>NW_006399858.1:5639978-5659036 GCF_000299155.1 Elephantulus edwardii
GTTATGCGGATGACACAACCCTGCTTGCTGAAACTGAGGAGGACCTGAAGCGCCTGCTGCAGAGTGTCAAGGACTGCAGCCTACAATATGGATTGAGATTCAATGTCAAGAAGACAAAGATTCTCAGCCCTGGACCAATCGGCAGCCACTGAGGATAGTCAAATGAAAACGCAGGTGCCCAGATGGAACTGGCTGGCTGCTGCTTTTTTTTTTTTTTTTAAGAGAAAATAATTTGTGACTTTTGGATGGATCTTTCATGAAGGTTGAGATCCTTTCTCTGGCTTTGTTATTCTCTAGCGAAATAGCACAGTTCCTGGGGCTCTGTGCTCAGCATTTCACAAAAAAGTCTGCACAGCATGAAGTGTTCTTCAAACAGGGCAGTGGTAGAGTCCAGGGCCCTGGATGAGAGCCTGGCCAAGCCTCAAGGGTCTGTGCTGCCTTAGATTAAACTGCACCAGCGGGGTCTCTAATATTCATTCATGAATTTGTGAAGCAAGGCAAATTTTTTTTTTTTTTGCTTTACCAGTTTATACTATGTGAATTACCACTTTAAAAAGGACTAATTCATCCAGAAATATGAAAACCAGAGTTTCTTTAAGAGGCTTTGGACAACTTCGAAGAAGTAGAAGCAAATCATCTTAGTTTGAGTTTCATTTTCAATTTCAAGCTAGATGGGCTTGAACCTGGGCGATGTAAATAGTTAACGTGCTCAGCTCTTAATGGAAAGTTACTCAAGTCTACCTCGAGGCACCTCAGAGGAAGTATTTGATAGTTTACTTCCCCAAAAAAATCATCTGTCAGAAACCTTATGGGGCAAGTTCTCCTCCCAGCACAGGAGAAGAGAAAGTGAGGTGTAGGACTACAGCTCATTGTGTTTATAAGGGAACGCTGGTGGCCTAGTCTCTAGGGAGTTGGACTGCCAGCCTAAAAGCTGGTGGTTCAAATCCGCCAGCTCCTGTGAGGGAGAAAGGTGGGCAGTCTCCTCCCGTGCAATTTACAGCCTCTGAAAATCCACTGAAGCGTCAGCTGTGACAAGGTTCCACCTCAATGGCAATGGGTTCTTTCTTCTTTCATATTTATAACATATATTTGTTATCCACTTACATGGTTTGTCATGGTGTTTGTATTATCTTAAGTTGGTGGTTGAAAGAGGGTAAAAAACCAACTCAGACTAGCTTAAGCTCATAGGGCTTCATGCCACTAAGAAGAACCAGCCAAGACTGCTTTAGGGCACCTTCATTCAGGGATCTGATGGGGGCATGTCTTTTTCTTCCTCCATTTGTAGACCTGAATCATATCTTTATAGCTTAGCACCTAAAAGAGAAACGATTTTCTGTTACGGCTCTAAATTAAGAGTGTGCAGGCAGAGGGGTGGTGGTTTTAGTGTAAATTGTACAGCAACCCAGCATTCAGAAACAGATGTGTGTCCAGGGGATAGGGAAAGGGAGCAGAAGGCCTGGGCGGGGTTGGGGGCGGGCACAAATGATAGCAGCCTGTACAATAGCTCTGAACTCTGCTCTATTCTGAGCATGTCTGTCTCCGACACTCCCACCCTCACCATCCCAGTTATTATGTCAGCCCATCCCATCGGGATCTTCCTCTCCTTTGCTTATCAGTGACAATTTGAAATATGTTTCTTCCCGGAGGACACGATTTTAAATATGTGAAGGTCTGCACTGCACAGTGCTCACTGGCGCCCCCTTCCGGTAGAGGGAAGGTGATGCGCTTGCTGCTGGGCTCTCATTCTGCACCACAAGCTGGACGTTTGGATGAGAGCTAGTTTGCAGACACAACAGAGCAACAGTGAGGAGGGGCTCACCCTCCCAGTGAGTTATTATACAGGAAAGTACCTCAGGATCTGTGCTCATTCAATCAGACAGATGCGGTAATAAATAGAGCCCAAAATGCCAGGTGGCTCAGTTCTGCAGAACTTACTCTCACCCACAGAGCTTCCCAAAGTGGGAATTCCTGATTGGCTGGCAGCTTTTCTTATGAAACGCAGCAACATGCTTCCATCTATAGCTTGGCCATCCCTCCAGGCCTCATTGTGAACCTGAAATCATAGGTAAGAGGAGGTGGAAGAAACACCTTATCTTCAAAATCTTGATGTTGGATGTGGTACTTACATGTTCTGGTGGCAAGTTATGGTCCATGGTCACCTCTCATCGTGCCGAAGACCAGGAGCAGCATAGTCACCGTCTGGCCTTGGGTCAGCCTTTCTGTCCACTGAGGGAGAGGGGGAAGGATCATCCTCATCCTAGGGGTCCTCATTGAAAAGAAAATTCCCAGTGACCTGGGCGGCCGACCGTTTGTCCAGATAGCTGTCTGCTGGATAGCTGTCTGCCGAGAGCCTGCTGAGAGGAGCTTGCAGGACGCTGACCCTCCAAGCCAGCCCAGCCCACCCACAGCTCATGGCACCTGAGAATTGTGAGGACCAGGAGGATAGGATTCTTTTTGAAACAGTAGAGGCTTGTTACTATCTGGATTAGATTTTTGTTCAGAGACTGGAGGAGCCAAGGTTTGTATTGTTTTTCTTCATGACTCGGTTTAATGTAGTTTCTAGAAACAGATGCAGCTCGTTTTCCATATTTAACAGATAATTAAACTCTCTTCGACTAAAAAGACCCCTGTCATTGGGGTTTGACCTGAGCAGTCTCACCAAAAAAGGCAAGGCAGCATTTGGGAGCTCAAATTTCGCTTAATGCTCTCTTGTCACTGTCTTAAAATTATTACTGGTTTGTTGTGTTGTTGTTTTTTTTTAATGTGCTCCAATCTGCATATATATATCTCAATTCTTATATTTTTATTGTAAATTGAATGAAAGTTTACAGAGAAAAGTAATTTTTCATTCAACCACTCATTCATATTTTATCTTAGTACATTAAGAAATTACTAACTTTGGAGCAAGTGGCCCTGCATTTCCATTTTGTATTGAGCCCTCCAGATTGTGTAGCTGCCCCCCCAGCCAGCTAAACATCAAAGTGAGGGCTTGGTGTTCAAATCCTTTCTTGCCCATGTCCAGGGAGCTGTGGGCACTCTTTGCTCCTCTGCTCGGAGTGTACGTGTAGTGAATATCTTAAATTCTTGTCAAACATAGTTTACCTGTGCCTCTTTGTGTTAGTTCTCATTTTTAAGTTATCATCAGATGTGCTCCTCCTGATTAATTTTCAGCTTCTTCATACATACTGTAATTAGCAGCTGATTTGCTGCTTCACTTCCCACTGGTGCCAAACTGATGTGCCCAATGAGGACATTAAGATACTCATTACTGATGCTTTGGCAGCCCCAACTTACCGCTCTGTGTATGCCTCATTTCCCCCATCACTGCCCCACCTGTAGCTTGCTTAAAAAAAAGAGAGAGAGAGAGAGAGAGACTCTCTGATTTTAAAGGAATCACACCAAGGTTATATATGCGTTGAGCTGAGTTTCTAGCATGCAGTGTTACCTGTTCTTGTTCTCAAAATTGCCCTGTGAATTGGGAATAATGTATGTACCCTCCCGTGTCTATCTGTCTCTCTCTTTCTCTTTCTCTCCCTCTCCCACTCCCGCTCCCTCTGTCATTGTCACAAGCTGATTCTCTAGCAGGATTTTAGAGGCTGTAAATTGCAGCAGAGGCGATTGCCCATCTCCAGCAGAGCCTCTAGTGGATTCAGACTGCCAGAGAGGCAGTGCCTTTGAATTAACTGTGCAGCTCTGTGCAGATTTGTGCAGCCAGAGCTCTGCTCCCCTCATACCTGCCAAGAAAGATTGCTTATTTAAAATTATAAATCAGCCAGGTGACAAAAAAAATGTTTTTGTTTGTGATTGTTGTTTTTGTGTACCATCAAATCAGGACCAACTCATAGCTGACCCTCTAGCAGGTTTTCAGAGGCATTTAATCACACAGGAGGAGAGTGCCTGTCTTTCTGATGAGCAGCTGGTGGATTCGAACCACATTCTTTTGGGTTGCAGTGCAACACCTTACCAGTAAGCAACTAGAACTCCCTTACTTTGTGATTAGATTTCCAGAATCTACTTAGAAGTTCTTTGGTACAGGTTGTATATGTACACAAATGTGTATAGTTATCAGTGTGGTTAGGTTTCCACAGGCCAGGTAACTATGCAGAGAGCAGTGTTCATGATGCAGAGAGCAGTATTGTAATGGAAGACGACTACATCATCACATCACTGACAAACCACCGAGAAGGATGGCCTGACCATGGTGACGAGCACTTTAACCCTCACAGCCATATTTGATTTTTACCCCCGTCTTCACTGCCATCCTCAGGGCTGACCTGCCATGGGTTATTGTGAGACTGTACATCACATGAGAGGAGAGATCTCATCTTTGTCCTGTAGCCACTGGTGGATTCAAACTGCTGGAGAAGCACTGCTTTTGGATTAGCAACTAAGCTCCTATAGACTAAGCCACTAGAGCTCCTGCCTTATCCCTCAATAGTTGTTAATGTGGAAAATGATTGGATAATAGGTTTTTTCCCCATTGTCATGAATGTGAAATGTCCGATAATACAGTTGCTAACAGGTGAGCAGTACGTGCAATCCCTCTGCTGGTTTGTTTTCATCTGGTCTTTGCTAAGGAGACCAGAGAGCCAAGCCATTCACATTCTCTCCCACTGAGTGGGCAAGGCTGAAAGACTTGCACTGCAATTTGTCAGACCAAGAGGAAGGGCCGAAATGCAGCACCATTTAGAGCGGAGTGAACCCCTGACTAGTGGCTCACAGCTTGGGTTTTCGGATGCTACTTCCCGCAGGACAGTCAGTAATGAAAGCACCAGAGGCGGGAGGAGCATCTTTTCTGGAAGATGCACGTTGTTGGCACTTGATGCAGCGGCCGCCACTGCTGCCAGGTGCCATCGAGGTGGGAGACTCCTAGCTGACCCTCCAGCTGATTTTCAGAGGCTGTAAATCTGTAAAAAGATCGTCCTCCTTTCTTCCCCAGAGCTGCTGGTGGATTCAGACTGTCTGCCTTTGTGTTGGGCACACAACACCTTACCCACTAGGCCACGGGTAGATAACCAGCTCCCTGGGTTTGTGGGTTTGGTGGGTCGTCGTTTTAGTTTGGCAGGCTCTAGTCCCTCGTTTCCATTGCAGTTGTGTTTTGGTTCTTAAGATAGACACAAGCCAGAGATTTACTTACCTGTCCACAAGTCTTCCAGGCATTGGACATTATAAATGAATGGAAATAAAACTGCATAAATAGTATTCTGCTCATTATTAGATAATGAACAAGTTGTTTTTATCTTTAGAAGATGTCTTTCTGATCTCAATCACAGAGGGTGACTTTTCAAATATTAAATGTTAGACTTTTATCTTGCTGAGTGGTATATATCACTGAAAATAATTTGGAATTCTTAATACTCTAGGCCATATGCTAAATTCTAAAAGTAGCTTCAAATTTCTCAAACTGTGCCAACCACTTCTTTAATTGTTGACTCCTCTAGTTGCTATTTCTCTGCACAGTCCCTACCAACATGCTAGTTGTGGTTTATTTGGGTTGTTGTGTTATTTTTTTTATAAGAGAGGATATTCTTCATTGGCATTTTACAGTCCGTGTTCTTTTTTTGAGTATAGTCTGCTTAAATAAGAAACAAATACTTTCTTATCTGACCATCTTCCAGCCTGCAGTGGGAGTATGTGAAGCTGATTAACATGCTGCCGCACACTTTTAAAATTAGACAGCCGTGCTTACAAACACATTTGCCGTCGTTTGCGTCAACGTGTGTTGTTGCTGGGTGCCATCAAGCCAACTACAGCTCACATTGCTGAACCTTGCCCTGTCCTGTGCCATCACCACCATCTCTGACGTGCTGGAATCCTCTGTCACAGTCCCTGTGTCAGTCCATGTTGTTGAGGGTCTTCCTCTCTTTCTCTAACCTGCCACCTTTCCGAGTATAATGTCATTTTCCAAGGACTGGCCCCTGCTGCCTTCATGCCCAGAGTAAGACTAACTTGTTTATTCTATTGGTGGGTGGTTGTTTTGTGTCATCAAGCCAGAACAGGCTCATAGCTGATACTCCAGTGGCTTTTTGGGGTCAGTCTCACGGGAGGAGATTGCCCATCCTTTGCCCACAGAGCAGCTGATGGACTAGAACTGAGTGCCTTTGGGATTGTAGTACAGCTTGTTATCATGGGATTTTCGGTACTCTTCTCCAATACCACAGTTGTGCATTTTAGGGGTAGTGAGTGTTGGGAAGAGTATGTAACCCCATGTCTTTTCTCCAGCAGCTGTGTCTCCTTTCTGGGTTTTTGGCAGAGATGTTCTTTAACATGTTTGCATTGCTGTTTAGCACATGTTACTCAAGTAGCACATAAGGAAGCAGAGGTTTCTAGGAGCAGGATTGGCCTTGTTACATAGTGTCTGCTCGTACTTCAAAAGGATGAGGGATCCTCAGTGGAAACCGTCTTGTTCCACATTGTGTGAAAAAGCAGATGGAAATGATTAAACACTAGACTATTAAGTGAGGGGTTGGCAGTTCAAACCCGCAGCCTTGAAAGCCCTAGGGGGTGGCCCTGCCCAGTTAGTTAGATGACAACTAACACTACAGCATCTTCAAGGTGAATGCCTATATTTCATGCAAATGATGCACATGGTTTTTTCCAGCTGCCCCCCTTAGTTTCTTGTCCATGTCCTGTGCATACTATTTGAGTTGGCACATTATATGTGGAAAATACGGTATTGTGAAACTCTTTGTGATGTAAATAGCTAATTTATTTTGCTTTATAGCGAAACTGAAGGTGAACTAGATCTTTGCAAAAGGTGGCTACATCTTCAAGTGCCAAGCCCACTATTAGTTCTGTGAAACCCTTCACTATCAAGCTGGCCTGGAGACACTTTCACCTCTGCATTGAATATTTCATTCCAGAAAATATTGAAGCTAAACAAATACTTATATGAGCATCTCATGAGCTCAGAAGAATTTATAGATCATCTATTTGAGTCATCTTTTAACATTGAGAGACTTACACCTAAGTGGTTAAATAGACTGTCCAAGATTAATCAGTGTTAACTTCTCATTTCTAGTTTTGTGTTAGTATTCCAAAGAGGCAGTTTTGCAAGATCTTTAAGAGCTCAGACCCTGCAGACAAACAGGACTCTAGTCCCAAAAATACCACTTTCTGTTTGACTTTGGCCAAGTAAACTTCTTGTTGATTGCCTTCTAGTCGAGCACAACTCATAGCGACCTTATGAACAAAAGGTCTGAAGCCCCTTTATAACTATCAACATTTATCAAAGGTCATAGAGTTAATGGAGGCATGTTATTTAGGAAGTGGATGCCACTCCTGCTTCCAAACTTGTCATAGTATGTTATTGTTGTTATGTGCCATTGAGTCACCTGCAATGTATAGCGACCCTATGTACAGCAGCTCTGAACCCTTCCCTGTCCTGAGCCAGTCTCACCAATTCCAACACACCAACCCCCCATCGTCCTACTTACTGTATCAATTCATCTCATCTAGGGTCTCCCTCTCCTTTGCTGTCCTTCCAAGCATGATTTCCTTCTCCAAGGACTGATCTCTCCTGGCTACATGCCAAAGTGAGGTGGAGCTTCGAAACCTAGCCTTCTGTGAGAGACTTGATAATTGACAAAATAATTGTTAATAAATATTTCTACAAGTTGTTGGAGTTATTGCAAGAATGACACAAGTTAATATAATTAAAATATTTACAATAGTCTATGACATAGGTGGTTGTTGTTGTTGTTGTTGTTGTTGTTGAGTGCCATTGAGTCAGAACTGACTCATAGCTGACCCTTCGGCAGGTTTTCAGAGTCAGTTAATTGCACAGAAGGAGATTGCCCATCCTTTTCCCACAGAGCACTTGGTAGATTCTAACCACATGCCTTTGGGATTGCAGGGCAGCTTCTTACCACTAGGCCACCAGAGCTCCCTCTGCAATATATAGCCAGTGTTTTCTAAGTCATTATAGTAGCAATTGAGGACCCTTGAAGATATAACATATCTGGCTGCTAATCAAAGGGCTAGCAGTTCAGATCTACCAGCTGCTCCTCAGAAGACAAATGGGCCTTCTCTTCCTATTAAGATTTACTGCTTCAGAAACTCAATGGAGGGTTGTAATACCTGCCAAAAGAAAAGACAGACAGAGCAGCCGGAGTGCTCCTTGGAGGCAAGGATGACAAAGCTTTGCCTCACATACTTTAGGCATCTTGTTAGAAGAGCTGTTCCTTGGAGAGGGACATCATACTTGGAAAGGTGGAAGGTCGACGAAAGAAAGACCCTCAATGAGATGGATTGACACAGTGACAACTGCAAAGGACTCGAGTGAGTGAGAGATGGTGAGGATGCCACACAGTAGGACAGGGTCCGCCTCTGAGTGTCAGACGTGGTGAGGACGGCACATAGTAGGATAGGGTCTGCCTTTGAGTGTCAGAGATGGTGAGGATGGCACCCAGTAGGACAGGGTCCACATCTGAGTATCAGATGAATGAAGATGGCACACAGTAGGACAGGGTCCACAGCTGAGTGTCAGATGTGATGAGGATGGCACACAGTAGGACAGGGTCCGCTTCTGAGTGTCAGAGATGGCGAGGATGGTACCCAGTAGGACAGGGTTCACAGCTGCTGTTCATAGGGTCGCTATGAGTCAGAACCAGATTGACTGCATGGCAGTGACTATTATAGTAATTATGATAATGAATCCTAATGTGGAATATAAAAATATCCCACAATTTCCTAGTTATCTAGGACTCAGTGCATAGGAGTGACACCTTTACAACATGGCAGATTCTCTATATTTAGAAGATACCTTAGAATAATTCTCATACATTTTAATAATCTTAATACAATGTCAGACTTGAATGTGGGATTATAAAAAAGGTGAAATGTTTTCCATAGGAGATCCTATGAAAATACACCAGTGTGAAATCTGTATTGTCTCTTTACATGTAAGCATCCTTGTCATTGTGAAAAACAAGACCTTTCTTTTCTCGTTACTGGTTTTCTCTTTCCATCTCATTTCACTGTGAGCTGCTTAGGAATGATGTGTCATTCTTATTGTTTGCATTTAATCATACAATCCTGGTTTGTACTATTTTTAATAGCTTCAGTGTCATTCTAAATTCCTTAATGAAATTATAAGCTTCTTAGCAAGAACAGTATTAAAACAAAAATAATAGTAAGCTGCAGTTTATTTAATAAAATGGTTTACAAATCATAGTAATATTTCAGCCTAGAAGGTCAGAACGTTTCCAAATAAGAAAATTTCCCCAGATTTTTACATTCATATTATCACTAATAATTAATTCTACATTAGTGTGGAAAAATACTTTGAACAGAACTGGGGGGGGGAAGAATGACTTTGGTAACGCATACATCATTTCAATCTATATGCTGAGCGAATTATCTGAGACACTGGACTCTGTGAAGAGGAGTGTGGTATCAGGATTGGAAGGAGACTCATTAATAACCTAACCTGTGTAATGCAGATGACACAACCTCGCTTGCTGAAAGTGAGGAGGACTTGAAGCATTTGTTGCAGAAAATCAAGGAATGCAGCCTTCAGTATGGATTGCATCTCAGTGTCACAAAAGATTCTCACCACTGGACCAACAGGCAGTGTCATGATGGATGGAGAGGAGAGAAACTGTCAACAGCTCCATCTTGCTTGGATCTACAATTAACACCCTTGGTACCAGAAGTCAGGAAATAAGGAGATGCTTTGCATTGAGAAAATCTGCAGTTAGAGACCTTTCCAAATTATTGAGGAGTTAGGTGCATCTTATTCAGGCCATGGTCTTTCCAATTACTTGCTATGCATCCAAGACCTAGATAATGAATAAGGATGACATAAGAATTGATGCATTGAACATTCCCTGGACAGCCAAGAAAACAAAACAGGTAAGTCTTGGAAAGGATGCAGCCAGAGTGCTCTTTGGAGGCAAGAATGATGAGGCTTTGCCTAACATACTTTGGGCATATTGCTAGGAGATGCTATTCTTGGAGAGGGACTTGATGCTGGGAGAGGAGGAGGGTCAGTGAAGGAGAGGATTGACAGGGTGACTGCTGCAATGGGTTCTTGTGTGTCAGGAAGTATGAGGATGGTGCTCTGACAGGACTGGGTTCAGATCTTTTGTGTATAGGGTTGCTATGAGTCTTACTGGACTCAATGGCACCTAGTAACAACAATAACAACAACAAAATACATCATTGTCTTGAAAAACAATTAATGACCATTCAACCCTAATGCTTAACTCCTAGTTTGGCCTGAGAACTTCATTTATCAAAACTATACTATTCAACAGAGCACAGTGCTCAAGGCGAGCATTCTTTACAAATTGAGGGAGCTCAGATGGTGTGGTCCCTGGGGAGTTACTTGCTAGACTAGAGGCCAAGCTGGGCTTGGTAGTAGTTCTAATCCACCAGTGGCACCTATGGAGGAAGATGAACAGTCTCCTATGAGGGTTTACAGCCTCAGAAATTGGGGGGGGGGGCGTCTCCTATGAGGATTTACACAGAAATGTACAGGAGAGTCACTTCCATTGCATTTGAATTGAATTCTTGTAGGATTTAAAGGGAATTTTTAAGAACCCAGTTTTCTCAAGGTTTAGATCATTTTCAGTACGTGAACTTCATCGTTTTAGCTGCCCCCACGCTGAACCATCCTGGATTGGGGCAAGCATTTTCACATATCTTCTCCCTTCTGGATCAAACTCAGGGAAGGTCAGAGACCTCCAGAAGTTCAGCAGATGTGCATTATTTATAAGTCAGATGTCAAAGAGGACAAAGTGTTCTCTTTTCCTTCTCCTGAATACTTGGATACACACGTTCCCTTTTTGCAGGTCTCAGCAGTCGTCAGTGGTCAGGAATACTTTTCCTGGTATCCCTCTGAATTATAATCCATTCACAACAGTGGGTTTGAGTTTGGTTCAGCATGTATTGTATAAACCAAGACCAGTCCTTGGAAAAGGACATCATGCTTGGAAGGTTGGAAGGTTGCATGGTCAGGAGCGTGAGACTCTGGAAGAGATGGATCGGCCCCTGACTGGTGGTGGGGTCAGGTGTGTCAGAGATGGTGAGGTTGGCTCAGGAGAGAACAAGGGTCAAAGCCGTTGTTCACAAGGTCCCCATAGGTCCTAGTCAACTTGATGGCACATAACAACAAAATGATTTATTACTTAGGCATCCATGAAAAGATGAGGAAAATTAACATTTGCAAGGAAGCAAGTGTTTTTGAGGGATTTTTTTTTCTCCTCTGAAAATAAGATTTATTTTCTATTTCATGTTGCCATCCATTTTATCAGTTATTATTTTCCTGACATATCAAATAGTGGCACCCTGTCAATTTCATAATTAAGAGGAAAGGTCATCTCCTGTTAATGACTTATTTTTGCCCTTCCTGAATCAGAATGTATTCTGTTACTATTGGATGTCCTTATGGCCTCTAATTTTTTTTTCCATATTAGTTTGCTTAGAAAGGTTGTATACATTGAGTTTCACACTATTCTTCATTCACATTGTGTTTCATACAATCATTCTCATGTATTATGTTTTAGAAATTAATCACCATTTGAAATACTCATCATGGAATATACTCATCAAAAAGACCCATGTGTTTTCAGGTGCTCGCCAGATCTTTCCCATTTCATTTACCCCCTTCCTTCCACCCACCAAATTGTTTTAATGATATTTAAAAGCTCTTCAGTGAATGAAATTTCGTTACTCTTGGCTAGCAATTCAGGCAAACGTCCACTAGGTGGCAGTGTAACTACAGTCTCATGTCTGCGGAAAGGTGATGTTCCTAGTTGCGGGGACACAGACTCGTTACTTCCCATGAATCTGGTTGTTGTTGTTGCTGTTTGTTTTCAAGTCAGAACCAACCGATAGCTGACCCTTAAGCGGTTTTCAGAGGCAGTAAAGAACACAGGAGGAGATTGACCGTCCTTCTCCGTGGACCTTCTGGTGGATTTGAACCGGGTTCTCTTGGGATTGCAGTGTCGTTTCTTGCCACTAGGCCACCAGAGCTCCCTATAAATCTGGTATTTGTGTTAATCTGTGCATACCAGTCACACTTCTAGAATGCAGACACTGAACATGAGAGTTTATCTATTTCAGCCTTCTTGTAGGGAACTCCAGTGGCCTAGTGGGTAAGGTACCACACAGTCAATCAAAAGTTGGAGTCCACCAGCTGCTTCTCGAGAGGGAGATGAACAGTCTCCTCTCAGGTGATTTATGGCCCTGAAAACCCTCTGGTCAGCTGTGAGTTGGTTCCCACTCAACAGCAATGAGGATACTATGTCCTAAGAAAACAATGGCTCAGAGAGGTTAGGTGATTTTCCCAAAGCCCCACAGCTAATTGCTGATGTCAGGATTTTTACTCTGATCTAGTACTGAAATTGATTGTCGTAATTACCGCTTCTGCTTGATATTAGTAAGTCTTCTCAGAATCATGATATAATCTACAGCTCAGGTTAGGATTTCCCAGTGAGCAAAGGAGACCACACGTGTGGCCATGACTTTCTGTTACTTTTGTGAAAAGATCTTTGGGCCACAGATCATGAGAAAGTGAAACACCACTAATTTATCTCCTGAACTTGCGGGAATTATTTACTGTCTGAGTCTTACTTAATAGGCCAAATTAAATGTAAAAATGTTGAAGGTTCGTGCACTTCCACAGTATTATGTAACATTTAGTCCTTTAACTCCTGGAGTGAATGTCTGGTGATTTCCTGATTTATTTCTAGCTTCAGACCATCACTATATAGTGAAGGCTTTGTACATTTCAACCATAAAATGGATAAACATAACTATCTATCTTTTCTCTTTTTGTTTGACGAGCTCCCATTAACCTTTTAGATAACTTTTACAATTTTCTCTTTTGACTGCTGTTGATACTAAAAAATACCAATAATATGTAAGCCCGCAATTAAAATTGGGAACAAAACAGAGCTCTGTTATTGTCCTGTTATCGCAGGAAGTCTGAAAACAGGCCTTGTGTGTACTATGTGGACCCTTCCGAGCACTGACTCAGTACTCACTGTGGCTGAGCACCTTCAGGTTTCACACCCTGCTTCTCCCCTGTCTTCTCCCTCGGGAAGGCCCTTCTGCGTGTCTGATGTGTTAGCTTCCCATTCATGCCTGTGTATTTACAGACACATCCCACCAGACAGGACATTTTCCGTTCTGTGTGAGTACAGCTCAGAAATGTTCAGAGTAAGAGTTTTTCTTTACCCGCCTAAGGAATGCACGTGATCTCTTCACATTTGTTCTATCACCAGGGTGTCATCCCTCACCCAACTCAGTTACCTTCTTGAAAAATAGCATTTCTTAGTAAAGTCACAGCTGGCACCATCGATGTCTGACAGAAAACAGGCTTGGAGGGGGAAGAAGAATGTAAATGGCTTGACACATAATAATAGAAGAGCAGATAATAGTTCTGGAAGGCAAAATGAAAAGCAAGCCCCGCTCCCTTTTTACGGTTGATTTATTCTGTGCACATGGTTGTGATCTGAAGCTGTGGATTGTAGATCATCTCTTCAAGTTTTCCTAACTTCCTCTAAAACTATGGCCTTTCCCCCCCCCTTTGTTTTATTTTTACAGGTATTTATCAAAATGTCTGTGTCTTTTCTGTGTCTGTGTCTGACCTTTTCACAGATTATCCTAGGATTAAAGATTTGATTTCTTTGATGATAAAGCCCTCTCCTGGCATCATGATTAAAACATTTAGCTATTAACCAAAAGGGTCCTAAGTTCAAATCTCATCGTTGCCCTGTGGGAGAATGATGTGGCAGTCAGTCAGCTTCTGTAAAGATCAGCAGACTTGGAAACGCAGTGGAACATTTCCACTCAGCTACAGTGTGGCTGTAAATCAGAATTGACTCAGTCGCAGGAGGTGTGGTGTTTTGTTTGAGTTTTCCTGGAATACATACTAAAAAGAGGAGGCGTACAGATCAGTCTAATCTCTCACCCGTCCTTGGACCTACGCATTTGGTCGACTGGACAGGCAGCAGTGTTACAGTCCCCGCTGTGCAGCTGTTAATGAAGGGACCTGAACCCCATGGGAGCCGTTCCATTTGGCGCCTAGTAAATTAATACAAATAGACAAAGCCTGCTGTCACAGAGCTCTGATTGGCATGGAATTATCCCACTTTATTTTCTGAAAAGGGCCTTCTGAAAAGATTGCCATTTTGACATGATTAAATTTAGAAAAAGTATAGATAAATCTCTTTGGATTTGTCATGCTCTCTTAACATTCAACTATTTTCTAATTAATTGAAGAATCAAAAAGTGATAATTCACAAAAATGTGAGTATAATAGAGAGCTCTAAAGTTCTTAATATTGTTCTACATATAATGGCATTAAGTTCAAATCTTTGTTAGTAATCTCAGTTTACATGTTAATGATTTAAATACCACATTCATGCTGCTAATTAATGTTAATAGACAAGAAGGAAATATTTATTTTGACAAAGGTGTGTAGGAGCCTGCCAAGAAAAGATACCTTTGGAGGTTTTGTCAATATCTAACTCGTTCCGCATCCTCAGGGCCCTCTGCAGTCCATGTGTGTTTTTTTGTATTTATTTTAGTGATCTATTTTTAGGTCTCTACAAACATGATTTATTTTTTAAATTAAACTCACAGCAATCTCTCTTGGTAATATTTGGATCTGTTTAAGACAGTTCAGTATACATGTCTTTTGTCGCAGTAGTAGATCTGTTTTGTTATCATTTATACAAAAATTTATATGTGAAAATGGAAAAAGACTGTAAGAATCAATTTCAGAAAATTAATCAAACCCTTTAAAAATTTAACTGATACAGACAGCCTCAAACTATGTTAAAGTATGAACAATACATTCACTTAAAATTTATTTATATTTAAATATAATGTCCTTCTTTATACATTATTTCTAGATATAAAATATTTCTGAAATGATACAAGAGAAAATAAGAGAGTGACATGGACCTGGGTTAGGAGGAATTCCTGCTTCATGAATTTTTTGATGCTGAAAAATTTTGCTGAGTGTTCATACTATTTTTTTCATTTTAAAAGCTAGCAGTTAATTTTTTTTTTAAGGAATTATTGTTATTACGTACTGTCAAGTCAGAACCAACTGATAGCTGACGCTCCAGTGGGTTTTCAGAGGCTGTGCGTCTTCCAGCAGGAGAGGGCCCATCTTTGTGCTTCAGAGCAGCTGGTGGATTGGAACCCCGTGCCTTTAGGTCAGCAGCACAGATGTTTACTACTAAGCCACCTGAGCTCCCTTTAAGGAATTAGTACATTAGTATTTGTTGTTATTGTTGCTGAGTGTTGTTGAGTTGGAAATGACTCATAGCTCGCCCTTCCACAGGTTTTTAGAGGCTGTAAATCACACAGGATGAGACTGCACGTCTTTCTCCCTTGGAGCCGCTGGTGGATTCAAACTACCTGCTTTTGAGTTGACAGCACAACTCCTTATACACTAGGCCACTGGAGCTCTCTACAGCGGTTTTTAATAAGCACTAAAATACAGAGATTATGTACTTAGAATTTGTGCCATTTAAGATACATGTTTTTCTTTTTTATTAAGTATTCACTTAATGTTTTTCTTAACATCAACTTTTTAGATTGAATTATTTTAATGTTGAAGTTTTAAAATAAATGTGGCTTTGACTCTAATGTTTTCAAGCTGAAGATGTTCTGTGCAACTGGAACTAGATACAAGACTATTGGAAATTCAGGGACTGTTTGTTATCCCAATGGGAGGCTTTTGTGCAAGTGAGTGAAACTGGGGAACATTTATGTTGCTAAAACATCTGGTAGAAATCAGAAGTACAATTGTAGTAAATGTGGCTTGTATACTAGTTGACACATAGTTGGGTCTCTGTAGTGGTAGCTGATGGTTTGGTAGTAGTGGTAGAAAGTGTTACAGTGGGTATTTTGTACATTGGTTAAGAAATGAAAACCTATCCCAGTAAGAACAGTTACTGGATCTTAAGAGGTATGAAGATTATATTAGTAGTTTTTTTCCTAA
Source organism: Elephantulus edwardii (assembly GCF_000299155.1). Lineage (NCBI taxonomy): Eukaryota > Metazoa > Chordata > Mammalia > Macroscelidea > Macroscelididae > Elephantulus > Elephantulus edwardii. Next base: position 5,655,946 of record NW_006399858.1, read on the forward strand.
TAGGAAATAATTATGCCTAAGTAGATAAGAAATTTAGAGAGACCTTGGGTGTTATGCTATATAATATGTCAGGCTGTTAACCAAAAGGCCAGGAGTTCAAATCTACCAACCCTTCCTTCAGTGAAAGATGGACAGTGCCTTTGAACTTGAGTTGCATCTGCAAATAATGGTGTGAATAAGGGAAACTATTTTTTTAAAAGGTGCACTGGATCCAGGTCATGGTCTTCACAGTTACTTGCTGTGCATCAGAGAGTTGGACAATACCTAAGGATGATAGAAGAAGAATTTATGTCTTTGAGTTGTGGTGTCGGAGAGAGTCATGAACATTCTGTGGATTGCCAGGAGGACAGACTGGTCTGTCCAGGAGAGGATGAAACCAGGCTGCTCCCTGGAGGCAAGGATTTTGAGGCTTTGTCTCACATATTGTGGCCATGAGACAGAGATCATGCTTAGAAGGGTGGAGACACAGTGCAGAAAAGGAAGACTCAGGATGAGATGGATTGACTCGGTGACTGGAGCAATGTCAGAGATGATGAGATTGGTACAGGATAGGGCAGCTTTCAGCGCTAATGCCCATAGCGTCGCTCTGAGTCCGGGCAACTCGATGTAACAACAACAATAATTATTTCGCCTACTAAAACCCGAATCAAACCTGCAGCTATTACAACTAGTTAACTATTAGTTTCAAATTCCTAGTCATCCTCCATCAGAGTTCTGAGAGTGTTTCTTTTCTCTTACACAGAAATTTGTGTATTTACACCATCGACCTTTCTGTTAGCAGTACAACAGATGAGACATCACAGCATTAGAGTGCATTTTTTAAAATATCAAAAATGTTTTAATTTTTTTTATTGTTGCACATTTTCTTCCCCCTCCCCACAATGCACCTCATGTTCCAGATTGTTGTCATACATTGTATGTCACATTACATAGAATTAGGTAACTTACTCCTTTCAGACAGTTCTTTCCTTCATCTGTAATCTGCTCTTTTCCCATTCTCTGCCTAACACGCCCCCCAAGTTTGTTAACATAATGTCCTCCAGGCTCCCTATGTTGTTTTATGAGTTCATTGCTTTTCAGTGCTACATAATATTCCATTGTGTGAATGTACCATAATTTTTCTCTCATTTCATTTGTTGATGGGCACTTAAGTTACTTCCATTTCTTTGCTGTTGTGAATGGCAGCAAACACAGGAATGGATAAATCTGTTTGAGTTGCAGCTCTGGTTTCTTTAGGGTATATTCTCAAGTAATGGAATTGCTGAATCAAATGGTATTTCTATTTCCAACTTTTTGAGAAAGCACCAGACCACAGACCGCCTTCCACTGTGACTGTAACATGTTACACTCCCACCAGCAGTGAATAAGAAGTTCCAATCTCTCCACATCCTCGCCAGCATTTGTTGTTTGCTGCCTTGTTGAACTTTGCTATTGTTGCTGGAGTAGGGCTCCTTCTTGACCTGGCTGTAGTTCTTCCAGAACACTTCATTCTTCAATAGTAAGCCCACAGGACAGTCGGTATTCTCTCCAACACCACGTTTTGGAAAATTGCACTAGAGATTTCCTATTTCTCCCTTGGAGCTGCTGGTGGATTCAGACCACCAGAGAGGTTAGTTAGCAAGGCAGCTGCCTGTGAGCCACGCCACTAGAGCTCTTGGGGAGAAAAATACATGTGCATTTACATGGCGGGGAGCAAGGTTCATTTACAAGAACCTTTTTCCTCAACTTTGACGTGTAAAGTTGTTCCTAACACAAAATAAAGGAAATGATTTTAAAGAAACCACCATGACAAGAAAATGCTGGGCTATTTTTATTTTATTGTTTCAGATTGGGAAATTGTTGCAGCATTTAGTAAATACACAAAGTAATTTAATACTGCTAAACATGCTACTGTCTCATTAACTTTTCAATTAAGATAAATTGGTTTTCCAAGGGAAGATACCAAATGCCATATTACACAATGATGCATTTAATAACAATGCTAAAGAATAACAAATGTGATCATCAAGTAGACACCTAGACTTCACTCTAGGGGGAAAAGTAGTTAAACCTGTAATATTGGGATATTGGCTTCAATTATCAGACCACATTTCCTCTTATTTCTCTCTCACACTCATAGCAACATGCTGCAGAACATCATCCCAAAAAGATGTTATATAAACATGTTTGTTGTTGTTATGTGCCATCAAGTCAACTACAACTGATAGCGCCCCTGTGCCTAATAGCTCTGAACCCTGCTCTGTCCTGATTCAATATCACTGTCTCTGACGTACCAGCTCTCATTAACCCCAGTTATTGTGTTATTGTGTTGTGTTATTGTGTTAATCCATCTCATCTGGGATCTTCCTTTCCTGCGCTGTCCCTTGACCCTTCCAAGCAAAATATGCCTCTCCAGTGAACAGCCTCTCCTGGCTGCATGACAAAAGTATGTGAGACAGAATCTCAAAATCCTTGCCTACAGGGAGCAGATTGGTTTCACGCTCTCTAATACAGACCTGTTAGTTCTCTTGACTGTCAGTGGTATATTCAGTACTCTTCTCCAGCACCACAACTCAAAGGAATCAATTCTTTTGTCATCCTTAGTCCTTGTACAGCTCATTGATGGATAGCAAGTAATTGCATCTTTTATTTTTATTTATGTATATAATTTTTATCTCTTTTGTTTATATATATAAATTTTATCTCTCCATGTAAGATTTCAAGCAGGGTTGTGTCATCTGCATATCACAGATTGTTGATAGATCTTCCACCAGTCTTGACCCCACATTCCTCCTCATAGAGCCCAGCCTCCCGGATAATCTGTTCTGCATACAGGTTGAAAAGGTATGGAGACAGGACACATCCCTGGCATATGCCCTTCCCAATTTTGAACCATGCAGTGTTTCCTTGCTCTGTTCTGACCACTTCCTCTTAGTCCAATATAGGTTTCTCATTAGCACAATCAAGTGTTCTGGGATTCTCATTCTTCTCAGAGTCAGCCATAGTTTGTTATGATCCACACAGTCAAACGTCTTTATATAGTCAATGAAACACAGATATAAGTTCCTCTGGTATTCCCTGCTTTCAGCCAAGATCCATCTAACATTAGCTA
>NW_006399858.1:5660798-5688612 GCF_000299155.1 Elephantulus edwardii
ACACACACACACACACACATTTATATATATATATTTATATATAATATTAAGAGAGAAGTGTGTTTGTGCGTATGTGCATTTAAAATTTATCAGATTTCAGGTATCATTTTTTTCTTTTTATATTTTAATGGATGTTTGTTGTCAACCACTGTTGAAGTATACCTTTATATTTGGACAGACCCATAACTGACCCTCCAGCAGGTTTTTTGAGGTGGTAAATCCCATAGAAGGAAATTACTAATCTTCCTCCTGCAGAGCAACTGGTGGATTCAAACCACGTTACTTTGGATTGGCAGCACAACTCCCCACCGTGAAGCCAGTAGAGTGAGATTTACTAGTGTGTTGCATATCAAGTGTTTTGGTAGGGTAGTAAGTTAAGTGTTAGGCTACTAGCTGAAAAGTCAGCATTTGTAACCCAGCTGGTGCTCTGCAGGGAGAGGACTGAAATGGTCTGCTCTTGTTAAGATTTGCAGCCTTTAAAAGGTGATGGAGGGTCACGTGAGTCAAAAGCCAATGAGGACAAGAGGATTTTAGTTTGGTTTTCTAGGCTGCTGCTAGCTACACAGGTGATCACTAACTGATGAAAGTCGCAGGCACAATAATGCCACTGCCCAGTCCTGTGCCTTTCCCATGCGGCAGATCACAGGACTGCGTTCCACAAGGTTTTCATTGGAGGATTTTTAGAGGTAGATTGCCAGGCCTTTCCTCTTGACCCATCTTTGTCTGGAAGTTCTGCTGACAGCTTTCTGCATGGTAACAACAGCCAGCCTGCACCAGCAGATCAGGTGCTGCATAAACTGCAGTGTCTGGGAATTGAACCTGGGTCTCCAGCACAGCAAGTGAAAATTCTACCACTACCCTATTACTTCTAGTCTTTTGAAAAAGCAGTCAGAAAACTTCTACTGTTGTCAATTCTGACTTTTTGTTGCTCCATGTGTTACAGAGGAGAGCTGAGCTCCACAGGGTTCTTGGCTGTATATTTTACAGAAGTAGATCGTCCAGTCTTTTTCTTCTTGGATGCCACTGTTCAGTTCAAACTGCCAACAGTCAGGGACAAACCATCTGTAAGACTTTCATCCCAGCCGCAGGTATGCCTGCTTTGTTTCTGCTGGGGTTTTAGGGCACACTTGTGTTACATGTACATTTCCTAAGAGAAAATGACAGTGTCTGCTTGTTCATTTTACTGTAAATGTTCAGGCTTCTGCCAGAGAGAGTTATCACCACAATCAGGGAAGCCATTCACCCCACTCTAGAACATGTCTTTTTTTGGCAGTACCTATAGAGAACATGTGAAATTATTATAAACCTTAGCAAGGCAAGATCATTAAGGATTGACAGACTTCCAAATCAAGGTAATATGCGGTGGTTTGGGAAAGAGGCAGGTTGTTACTGCTTCCTGTGACTTGGCTAATATTGTGAGCAAATACCTGACACCTTCCTCTGTCTCTTCCGATGGCTAAATGGGATTCTAAGGATGCATATTATTTAGAACATAACAGGCTAAAGGTTTGTTAAAAAATACACCAAAAGGGAAGAACTTGGAGACAGTAGTGCAGTACGTTATTTATTAAATTCCTGAGAAATTGGTATTAGAATCACTTAACAGTAATGTCATCTTCATTCTTTTAGATATGCCTGTGTTTCTTGCCTTGACGTTACAATTAAAACTGCTAGTAAGAGGCAGGTTTGGGTTTTTACATGCTCGATTTTTGTATTTTCTATTTATGAAAGGCTATTGAGAGCATCTTCTTTTGATAACCTCATAGCAGCAAGGGTCACTATGGTTGAACTTGGAGTTCAAGCATCAGGAAGGAATTATTCCATGTTGGAAGAAAGGTACTGTGTTTTCCTTCCTTGAATTTCCTTTCTTTGTAAAAAAAAGAACTTAGAGGTTTTTCTTTATATTAATTTGACATATAAGAACTGCTGCCAATAAAGGATTCATAGCCTTGAAAACCTTGTAGAGTAGGTCTACACTACACACCTGTGGTTTTAGCCTAAAAGTTTATTTCTCTGGTGTTTTGGTGTTTTGTTTTGTTTTGTTTTTTTAAGCCATTAAAATTAGCCCCCTCTGGTCTCCAGCTACTTTAATTGCATACACATGGTCTTACAGTCAGCATGGTCTTGCATATCATCAACGGCTGTGAAACTAAGACAATAGAAAGAGTGCTTCCCACACTGGGCAGCAAGACTTGTGGCAGCAAGACTTAAGGGAAAATGGAGCAAGACCTTGGTGATGGTGCTGGAAAGATTGTGGCATTGCTGAAGAGAAACTGTGGCAAGATGTGACAAGAGGCTTCTTGCATTTCTGCTGGCCTTTTTCTGTTTTTGCTGAATGCTCAAAGGATAAGCTGACTTATAACTGCTCTGAGGCAAACCTTGCTGGGTGATTTGGATTTAACTTCTGAACTGAAACCAGAGCCTGGACTAATTGAGGAATTGTGCCTTGGAACTTGAGCTAAAACCAGGACTCATATTGAATGATATTCTTTGACTCCTCCACTCTCCAACTTACTCTGTAATAAACCACATTCTCTATACCACAACTGTGAGTCTGTGAATCAACAATGAATGAATAAACCTCTTGCTGCTGTTGTGGTTCTAGAGGCACCATGGGACTGGGCTACAAGCTCTTTATCTGCCTTCTAGTCTGGTGTGGTGAGGGGCTGTGCTAGTTTTCCTCCCTCTGGCCCTTTCAGAAAGACATTCACAGCCCTGTGTCCTTATACCCCATTCCTCCCCGCCCCCCCCCCTTTAGACAACACCTGAGGTCATTGTGAGTCAACTATGTGAGATAAAGTTTCAAAATACTTGCCTCCAATGAGCACTCTGGTTTCACCCTCTTTAGCACAGACTTATTTGTTCTTTGGGCCATCCACGTGTGTTCAGTACTCTTATCCAGCACCACAACTCAAAGGCATTAATTCTTCTTTTGCCATCCTTAGTCATGTTCAGCTTTCAAATGCATAGCAAGCAATTGAGAAGACCATGGCCTGGGTCAGGTGCACCTTAGTCCCTAGACTGACATCATTGCTCTTTAGCACTCTGGAGAGGTCCCTGACTGCAGACTTCCTAAAGCATCCAGTCTTTGATTTCCTGACTGCTGATGCTAAGTATGTTGATTGTGGATCTGAGCAAGCTGAAATTGTTAACAGCCTTCAATCTTTGCTCTGTCATTATGCTGCCAATTGGGCCAGTGGTGATAATCTTTGGTTTTATTGGGTTGGTTTTTGTTTGTTTGTTTTATGTGAAGATGCAATCTGTATTGAAGAACGATGTTACTCTGCAAATTGTTTTGTCAAGCGGCTGTTTATGCCCACATTTACTGGAATACTTACAGGAGGCGTTGTTGCTGTTGTTGTTAAGTGCCGTTGAGTCTCATAGCAACCCTATGAAGGAGAGTCCTCGATGCTTGGGTGTCTGTCATCCTCTCTCCAGGTTCATAGAGTTTCTGGAGGCAAGCTATTACAAAAGTGGATGCCACTACTACTTCCAAGCTTGTTTTAATCGGGGAGCTCCACCCCACACTGTCCGCATTGGGTAACCAACCATTAATGCATTTGACACATCAGTGTTACAGTGTTCAGCCTCACAGCAAGCACAAGTGACCGAGGTACAGCAAGTGAACACACCAGGACTAAACAACCTAGAGGAATGTTTGAACAAAAACAATGAAGGAGGCATTAGGCAACACAAAATGTTGACACTTGTCCTGAGAAGTTAATTGGGCTTGTCATTAACAAGTGAAGTTATTTACTGACATGTCAGAACCAACCCGTAACCCATACCTGACCCTCCAGCGGTTTTCAGGGCAGTTAATTGCAAAGGAGAAGTTTGCCCATCCTTCACTCACAGAGCAGTTGGTGGATTTGAACCATGTGTTTTCAGGTTGGCAGTCCAACTCCTTACCATTGAGCCACCAGAAACACTCCTTGTTTCTTTTTTACACAACAGAAGTGATCCTTTGACCTTTCCCAGTTAGTTCTGGGAGAGCCAGCCTCATTTGCTGTTTTTTCATTGTTTGAGCTTCATCTTTTTTTGTCAAATGACAGCTTTTTAAAAACATACTCTTTAAAAGGCAATGAGATGTAAATTCAAAAGACAAAGGTGAATGTTGGGGTAATCTATTTAAAAATAAAACAAAAAATATTTCTTTTATTAGTACTTCCTTAACTAGATTTTACTTCATCTTACAGCGCCAGCTCAGTTGGCCTCTGGATCTCGAAGCAGAGCCTGAGAGATGAAATGACTTCCCACAAAGGAGCTTGAGGCAGGGTGGGGGCTGAGTTCTCTGGACCTCCCCACCACGGTCCACATAGGCCAGCTAGGTCAGAGCATGTGGACTGTTCACCAGCATCTTAATCCTGTTACTTATTTTAAATAATCCTTCTTTTTTAAAAGGACACTTTGGAAAGACAAAACTAACTATTATAAGGGAATGTGCAGAAACCTAGAATTGGAGAATAAAAAGGGGGAAACTAGTTCAGCATTTCTCAAGCTTTAAGAGCTGAAAAATAATTTCAGGCCTCGAGTTGCAGTACTTAGTGATGCTATGGGCAAAATCTTGAGTGATCCAGGAAATAGCAAAAGAAGATTCAGGGAATATTCAGAGTCACTGTATATTCAAAAAGAATTGTCCAACACTGAAATATTTCCAGATATGAAGGAACAAAGTCAAGTTGCACTGAAGGCATTGGCAAAAAAATAAGGCCCCAGAAATAGATGGGATACCAATTGAAATATTTCGAATGATAGCTGCAGCCCTGGACGTGCTCACCAGTCTTTGCCAGGAAATTTGGAGGACTTCTGCCAGGTCCACTTACTAGAAGAGATCAGTGTTCCCATACCCAAGAAAGGTGATCCAACAGAATGTGGAAATTAACTAACAATAACATTATTATCACATACAAGCAAAATACTGCTGAGGATTATTCAAAACCAGACTTTCAAGCTGGATTTAGAAGAGGCTGTGGTACATAGATATAATTGTTGATATCAGATGGATACTGACTAAAAGCAAAGAATACCAGAAGAATATTTATTGCTGCTTTATTAACTATGCAAAGACAGTTAACTATGTGCATCATAACAAACTATGGCAAACAGTGAGAAGAATAGGAATCCCAGAACACTTGACTGTGCTCATGTGAAATCTATACCGAGACTAAGAGGCTGTTGTGCAAGGGAATGCAACATGATTTAAAATTAAGAGAGATGTGTACTAGGGTTAGATCCTTTCTCCCTATCTGTTTAATCTGTATGTGGAGCAAATTATTTGAGAAGCTGAGCTTTATGAAGAACAATGTGACATCAGCATTGACAGAAGACTCCTCCATAACCTGACACAGTCATGCTTGCTCAAAGTGAGGAGGACTTGAAGCACTTGCTGCAGAAGGTTAAATACTACAGCTTTCTATATGGATTGTTTCTCAACATCAAGAAAACAAATCCTTGCCACTGGACCAATAGGCATAATGAATGGAGAAAAGATTGAGACTGTCAGCAACTTCATCCTACTTGAATATACTATCAGTTCTCTTGGTACCAGCAGTCAGGAGATAAGGAGACATACTGCACTGGGAAGGTCTGCAGTCAGGGACCTCTCCAAATTATTGAGGAATAATGATGTCACTAAGACAAAGGTACACTTGATTCTGGCCTTAATCTTTTCAAGCTCTTGCTGTGCATCTGAGAACTGGACAATGAATAAAGATAACAGAAGCAGCATTGATGCCTTTGAACTGTGTTGTTGGAGAAGAGTGCTGAAGATCCCATGGACTGCCAAAAGAACAGCTATGTCTGACGAAGATGAAGCTGGAGTGCCCTTTGGATGTAAAGATGATTTGGCTTCTTCTCACATTGGGCATCTTACTAGGAGAGGTTGTTCCTTGGAGAGGGACATCATGCTTAGAAAGGAGGAGGGACAGCAAAAGAAAGAGGAAGACTTTCGACCAGGTGGCTTGATAATAGCGACTGCAGTGGTTTTGAGTGTGTCATAGATTGTAAGGATGGCATGGGGTAGAACAGTGTTAAGATGAGTTGTTCATAGGGTTGCTATGAGTCGTACTCCACTCAGCAGTACCTAACAACAGCAACTTTTAAAAAAATTACTCAGCAGCATATTGCATCCACCATGACTTTGTAGAAAATCCTGGACTTGGTAACCAGGAGAATTAAAAACCGAACCCTCAGTGTCTTCGTTGGTACCGTGAGTGAAACACTTTACCTCTCTAGTTGTATACACTGCGTTACCACGCATATACTACCTGTCACAAGCCTGGCACAAAGCAGGTGCACAGAAATTAATTCCACCCAGGAATCACAATCTGTAAACATATCATGAAAGTTTGTCCCTAACACCCCCTTGCTCACCCGGCATTTTGTCCAGGAGTGTCATGGACACGACAGTGGTGGGGTCCCTATGTGGTGCATACCAAGCTTTCCTTCCACAAATCATGCCATTCTGTGCCTTTTCTTCATCTCCGTTCAGCATCCTTGGCCCTTTTCCTTGATGATCTTTGCTAATCCAATCAACTAATCTTCATGAAAAATGATAGTATTTAAAACTGGAGGCATGTATCTCTTTACACCATCCTATCTCCAGCTACAAGACTTGATCTGCTGTAGAGCTGTTCCGATATCCTCTTAGTCCATTTGCCAGTTCCGTGTTTCACAATCTCCTGTTGTAGTCTCTAGGTTACAAAACCAGTTCAAAATCAGGGGAGAGTCTCCCCTTCACAGACTATTCAGGAGCCACTGTTAGGACCCACTGGGTTCTGTTTTCATTGAGCATTTATCAGCTTTGCATCATGAGTCACTCCCAGCAGCGGGCTTGTCTTTTCCTTGGCCACTTGCCTTTTAATTTGTATGCTACTTTATTTTTAATTATGAAATAAGTGGTTTGTTAATTTCTTAACCACATTTTTATTTATAATTTTAATAACCAAGGTCATGCATGCTGATTATTAAAAAATCTAAAATGTGAGTGGACAAGACTTTAATCGAGTAGTAATTCTTTCCCATTCTCAGTCTTCCTTATTTCTGGATAAACATGTCTTAACAGTTTGGTATGTAATTTCCAGCACTTTTGTTTTGTGTATGAACAAGCACATCTTCATTTTAAAAGTTTAAAAATTAATTTATTTTTTTTTAAAAGAAGTAATGGTTTTCATAGACTGAAAGGCATAGGAACAGCAAACCTGTCACGTCTGTTACCACTCGCCACAGTCCCAATGGCCCAACTCTCAGCCCTTGGTTAGTGTTACTTCTGTACCTGAAAGCATTGTGTTTATAACACTATTCATTTGTCCAATAGATTATTCTTTTCTTTGGTCATGACACTTGTATTCTTTAATACTTCCTACTCCATTTCTCATCCCCTTCTACGTAGTTATCCTACAATTATTAGTTAATTTCATGTTTGCATTATACTTTAGTATTTTAATTTGAGATCTTCTTTGGAAATGTTGGTCTTCATTTTCAACTGAGACTTTCCCCCCTTAGATCTTCCACAACTCTCATCCTGGAATTTGGCATCAGCGTCATTCTAGGTCCTCAGTTCATTTCTTTCCTGTACTGGGTGCCCATTTGTAGATCCTGTGTGGTCTTCTTTCTTAGTTTCCACTTATTTTACTGGAGCGTATTCTCTTGTAGCTTTCTCTTTACATTCCTGTGTGTTGAATATAAGAGAAAATGTCCTTATTCCACCCATAAATTCAGTTGGTAAATAGGCCAAGTATAAACTTTTGAGATAAACACTAATCTGAACATACTATTTTGTTGTCTGCTATAAGACTCTCTTTTCCTTCCACTATTCTTTTTCCTTTTTTTCCTGCTAAAGTACTCTTATAATAATTCCGGGCTTTTCCACATCCTTATCTTTTATGTAGAACATGTTCTCTAGAGAAGGTTTTTAGGCCTTTGTTTCCCTGTATCCAAGATTTTCTGGAATTTAGGAGTAATTTTGTGTGTGTGGCGTTTGTTTTTAATGTCTGTTGATAATTTGTTTTCTTTTTAAACATTTTCTTGTGAGAAGTAGAAAATTACACGACAATTTAGGTTTCTGCTTAAGGATTTCTGCACAGATTGTTCCCTGACTTAGGTTACATTTTTCAGAGTGTCGTCATTCTCATTCTTCTGTTTTGTCTCTGTCATTTCCAGTTCTCTGGTTTTCCTCTTCCTTATCTTCTCATCTTGGCTTTGTAGTCTTTTTTTTTAATCAGTTGGTAACTTTAAAAAAAAAACCCACAACCAACCAACTTCATTACTCTTGATAATTCCTTATTTTATGACTCAGTCTATTAATTACCTTAAAGGATAATTTCCATTTAAGATTTAAAGAGTATCTCAGGGTGATAGTGTCAGAGAGTCCTCTGGTCTAAACCAATCTAGTAAATCTGGGTGTTTGGGGGAATATGGATGTCCTCCATACTGCAGGTCTCTGTCGGGGTCATCTGTTGTGGCTCTGGTCAGAGCAGGTGAGCTTTGTGGCCAGGGACCTTCTAGTCCTCATGGTCTCAGTATGGGGACACTGTTTGGAGTGATGTGTTCTGATGTGATTTTTTTCTGATTTTGTGTTTTCCTGACCTTTTTTTCCTTAAACGTGGGTTATAAGTAGGGAACTCTGGTGGCTTAGTGGTAAGAAGTTTCACTGTCAAGGGTAAGCCATTTGAATCCACCAGCTGCCCTGCAGGAGAAAGATGGGCAGTCTCCTCCCATGTGGTTTACAGCCTTTGCAAACCGCTGGAAGATCACCTGTGAGTGGGTTCTGATTCACATGGATCACAACAACGTGTTTTCTTTCTTCTAGCTGGATAGAGAACACTTCAGTTGATCGTTTAATTTTGGGAACTTTCTCTAATTTTCTATTTGTTTTTACTTCTCAACAATGTTTTAGGCTTTATAGTTCAAACTATCTCCTTGTTTCAATTTAAGGATTTTCTTTTTTAAAAAAAAATACGCTTTTTTTCAAGATTTCTATTCTCCCGGTATACATTTCAAGCCAATGTCCATTCTTTGTTTTGAGAATGTACCATTTCATCTAGTCTCTAAAAATGTGTGTGTTTATTTTTCACAAAGGTTTGATACTCCTTGTTGTTTTACCCTATGGAGGCAATAGAAAGCTGATTGAAAGCAGCTTTCAGTTAAGTTTGATTGCTCACTGTTCGGTGATTATGTTTGTTAATCTTCACTTATTTCATGGTTATTGTTTTTCTTTGGAATCCCTAGGTGGTGCAGATGGTTAACATAATCATTATTGAAAGTTTCTAAGTTTGAGTCCACCCCAAGGCACCTCGGAAGAGAGGCCCGGAGATCTATTTCTAAATAATCAACCATTGAGAACCTTACGGGGTCCGTTCTGCTTTGGCACAAAGCTTCCCGAGAGTCCAGTTCACTGCAACACACCTGATATGGTTTGGGCTCATTTTCTCTTTATTCCCTTTCTGTTCTCACCAAGATATCTTTTTAAAAAATAAAGATTCTGGATTTGGGGGAGTCTAAAGATGATACCTTTTCAACATGTATGCAGAGCAGATTATCCGAGAAGCTGGGCTCTATGAAGAGAATTGTGGCATCAGGATTGGTGGAAGATCTATTAACAATCTGCGTTATGCAGATGACACAACCCTGCTTGCTGAAACTGAGGAGGACCTCATGCACTGGCTGCGAAGGGTCAGGGACTGCAGCCTTCAGTATGGACTGAGGCTCAATGTCAAGAAGACAAAGATTCTCACCACTGGACCAATTGGCAGCGTCAGGATGGATGGCGAAGAGATTGAGATTGTTCACAGCTTCAGTTTGCTCGGCTCCACAGTCAACACTCTTGGCACCAGCAGTCAGGAAATCAAAAAGCATATCGCGACGGAAAAGTCTGCTGTTAGGGACCTCTCTAAAGTACTCAGGAACAACGGTGTCTTTCTGGAGACTAAGGTGCGCCTGATACAGGCCATGGTATTTGCAATCGCTTGTTATGCCTCAGAGAGTTGGACAATGACTAGGGAGGACAGAAGGAGAGTGGATGCTTTTGAGCTGTGGTGCTGGAGAAGAGTACTGAATGTACCCTGGACTGCCAGGAAAACAAACAGATTCATCTTGGAGAGGATTAAACCAAGCTACTCCTTGGAGGCAAGGATTCTGGGGCTTCGTCTGACATACTTTGGACATGTTGCCAGGAAGGACGGGTCCTTGGGGAGGGACATCATGCTTGGGAGGGTGGAGGGACAGCACAGGAGGGGAAGACCCCCTATGAGATGGATTGATTCGGTGACTGGGGTAATCGGGATGGGTTTGTCAGAGGCAGTGAGGTTGGCGCAGGATAGAGCAGGGTTTAGGGCTGTTGTGCATAGGGTCGCTATGAGTCGAAAACGACTCGACGGCACATAACAACAACAACAACAACAAAGATGATTATCTTGGCTGGTCCTCTCAGCAGCCCTCATTTCTGCCCTGCTGTGGCATCCTCTGAGCCCTGCGCGGCCTCTCCTGGCCGGTGTGGGTGGCCAGACCTTTGTGCCATGAGTGGCACTTCGTCACCCAGCTGTGACCAGACCCTTCCATGTGCTGACATTTGGAAAGGTATTTCGTATTCTTCAGCGTCCATTCGGCACAGATGCCATATTTGGCATTTATTCTTCTAAAACTAGTATTTTAATTGTTTCCCAGAATTTTTCTTAGGTTTTGTTGTTCTTGTTTTACATTAAGGGAGTGGGGAGAGGTTCACGGAAACATAATTTACATAAATAATGTGTTTTCCTTTCAAATCTAAGTTGCCCTTCAGATTTCTTGGAAGACTTGAGTTATTATCAGTGTTTCCCTTTATTTATTGAACCAGAACCATTTTTTTAGTACCTTCCAAGTACAGGACTGGGGAGCTCTCGTGACCTAATGGAAAGGAGTTGTGTTGCCGACCCAGAGGCTCGTAGTTTGAATCCACCAGCCGCCCTGTGGAAGAAAGATGAGCAGTCTCCTCCCGTGCACTTTGCAGCCTCTGAAAACCTGCTGGAGGATCAACTGTGGGTTGATTTTGACTCACTGGCACACAAGGACAGAATTGGAACTCTGGTGGCCTAACTAGCTGTGCTGCCAGTCCAAAATTAGGCTGTCCAGCTCTCCCAGCTGCTCCATTGGAGAAAGATGTGCAGTTTCCTTCTAGGTGATTTACAGCCTCTTGAATTCTGCTGGAGGGGCGGCTGTGAGTTGGTTCAGATTCAGCAACAATGAGTGTTTTTGTTTGAAGTATTGTTGTTGTTAGTGCCATCCAGTCAAGTATGACTCATAGTGACCCTGTGAACAGCCAACCTGAACTGTGTCCTACCCTGTGCCATCCTCATCCTCTGACAGGGCCCACTGCTGAAGTCCCCGCGTCAGTCCATATCATTGAAGGTCCTCATCTCTTTTACCGACCCTCCATCTTTCCAAGCACGATGTCCCTCTCCAAGAAATAGCCTCACTACATGTCCATACTTTGGGTGTGTTGCAAGGAGGGACCAGTTCTTGGAGAGGGATATCATGTTTGGGAGGATGGAATGACAGCACAAAAGAGGAAGACCCTGGATGAGATGGATTGACAGTGAAGAGGGTAATGGGATTAGGTGTGTCAGAGACAACAAGGTTGGCTCAGGGTAGAGCAGGGATCAGAGCTGTTGTACATAGGGTCGCTGTGAGTCGCAGGTGACTTCGACAGCACACAACAACAACAACTGCATGTCTAAAGTGTAAAAAACAAAGCTTTGCCATGTTTGCCTCAGTGGAGCACTCTGGCTGTACCTTTCCTGTACATATGTTTGTTCTTTTGTCAGTCCATGGGATATTACATTTTCTTCTGAAGCACCACAGTTAAAAGTCACAGTTCATCTGTCATCCATATTCATTGCTCAGTTCTGATGCATAACAGTTGATTGAGAAGACCATGGCCTAAACAGACACATCGTAGTTTTCAGACTGACATTACTGCTCTTCAGCATTTTGGAGAGGGTCAGACAGTGGACTTATGCAATGCAATGCACCTTGTAATTTCTTGGCTTCTGGTACCACGGATGTTAATTGTTGATCCAAACAAGGTGAAATCATTGACAGCTTCAATCCTTTCTCCATCTATCATAATGTTGACTCATAGGTCCTGTGGTGAGAACCTTTGTTATCTTGATGTTGAGATCTTGATGAAGTCATGATGAAGGCTGTGGTTCTTGATCTTCTTCAGAAAACTTTTAATATTTTCCTCACTTTGAGCAAGCAAAGTTAAGTCATCTGCATAAAGCAGGTTTGAAGTGTAAGACTCTTAACATTAATTTCCCAAGTTACTGAGTAGAGGGAGCTCAGATGGCTTTGTAGAGAATTGTGCTGCAAACCCAAAAGCCGTCATTCAGAGGAGCAAATATGGGCAGTCTCCTCTGATGCAGTTTACAGCCTCCAAAATCCAAACTGAGGGTCAGTTATGAGTCAGTTCAACTTGATGACAATGAATGTTGACACAGGTAGATAAAATAAGATCTGGGTCCATTAGTTACAAAAGATGTGCAGCTGGTCACTGTCTTCTCGAATTCCTTCCACTGTGGGCCACCGAAACCTTGAGTGTTTCCCAGTGAGATCTGGAGCAGTGGTTCTTTAATCATTTACTCAGCACCACTGAATATGAACATATCGGCGGCGGGATGGATTGGGACTGTGATTGGCTCTGCTTTGGGTGCAGGTGCAATGAAGCTTAACGCTTAACAACTTGCAAAACTACAGAAACTTAGTATGTTTTAACAAGTTTGCCTCAGGCATCAGTCAGAGCAAAGTGTTCCGAACCGTAACTGAATGTCCACAACTTCCAGCACCTGCGTCTTGGGTCTTGGGACTGCTACTCCCTCAGTGACAGTTTTGAATTGTGTGCACTGTCTCCAGCTGGTCAATCTCAGGACTAGAATCAGTTCTGGTTACCTCTTTCATTGAGATATGTATATTTATATTTATATAGTTTTATATTATATTATAATTTTATTTTCTCTGTTCAACCATAATAGTATGGTATCCAAATTTTATCTTGACTGGCGGGTTTGTAAACACAGGCGTATCCAGTGCACTTACAGGCAAGGCAAAGGCTGCTTCTTGAAATGGTCCTACCGTGGACCCTCTGGTCATCCGGCCCAAGTCGCCCCCTTGCCTGGCTTTATCTTTACTATATTGTGCAGCCACTTCACTGAATCTCATTCGAGACTTTAACTTTCCCGTGGCTTCCATAATTCTGCCATATTTTTCACACAGAATGTGCCTGACCTTTACAGCACCCTCTCCACCTTTGGGACCCTGAGTCTTGTTAACACTGTTACTCCCCGAGGCTCCTTCCCCTTCTCCAGCCTTTCCAGTACAGCTTTTTCCTTTGGGCGGCATCCTTTAAACTTCTTGAGTTCTCCCCTTCTTTCATTTTAATCAGGTAGTTTCCAGTACGTTTGCACTTGTGAGTTTTTAAGTTTTGCCACATGTTTTTGTTGCCTATAACCTGAAGAGTTACATTTATTCCTAAATTGTAGCTCGCATGTGCACCCTTTGACGGCTACATGCCAGCTCGGGCCCTCTCGTGTTAACAGTCGGCACCCTGTGACATGAGCTAACGACTCTGTGGTGGTGGCCACAGGCACAGCTGTCCCTGATCCTTTAGTTATTAATTGTTTCCCTTGGGAATTACTGACATTTGCTCATGTGCTAATCTTTTCCATTTTCTTTGTTCTTTCCAAGTTGTCAGCTTACTTCATGTATCTGCCTTCCCATCCTGCTGTTGGTTTAATGTGAGGGTGTTTGTGTTGGAGGAGTCCTTGGGTGGTGCACATAGTTCAAGGGCATAGCTGGTCACATAGATGTTACCAGTTCAAGTCCATGCAGAGGAGCCTTGAGGAAAGGCCTGGGGAGCTGCTTCTAAAGAGTCAACCAGAACTGCCCAAACCCGGGAGCTTTGATATGAGTTGGATATGAGCTGAGCTTCTTTCTGATCTTGCTTCATTTCTGGAACTAAATGAAACTCACTGCCTTCGGGTTGGAGCCAACTCATAACTGGGCCGCAGCAGGCTTTCAGAGGAGATTGCCTGTCTTTTTCTTGAGGAGCCGCTGGGGGATTCCGTCAGCGATGTACCTGAGAAGGGCCTGATGAGCCGCTTAGCTACAGAAGACAGTAAGTAAACCCCAGGAAGCACTTGCACTCTGTACCATGGAAGGTGGTCACAGGTTTGCATTGATTCGACAGCAACAAGCCTGGGGCTTTTCTTTTTATGCTTTTCCCCACCCCACCCCACCCCCCACCATTTCCTTTTTCATTGATTGGGTTTGATTGTTTCACTCTTAAGCTGTACTTCAGTTGCAAACTTTGATTCTTTATCTTAATCCTCCATTCTTACCCTTCTTAATGGAAGTTGCAGCTACAGGATGGCAGTCTTTGCAGGATAGAAGAGAGGAGGGACATGGAAACCAGGAATTGCATACGTGCGCTGGTGGTAAGAAGCTGCACTGTAATCCCTAATGCAAGTGGTTTGAATCCAGCAGCTGCCCCATGGGAGAAAGGTGGGCAGACTTCTCCCCTGCAGTTAACTGCTGCTGACAGCCCACTGAATGGTCAGCTATGGGTCAGTTACAGTAAACAACAGTGACCTTTAATGTGTATATGGTCAGTGGCTTGTCTGTTCAAGCGCTCTGCCACTGAGCAGGCCTCAGAAATGCTGTCCAGAATCAGCTACACTTTGGAAACCAGGTGTTGCAGATTTGTTAGCAAGAGTTAGCTTCCAGGCAGAAGCAAACTATGCAGTTTAAAAAAATAATTTAAAAAAAAAACCAATAAGGAAAAAAAAGGGAAATCTTTTGTCAAATTTCTTTACATTGTTTCATCTTGGGGAGAAAAATATTCCCAGAAAGATCCATCCCTGGCCTGCCACAGCAGAATTTCTGATTCCATGGGACATGCTGATACGAATGTGACTGGTTTGTGTAAACAGACCACCTCCTCCTTGGACCTCTGGGTGTTAGGTATTTGCTAGCTCAGCCGTATCCTCCAAGCCTATTTTCCTTGGTGTCCTTTACCTCTGCAACCTCACAGCCTACTTCTAGTTCTCCATTCTCCCACGTCCCCAGATATTGGACCAAGTCTTTCATCAGCTGTGAAATCAGAAAGTATAAGTGAAGCAGAAACTGGCATTCAAACCCAAATTATTCCTTGCTCACAGTACTAGCACTGTTTGCAGAGTACCTTTTCAGGCTTAGTGACGTTGTACATTCATGAGCCCAGCCAGTGGAAAAAGCCCACTGGGAAACGGAAAATTGATTTTTGTAATAATGTAGAACTATTTTCTAAATTAGCAAAGGCCAATGTATCAAAGCACTTTTTATTTGATTTCCAGTGTGCTCTGGAAATCATCCTTGAGACGTCCAAAATTAAAAATGGCAGAGGGTTATTAAGAAAGAAACTAAAATTATAATTTAAAAATAATAAGTTAATGTCAGTATGTGCATATAATCCATAGCAAAACATTAAGAACCAAAGACATGGTAGACAATTTAAAAAGAGAAAATACTACAGGTTAGTAAATTACAGGAAAGTGTTCAATCTCAGTGGTGTTCAAAAAACTTCAAACTAAGGCAGTGAGCTCTCTTTTTTCCCCCACCCTATCTCTCATTTGATGTGTCACTCTATGCCATGTGTAGGAATGTATGATGATCAAGTTCACACATCAGCAGAGGTGCAAACAGTTCACCCTGTAAAGAGAGCTGTTTGGTAGTCTGCTATCAAGAGCCTTAATATTCACAGTGTGCTTCCTGGTGTTCTGCTAAAAAGAAAATGTGAACTCTGAAAAGCTTTCATCCTTCACTGTCATGGACTCCTTTTGATCCAACGGTCCTTCCTGAAATTTTCCAGTGTTGATTAATTGTTTGGGCACAGTGACTCCATGTATTCTTTCTATCTTCTTTTGACGCTTCTTGGATCATTCAGCATTTTGCCCACAGCATCCTTCCGTGCTGCAACTTGAAGCTTAAATGTGTGTTTCTCGTCTTTCAGTTTGAAAAGTGCCATGCAAATTCTTCCCATTTTATTCTCTAGTCCCACCATTTTATTATTATATTTTGCTTTGTCTTCTCAGGCTGCCCTTTGAAATTACCTATTCGGCTCTTTTACTTCAACATGTCTTCCTTTTAGTTTGGCTTCTCAATGCTCTTAATGAAATTTTCTTGGTCTCTTCTGTCAGTCAGTTTGGTTTCTTCTTTCTCCTCTGTCTTTATGATGACTTTTTGCTTTCTTCATGGATGATATACTTGATGTCCTCTCACACTTCCTCTGGTCTTTGATCTTTGTTGTTAACACCTCAAACCTGTTCTTGAGATGATTCTTGAATTCAAGTGGAATAGACTCGAGATGTGGCTTGGAAAGAGTGCGGCCAGATTGCTCCTTGGAGGCAAAGATGACGAAGCTCTGTCTGTCCTACTTTGAACATGTTACTAGTAGAAGCTATTCCTTGGAAAGGAACATCATGCTTGGAAAATGGAGGGTAAGCAAAAGAGAAGAAACCCCCCCCAGTGAGATGGGTGACACAGTGACTGCAGCAGTGGACTCAAGTGTGTCAGAGATGGTGAGGGTGGCACAGGATAGTTCAGATCGTAGGGAGCCTATAGTCATACTGGATTCGAGGGCCCCTAACAACATGAAAAGCTTACATTATAGTACTGTTTACAATAAGTGGGGTTTAAAAAAAAACACAGTATTTTTAAATGGTGCTATCAAATAGAGTAGTCCCAAGCCCCATGGGACTATTTTAATTTTCATTAATTTAGTCCCTGTTGCATTAACCACATTTCAGTTCCACTAACCACATTTAACTTAATGACTACTAAATTGAAGAATGCAGGTACAAAGGTGATTTTCATCTTCTCAGAAAGTTTCTTTAAATTAAAAAAAAAAAAAACAACCAAAAAAAATATCACCTAACAACAAAAAAACCAAAACACCAAAAAGCTCTAAGCCCACATCTGTCAGTTGATTGGGACTTGGATGCCCCTGGGAGGCTCCTGAGACTGTATATTTTTACGGGAGAGACTATCCTTCTCCTGCACAGAGGCTGGTCAACTGACATAAAACAGCCCTGACAACAACTAAGCATTGTTCAACAACTGGAAGAAAATATTTTAAAAAGTCTTTTTGGATGAGCAAGGTAAACATGGGACTTTTTCTTCTTTCCTACTTTTCTGTCATGACCATATGTTTTCATACCAAAAAAAATCATTGAACTTTATTTTAGATTTAAGAAAAAGTATGGAAAAATGAGAATAGCTTAAAGAAAGCCAATTAAAATATACTCTACAGTTGAGGTTTGTTTTTTTGTTTTTTTCCACATCTTCTATAAGTTTATTTATACTTATGCATATATACTAATTTATTAATTTTAAATAGAGTTATTTAATAAAGTGCTAGCATTTTAAACACATCCTCAGTAAGTTTATTTTTAATTACATACATATACTACTTTGTTAATTTTACTCATATTGTATAATATTCACTGGAAATTATAGAAAATAAATACAAATGGAAATTTCCATTTTTTCCTTACATTGGCACATGGATTGCCTTCAATCTCCTAAGGAATTTGTAGGCTTCTGTTGGTTAGCTAGAAAAGTTAACTAAAGTGTTAACAGACTTGAAAACTATCTGGCATGTTATTTTTCTCTTTAATCATGGTAACATGGTGTGACTTCATCTTCGTCAGGCATACTAAATATATATAAATCAGTTGAGGTTTTTAGATTGCTGTCTGATAGGAATTTCAGAAATTCAGGGCCTCAGGAAAAGAGCACTGTGGAGTTAGTACTCATTGGCAAAGAAGTCGGTGGTAAGAAGCTGCGCTGCAATCTCTCAGGCATGTGGTTCGAATCTACCAGCTGCTCAGTGGGAGAAGGATGAGCAGTTTCCTCCAATGATTTATTGCCTCTGAACCCCATAGGGTCAGCTATGGGTCAGTCCTGACGTGGTGGCACACAGCAATTGTTTACGTGTTGTTGAGTCTCAACTCAGGCTCATAGCAACTCTGAATATAACAGATTTGAAACTGTACCCCCCCACAGCCATATGCAGGTGGAAAGTGGTTCTTGTTTTTTAAATTGTGATTTCAGTGCAAATATGAAAAATCATCTTTTTTTTTCTTTTAATGACTCACACACATTTTATTTTACAGCATTAATTACTATACCTAAAAAGGTGGGTGACTCTAGTCCGCGGCCCTCAGGCCTGTTTTTAATTGTTTTTGGTCAAACATTCTTCTAGATCGTATAGCCCTGGTCTGTCCACTTGCTGTACAGAGGTAACTCATGGTTGCTGTGAAGCTGAACACTGTGACACTGATGTGTCAAATGTGATAATAGTTACCCATGGTGGACAGTGTTTGGTGGAACTCCCCAATTAAAACAAGCTTGGAAGCAGGAGTGGCATTCACTTCCATAATAGCTTGCCTCCAGAAACCCTATCAACTTGGAGAAAAGATGGAAGTTACACAAGTGTTCAGGTCTTTTGTTCATAGGGTCACTATGAGTCCTCTACAACTTTACAACACTTAACAGTTATATTCCTACAACATAGTCACCCTTTCCATTCACTGCTGTGACTTTCATTTCTTTATCCTTTCATCCTACCTCCTCTTGCTTTCAGTTTTCTTTTTGGACAAATGGTGCACTTTGACCTTACGTCACTGGTCATCCTAAAGTCTCCCTGGTAGAGTTGGTCACCTTAGGCCTGTTTGTTACTTGGCTCATTGGTCATTTGTAGGGATGAGTTTTGTTCTAAGTCTGGAGACTCCGGGTGTCAGAGGCTCTCCTAGTCTCTGTCGATCCAGGAGGCCTGGCCTTTTTGTGGGCTTGAGTCTTGTTCCACAGCGCCACCTACTCTGTCTGGGATCTTCTACAACAGTTGAAGTAGACCTTTTGAGAATGGTCAGTGGTGATAGCTGGGTGTCATCCAGTTCATCTGGTCTCAAGGTCATGGAAGGTGACATTTTCATGGTCCTTTAGGCTTTTGGACTAATTGTTTTTGTACATCTTTGCTTTTCTCCCCTCTTCTTTGATCAGGACATAAAGAGACTGCATTACAATCCCAAAAGCACATGGTTTAAATCCACTAGCTGATCCAAGAGAAAGGGATATACAGTCTCATTCTGTGCAATTTATTGCCTCCAAACACCCACTGCAGGGTCAACTTTGGGTTGGTTCTGACTTGACAGTACGCAACAACAGTTACACCATAGATGGCTGCTCTTAAAAGACCCCAGTTTTGACAGAGGCGTCGCCCTGCAAGGGGCCGGCGTGCTGGGTATATTATGGAGACTGCAGACTGGGTGACGCCGCCAGGGAACCATTGATTTTCCTAGTCCCTCTCTTCCAGCCTCGGTTCGGTGGTCGAGATGGCCTGTGGAAATCAGAGAGAACTTGCCCACCAGAAAAACATGAAGAAAACCCAGGAGATTAGCAAGGGAAAAAGAAAAGAGGACAGTTTGACTGCATCTCAGAGAAAGCAGAGGGATTCCGAGATCATGCAACAAAAGCAGAAGGCAGCTAACGAGAAGAAGTGTTTGCAGACCAGAGAAAAATTAAGACTAGCTAATTTGGAAAACCTGGTTGCTATTACCAACTAGGTGTATCATACACCCTAAGATCAAGATTTTGCAGAGTGAACAGTCATTACATATGTTATCATTTATCCTTATAAAAGTCTATTTTAAACTTTACCTTTTGACCTGACTTAGTGTGATATTTTAGAACTCCTCTTTGACAAATAAAACACCAACCGTGCATGTAAAAAAACAAACAAACAAACAAAAACCAGTTTCCTCTCACCAAAGTAGGATATAGAGCATTGTCTTTTTGGACTGTTAGGCTGGTTGATCTTAATGTCCCCAACGTCCCAAAACCAGGAACTCATCCCATCAGGGTTTTGGTTAGCCTTAAGAAGTTGACAGAGCAGTGACCCCTGATGGCCCTGCATGTACGCCATTGTCTTTCCAGCATGTACTAAGGTAGATGCAGAGATGTCCTCTCCCACACCAGTGTATGGTCGTGGCTCCTCCCCTCCTGCTCCTCTCTGTCTTGCCTGCCTGCCTGCCTATATATCTGACGCTGTGTTTCTCACCTATTTCTCTCTGTTTCCCTACATTTAGTGGTGGTGTGCTGATCATCCCCTTACTGTATATTGTCTTTCCTTTGTCCATCTTCCTATGAATTTGTTATAAATGTTTAAAATTGAAATAGCAATAGTGTGTGGCACAAGCTACTTCCACTAAGCTACCAGCCTGAAGGTTGGTGGTTGGAACCCACTCAGCAGTGCTATAAGGAATGGCAGGAAGGCTGCTTCCTGGAGGAATACCAACAGGAAAACCTGGAGCAGGAACAGGTCAGCGCTCCAACACGTGGCATCCCTCTGGGTTGGTCACGAGTTTGGGTTCTTTTATCTCTGTCTTGTTTCATGCCGTTGTTGTTGTGTACCATCAAATCTGATCCACAGAGCCTGTCAATTGCATGGGAGGAGATTTCCCATCTGGCTCCCATAGAGCAGCTGGTGGATTCGAACCATGTACCTTTGTGTTGGCAGTGCAGTTCCTTACAGCTAAGCCTTCAGAGTTCCCTCTTGTGTGTGTTTTTTTTATAAAACTTTATTTTTTTTAAAAAAATTTTTTTATACTGGTTCACTGTTTTTATAGTGTTTTACATTTCACTCAAAACCACAGCATCACCACTTGCTGTCACTGTCCTTCACAATTCTAATCATGAGAATTATACATGGGGTCTTCTGGCCCAAATTTTGCCCTGATGCCAATATCAGTGTTACCAGTGGTGGTCAGAAAACTCAAACTCATTGTCCTTAAATCTGCATTTATAGCAGACCCTAGTGGGTTTTTGGTAGCTACAAATCACATAGATTTTCTATCTTTCTACCTTAGAACGACTGGTGGATTCAAGTTGGTTAGCAGCTCACTACCCTGAGAACTATATATTGAAAGAAAAATAATTTTCATGTCTAGAAAATAATCAATATTCTTCTCTTTGTTGTCTTTTTTAAATTACTGTTTGTCTAGTTATAACTATCTGGATCTCCAGAGTGAAACTCAGTGAGATACACCTATAAGCAAACAACCTAGGATCTGAGCACCATATTCATACTCAGGCAGGTTGTGCCTTTGAACTGTTGGCAGCATGCGTAAGGGGCCCCTTGAGGTCCAAAATGAGAGTCTGGCCACTCAAGCTCTGTTCAGTCGCTCCCTTGGCCTTTTCAATGCCTGTTCATTACCAGCCCCCATGACCACTCAGTTGTGGTGGAAATATTCTTCCATGTGACAGAGGCCGTAAACCAAAGCGTGTGTGATGGGCTGAAATGCTTGAGAAGTTACTGTTTTACAGTCTAAGGCAAATTTAAATATGAGTTTATTTTTTAAAAGAAGTATAAATTTTTTTCCAGTTAGCTGAGTGAAAACAGAAATTCTTTTCGACATTGATAGCTACCAATAAGTTTGAAATATGGGGATGAACTAGTCATCACATGATTCAGGATGGAAGAATGCCTGCCGCCTCAGAGAAGGGAAATGACCTGACTCCTAGATATTTAGTGGACAGCAAATGAGCCCTGATCAAAGCAACCCACATTGGCTGTTGGCACCAGCATTGCTGCCTGCAGTGTTAAACTGTGTAGGACGAAAGCAAAGAGGATGTCATTGCTTTAAGACCATCCATTCAGAGGGCAAGGAGCTGATGCCCTCTAGGAGCTGCTGGTGGCCGGCACACAGAATTGTGGGTGTGGAGAGAGTTCCAGAAAGATGGGGAAATGTCCACTTAGTCGGAAAGCCAGTACAATGAGTGCCCAGCACTCTGACTTAATAACTGAAGGGTGTCAAGAGAAAAGAGAGGGAATGTATGTGTATTGGCTCTTACACAACACGAGCTTGGACTGCCCATCCTCCAACATGTTCCCTGTTGCTGTGGAAGGGAGCGAATCATCTCTCCTCTTAAGGAGATTATCAGCAACACACAGTGTTTTTAGCTCAAAACATTTAAGCCTTGCAGTTCAAACCCATTTTGTTCAAGGTCAACAGTAAATTATACATGGATTTTGTTTATTTTTTTTTTTTTTACCTGTGTGATCTGGTTGCCCCTAACCCCCCCGCAGTGCTTGACAGGCCAACTGTATATAAATGGAGGTCAACTTTGGATCACTCCTAGGGAGGTGTAAATTAAGTCTCATAAAAGTAGAGGTAATTACTAAGAAGAAAGATCAGACTGGTATGGAATCATCTTTGAAGGGAGGCTCTTACTTGGTTGGTAGATTGAATGAAAACACCAGAAAATCATTAACAAAGTCCTGTAGTCCCGTCTTCTCTGAATTGCAGACTGCAAGCTTTCTCATCGAGACTGCTGCCTGTTTGTGGTGTTTAGATGCATTGTGAGCTTCCTCTGCTCTCCGGAGGAGGGTGATTTTGTCTGCCTTCCCCTTTAGGTCTTCTCTTCAATAAACTTGCCAATGCACAGATTCCGTTCACAAGGTCCTGATCTGTGTGATCTGATCTCATCTCAATGCCTGGAAGACTGCAGCCTGGAGGTCACAGGCAAATGGGCTCTACTCCTTTGCTTCCCTAAACATCCTGTGTAAGCAGGATACAAATACACATGTGCAAATTAAAATATCTAAACCCGCAGAGCTGTCTCCAAGTCTACGTGCCAGTTTTTATCTCAATAACCTCCTCTTGCTCCCAGATTTGCAAAGACTAAGAAAATGATGGAGGAAGTTAGGTGTCCAGCGGCCTGGTCTCCCCGTCGTTCACACCTCTTCCTGTGTCTGATTTGGATAGCAGTGTGGACTGTGAGGAAGCTGTCATTATTCTTTCTCATTCCCACTTCTCCATGTAATCATTGTCTCTTGAGTTTCCTTGGTTTATTATGGGACCAAGAATAAGGGGCACTTTTTGAGATTTCAAGGTTCAAACCAAAACAGTTGCCCTGCAGCCCATTGTGTCATGGCAACCACAAAACTATGTTCCCTGTGACTTTCAGTGACTGATATTCTAGAAGGAAAACACCCAGCCTTTCCTCTGAAGTACCTCTAGATGGACTCGAACTGCCAACCTTTTCAAGTTACCTTACTGACCATTTGCACCACCTGGGAGCTCTGATTTCAAGGATTTGTTGTTGTTGTTGTTACATGCTATCAAGTCAGCTGTGACTCGCAGTGACCCTACAAACAGCAGATCTGAACCTGGCCCTGTCCTGTGCCATCCTTCCAGCCTCTGCCCTGCTCAAGGCATCACCATGTCAGTCCATCTTGTTAAGTGTTTTCCTTTTTCTCCGACTCTCCATTTTCCCCAGCATGGTATCTTTTTCCAAGGACTGGCATTTTTTTACATATCAAAGGTGTGTGAGACAAAAAGTTTCACCAGCCTTGCCTCTAAGGGTCACCTTAGCTACACTTCTTCCAAGGCAGACTTGTTTATCCTTTGGGGAGCCCATGGGGTATTCCGTATTCTTCTCCAGCTCCACAATTCAAAGGCATCATCTGTCATTCATTATCCAGTTCTCAGATGCACAGGAAGCATTTGAAAGCTCCTTATTGCAGTTGTTGTCTGTTCTCGAATCAGCACGACTCATCGCACCCCTGTGAACAACGGATCTGAACCTCTATCCTGTGCTGTCTCATCACCTCTGACACATTTCAGCCCATCTCTACAGTCACTGTGTCAGTCCATCTCACTGAAGATCTTCCTCTCTTCTGCTGACCTTCCACTTTTCCAAGCATGATGTCCCTATCCAAGGAATAGCTTCTCCTAGCAACATACCAAGTGTATGTGAGCTGAAGGACATCAAGCTTGGCCTGAGGAGCGCTCTGGATACACTTTTTCCAAGTTCTGTTTGGTCTTTCAAGTTATTCAGTGCTTTTCTCCTGCACCACACTCAAAAGACAATGAGCATCATCAACTAAAAACATAATAACAGCAATAACAACAATGATGCATGCTTATAGTACATGATGTTGTTTTGTTTTAATTGCCTACTCATAGTGACCCTATGAACAAAAGGCCTGAAACCCCTCCACGTCAACATTTATCAAAGTTCATAGAGTTTCCAGGGGCATGTTGTTTAGGAAGTGGATGCCACTCCAGCTTCCAAACCTGTCATAATATGTTATTGTTATTACGTTCCATTGAGTCGCATGGCCTGCAATGTATAGCAACCCTTTGTATAGTGACCCTTTGTACAGCAGCTCTGAACCCTCCCCTCTCCTGAAACAGTTACACCACCTCTGATGCACCAGTCCCCATTGCCCCAGTATTGGGAGGAAAAAATCATATGATTTGAAGTGTCATTGTAATTAGATGATAATGCCAGCTTTGACCACAATGCTTTTGGAAGCTTAAAACGTAAACTTGCACTTATTGGGTAGGGAGTTATACTATAGGAAACCAATACTAAATATTTGTCATAAACCGATTGCTATCAGGCTGTGGTGGAGGTGAGGTACAAGCTAGAGTTGACCCTGAGTCATTAAGGCAATCCTTAAGGATTTACCAGTTTCTTGCATTTGCTGACCCCTCCCTCCTGAGTCAAAGGGAAGGTTTTCAATAGAAAGAGCTTGGCTTCATTTGTATTGAATTCTCTTTGTGATTTACTTCCTGATAATTTTCAATAAAGATACTGGGAAGCTCAGGTCGGGCCCTTCAGTCCAAAACTGCTGGCCCCCTGTTTTTTTACCTCTCTGTTTTATCTAAAAAAAAAAGACAGCATGTTTCTTGTCAAAGGCAGAGTTTTTCTTCTGTCATCCTTATTCATTGCCCAGCTCTCAGACACTCAGCAAGGGATTAAAAAGACCATGGCTTGAATCAAGCACTCCTTAATCTTCAAACTGACATCATTGCTCCTTAATACTTTGGAGAGGTCCCTGACACAGACTTTCCCAGTGCAATATGTATTTTTTTAACTACTGCTGATAAAGCTGTTAATCCAAATAAAATTAAGTTGACATTTTCAGTCTTTTCTCCACCTATCATGATGTTGCCTATTGGCCAGTGGTAAGGATTTTTATCTTCTTGATGTTAAGATGCAATCCATATTGACAGTTATAGCGTTTGATCTGCACCATGTGTTTTAAGTCTTCCTCACTTTCAGCAAACCAAGACTGTGTCATGTGCATAACTCAGGTTGTTGATGAGTCTTCCTCCAATCCTAATGCCCCATTTTTCTTCATTCAACTTCTCACAGTATTTGTTCAGCATGCAGATTGAATTCGTATGGAGAAAGGATCCATCCCTGACATATACCTTTCTTGATTTTAAATCTTGCAGTGTTCTCTTGCTCCGTTCGGACAACAGCTTCTTAGTCTAATTATGGGTTCCCTTTAATGTAGAGAATCTCAGAAATAATCATTCTCTGAATGAGAAAAATTGTAGAAATCTGAATTTTCTTTAAATTTCTTATATATCAAGTTGATTTGAAAGCATAGATAGATAGATTAGCTTTGTGTAACTAGAGGGAATGAAAAAAATCTCAGTTTACAGTTTGGTCAAAGATTTGACAGAAGCATGTTGCCTCACCATGAAGTTTCTTCGTGAAAACTGAAACCTGTGGTATTTTCTGCCATCAACAGAGATTCTGTACCCGTATCGTAGCAGAATGCTTTTCATGAATCATCTCCTTTTCTCCTCTCCACCCTGGTGAGGCTCACTGTGTCTTGCTCCTAGCAGATAGACGAGGAAACTGGGACTCAGAAACTTCCATCATTTTCCGAAGGTCACATAGAGTATCAGAGGTACAGCTATTGTTTAAACCAAGGTCTACGGCTGGCAGAGCTGGTTGGCATGTTCCCCTTTCCTTACCAGCTCGTCTGCAGTGAGTTCTCAGGCAGCAAGTGTCTGTTGCTCCTTGCATTTTTCCTCCCCACCTCCAACACCAGGAGCTTGACTCTTGACTGTGTTTTGGATTCTCCTGGTGTTGACATGAGATAGGACACACAACAACATAATCCTTTTGCCAATACAAAGTTAACATCCTGAATTTGTCCCTAAGTAATCCAGGGAGGAATGGAATATGCAGAGGTCAGGCTTGCAATTCTGTTTATTTCATAAGCCTTTGGAGTTGTTTATCCTTTGAGTTGTTGCACTTATTTACCCAGGTGTTGTAGTTTGTGCCATTGAGTCGCTTGTGACTCATAGCTACCCTGTGTACAGCAGCTCTAAACCCTGTTCTCTCTTGAGCCAATTTTGTTGTCTCTGACACACCTACCCGCATTATCCCAGTCACTGAGTCAGTCCATCTCATCCAAAGATCTTCCTCTTTTGCCCTGTCCTTCCATCCTCCCAAGCATAATGTCCCTCTCCCAGGACTGGTCCCTCCTGGCCACATGTCCAAAGTATGTCAGAAAGAGCTTCAGAATTCTTGCCTCCAAGGAGCAGCTGATCTTCACCTTCTCCAGGACAAATTTGTTCTTCTAGCAGTCCATGGTATATTCAATGCCCAACGGCACAACTCAAAGGAATCCATTCTTCTATAATCCTTAGTCATTGTCCAGCTCTCTTATGCGTAGCAAGTAATTTCAAAGTCCATGGCCTGGGTAAGGCACACCTTAGTCTCCAGACTGACACCATTGCAGTTCAGTATTCTGGAGATGTCCATGACAGCAGACTTTCCCGATGCAGTTCATCTTTTGAGTTCCTGACTGCTGGTACCAAGAATATTGATTGTAGAGCCTAGCAAGCTGAAGCTGTTGATTATCTCTTCTCCATCTTATTATGATGCTGCCTATTGGCCCAGTGATGGGATTTTTTCCTGTTGTTTTGATGTTTGGTTTTTTATATTTTTTTAAAGGACTTTTAAAAATATTTTGTTATTTTGTGATGCCGACCTCTTTGAGGCCCACCCTCCAGGGCCATCACGTGGATTTCCAGTCACCCCTTCACACATCCATCTTCCTCGTTAAGTGTTTCCCCTCCCAAATAGTGTGTCTTCCACATGCTCTCGTCGTCAGCATCCAGCAAACCTTCAACAAGTAGTTGGCCGATGGGCGGAAGGAAAGAAACTGGAGTCTCAGGGGAGGTTTGCTTGATGAAGTTGCACTGATTCAATCCATGAAGGACCGGAGCGAGGACATCTGTGCAGGAGGTCGGGACACTGAGTGTTTCTCTGGAGTGGAAAGCCTTGGCTGTGCCAAGCTTTGATGGAGATAGGGGGACCCTGTAGATTTCCTAGTTAATTGGATTTAGCAATGGGTTGCCTAGAAATTGTGAAATGGACACGTCCCCTCAAAGGGAGCTTCAGCAGAGCTGCCAGGGAGGAAGCCTGGCTATGTGGTTCTAGGTGTGATAACAACTTGTGAGCAGTGGCCTGCCCTTCCGCAGGACCACGGAGGAGGTGGATGCTTCCTGCTGTTACTGTCTCCCGTTCTACTCATGCATCATGATTGGTGAGGTCTGGGCAAGATGTTTTCGTGGCGATATTTTCAAGAGGCAAAGAAGACATCAAGCCCGGGATCCCCCAGTACAGTCTATCCTCAGAAGCAGTGACCTATCGCTCTCCCCACCCGTGTGCCTGGAGACCAGGCAGGATCTACTCCCAGCCTGCCTCTGTGCTCTGTTTTCAGCTTTCTCACCCACCTCCCAGGGACACTTCTCACTGGGAGAGACCCTGCTTTCAGTTCAGGGGAAGTAATGGGTTAATGAGATTGGAGTCTTTGAGATAGACCAGGCCCATCCACACAGTTAACTAGTTGTTGTTATTGTTGTTGTTGTTGCTGTTGTTATTGTTGTTATTATGTGCCGTCGAGTCGCCTGCGACTCATAGCGACACT
>NW_006399858.1:5690325-5694439 GCF_000299155.1 Elephantulus edwardii
GCCCTTTTGATTTTCTGACTCCAACTCCTTGCACATTTCATTGTAGCATGTGTTAAACCAGAACTCCAGCTTCACTGCCACTGAAGTCATTCCAGTAGTAAAAGCTTGCTAGTTCCCTAGAATCACCTGGGGATCATGCTAGAATACAGGTTCTGATTCATTGTATCTGGGGTACAAATGCAAATTCTTAATCGCAGCCGAATGAACAGTGGGGAACAGAGTTCTGTGCGGACACACGTGGGGTCCCCATGTGTGAGGACTGACTCAAAGGCAGCCAGTAGTGAGGGTCCCCTTTGTTTCTTTTTGTGTACTTCCTGTCTGGTTAAAACCCAAAAGTTGAAGAGGGGAGTGTTACTACACTTCTCATTGACAGTTTCTTTAACAGTGAACAAAACCTCACCATCATTCTGTCATTTGTAGCTCTCTCACATTGCTATTTTATTTTCTTCTTGAAATATCATACCTTGGAAAACTAAAACATATTGTTGAGATGCCAACACTGTTGTGCTGTTCCTGAAGATTTCCGTTTTCCTGAGTGAAGTCAATTTTGCCTCATCTCTCTCTCTCTCTCCTTCCCCTCCCCCTTCTTTTTCCCCTTCTCGCTTCCTATTTAATCCTGGTACTTTGATGTACAGTACCTGGTGGTAAAATTCCCCTGTGGAGCGAAGGAAAGATATACATAATTTTTACTGAAGAGCGTAAACCAATCATATAACATAAAGTAAGACTCTTTTACCTTAACCTTAATTGGAAACAACAACAACAACAAAAATGTGGTTGTCAGATTAGATATCTGTTAAATAAATTTATGAATATTATAAATCTATTAGATTTTACCACAGGCCTCAACGCTGGACCAGAGTTGTCCTCATGCTTTCTGTCGCCTTTAAAGGGGACAGAGCCTCTCCCTTCACCCTTTGTCCCCTGGCTTATCCTCAAGCTTTCTGCACCTTCATAGTATGGTCTGTGGATCAGCCGCACCAACCCCACCTGGGAGCTTTTTAGAAATGTAAAATCTTAGGCCTTATCCATGCTGAAATCAAATCAGATGCCCAACCAGATTCCAGGTGATTGATTCATCAGTGCGTTAACATTTGAGAAGTCCAGCTCCAGACCCACACTTCTCCCTCTGCGCAAACTCCTGCCTTCCCTCCCCCACCGGAGCCTCCCTTCCCCCACCGGCGCAGTTACATTTGGTAGGTCTGGTTGAAGGTCCAGTGCTGGGTCACCTTTCTGCTTCGAGAAGCTTAGCTCTGATTTTCCCCTGAATTGGAAGCTCAAGCGCCACGTCATTCGAGCCTCAGTCCACAGGCACACGGTGAACAGAAAAACAACCAAGAGCAGCTCTGACTGCATACAGGACAAAGCTTCAGAACCAGGCCCCATCCTGGGACCTTGTGTCCTTATGCACCTGGACGAGTCACCTCTGGGACATGGTGCTGGGCTCAGTCGGCTAGGCTGGCTGCAGTCTGGAGGCTGATGAGAAGCAAGCTGGAGGATTCCCCAGTTGGAAACCATTCCCGAGAGATGAGTTAGGAAGTACAAGTAATCGTGCGTGCGTACCTTGCTTCCTGGGTAGTGAGCCCCTGTCAAAGACTGCGGATTTTGAAAGAGGCTTTGATTCTGTAGAAAGGTGCTGTGGTGTTGGGAAGGAGACAAGTGCCTGCTGTCCACAGAAGCAGAATCTTTGATATGCCGAGAAAATATGAAGTGTTGACTACAGATGCCTGAGTGTCTTGGTTATGTAGTGCTACTTTAACAGAAATCTGCAGGTGGATGGCTTTAACAAAAGGAAATGTATTCTCTGTCCGTTTAGAAGGCCGGAATCCAAATCCAGGGTGTAAGAGAGGCCTTCTGCCTGTCAGTTCTGGGAAGGTCCCTGTTTCCCAGCATTCCTTGGAGATTTCCCAGTGTCAGGACACTTCCCAGTACAGGGGACTGGATTCAGAGGACATGGTCCTCTTCTGGTCTTCTTTCCTGGTGACAGTTAGGTCCTCCTCTTTACTTGATTTTCTCCTTTTATCTCTTGTGAGAGAAACAGTGTTATGGGCCACTCCCCAGGGAAACAACCTAGATATCAGCTGGGATGAAGTGAAGGGTGTGTATCCCACCTTTACTTAATCTCCTTTTTTTTTTCTTCTTTTTTTTTTATTAGAAAATATGGAACGCTTCACGAATTTGCGTGTCATCCTTGCGCAGGGGCCATGCTAATCTTCTCTGTATCGTTCCAATTTTAGTATATGTGCTGCCGAAGCGAGCACTACTTAATCTTCTTACGACTGCCTCCACCTTCTGTGTTAACCTCTTGGATTTCCACCACAAAGGGCCCAAGTAGGGCACCGCTGTCCTTGAGAACCCACAGTTCTCCTGGTGTAGTCTGGAGGGCAGTGCAAGTCTGACCCAGAGGTCACTCTTCCCTGGCAGTTCTAACCTGCCAGCTCCTCCAGCCTCCTCCCTTGTGGCTTCCAAGCCTTGGAAAGTTAGCTCTGAGTTTGTTCTGAATTGACAGCAACAGGTGCTCTCTTGGGTGGCTTCATGCTGCTTCTGGAAAATGCTTAATAAAATGATAGCTCTTCCTTGTGCAGATTCAACAGTTGATGCCACCATGGGCACCTTGACCTTTGGTGGTCTTTGTTAAAAACCACAGTGCACCTTCCTAGCATTCCTCCAGCTATTGCTAAGAAAACAAAAAACAATACCTACTCCCACCAGAGAGACCACTATCTAACTTTCTTTAGGTTCTTTTTAATTCTTTCAGTTATTTGGACCTTTGGACTCCTTAATCCTCAAAGTTCAACCCTAGAAAATGTCATAAAAAGTGCAAACTGCTAGGCATCATTTCTCAGTGAATTTTGTTTTCAGAGCTGAAAATATTGCCACTGTGGTGGTGGTGGTGTTTTTATTATTGTTGTAGTGTAGAATAGGAACCAATGCATAGCTGACCCTCCCCTGGGTTTTCAGAGGCCGTAAACTGATCAAGAGGGTATTGCCCATCTTTCTCCTGCACAGCAGCTGGTAGATGGTCAAACTGTGTACTTATACATTGGCAGGACAATTCTTTACCACAGAGCCACCATCAGGTGCACAGATAGAAAAGGTAGTACAACCTTTTAAAGGTTGAATATGCTGTTTGTGTGAAAGAAGAATGACAATGAAGCAAATATGCCTCCATCTTATGAAATCTTTTACAGGTTTACTCTTACATGTTTCATCAGAAGTTACTTCTGACTATAGGCACAAAAGTAACTCTCTCGTGCCCTGTGGGACATACAGTGCCCACCTTAGTTTATGCCTCTGGAATTTAGTGGAAATTGCTTTTCAGCTTTTATTATAAGCATCTGGTGGGATCTGTATAGTTGTGTAAATGTGGAGAAAACAGGCCAGATGTCACCCACTGCGGCAGCACCAGAGATGCCCTCAGGACATTTGTTGTTGTTGTTGTTATGTCCCTTTAGGTCTAAACTGTCACATAGCTGACCCTTGAGCTGATTTTAGTAAATCACGCAGGAGGAGATTGCCCAGCTTTCTCCCATGGAGTAACTGGTGGATTCAAACCCCTGCCTTTTGATTAGCTTTGTAACTCCTTACCACTAGGCCATCAGAACTCCCGAGGAGACACACACACACACACACACACACACACACACACAAAATTCATTTCATTCAAAATGTCTTATATTACTGAACATACATGGTGTCAGTGATAATAATAAGTAAATAGATACTAATTCAGTCTTGAAGGAGTTGGTAATATTGGCTTTACCAGGTTTGATAGAGAATGTGCTTTAGAAAATATGCTTTAGGTTGTTTCCAACTCCTTGCTATTGTGAACAAAGCTGCAATAAACACGGATGTGCATATATCTGCTTGGATGTCAGTTATGGTCTCTTTGGGGTTTATTCCCAGTAGGGAATTGCTGGGTCAAATGGTTTCTCTATTTGCAACTTTTTTTGGAAAGTGCCATACTGCCTTTCACAGTGGTTGCATCATTTTATACTCCCACCAACAGTGAATAAGGGTTCCAGTTTGTCCACAACCTCGCCAGCATTTGTTGCTTGCTGTTCTGTTCAGTTTTGCTATTCTTACTGGGGTGAGATGATATCTCATAGTTGTT
>NW_006399858.1:5695084-5713284 GCF_000299155.1 Elephantulus edwardii
TTTTCTTTTACTTTTCAAAGAGAAGAGTGTACTGGGGGGAGGGATGGGCAGGGAGAAAAGTGCAACAATGAATAAATGGAAATCCAAAGTCTCTGTAAATTTTCATTAAAATTAATAATTAAAAAAAAAAAGAAAAAATATGCCTTTCAATTGGCTTGGGCTAATTAAGACATTATCAGGATCTAAGATGCTGTCCTTGTTCAGCCAGGTGTTGTGGAGATGACTCAGAAGAGGGTGCTTGCAGAGGGACAAGCTCTGCCCTGTAAAACGTGGGGATTGTGCATCAGGAAGTGGCTACTACGTAGAAGCCGCCACTGTGTGAACCCAGAGTCGCAGTAACCACCCTTCAAGCATCTTTCATTCATTCCGTTTTCTAAGTGTTTGAAGAAGTGTGTCTATCAGGCGGACATAAGTGTTTAAAATGGTGAACTTTTGTTGTATT
The DNA here is from genome assembly GCF_000299155.1 of Elephantulus edwardii. NCBI lineage: Eukaryota > Metazoa > Chordata > Mammalia > Macroscelidea > Macroscelididae > Elephantulus > Elephantulus edwardii. The sequence goes on from NW_006399858.1 coordinate 5,695,527, forward strand.
TCATTTACTACAATAATTTTTTTTAAGTACGAATAAATAAGAACTCCAGAGGCATTACACATTCAAGTCTGCTTTGACCAAGCAGCTGAAGTGATCTCAGCTGAAACTCCTTTCTTTTTCTGTATCTCTCAGTTCAGACTAGTCAGCATTCATCCCTACACATCCTTACTATGCTTTCAGAATGGTTTCTGGAAGCTTTGGGTACTACATTCTTCACCTCTGACATTTTTTACATTCCTCGTGAAGGCCAAACTTACTCAGCATTTCTTAAGCTGAAGGAACTAAAGAAAAAATTCAGACCTCGAGTTCAATACTTAAGGAGACTTTGGGCAGAATATTAAATGATCCAGGAAGCATTAAAAGGAGATGGAAAGAGTATACATAGTCATTGTACCAAAACAAACTGGTGGACACAGAAGAATTTCATGAAACAACATAAGAGCTACAAAGAAGTTCAGGCTGCTCTGAAAGAACTGGCAAAAAACAAGGCTCTAAAAATTGATGGCACACCAACTGACGTATTTCAACAAACAGGCACTGCTCTGGATGTCCTCACCAAGTTGTGCCAAGAAATCTGAAGGACAACCACTTGGCCAACTGACTGGAAGAGATCTATATTTGTTCCCATTCCAAAGAGAGGTGATCAGACAGAGTATGGAAATCATCCAACAGTACTATTGATACCACATGTAAGCAAGATTCTGCTGAAGATTATCCAAAAATGACTGGAATAGCACATCAACAGAGAACTGCCAGAAGTGCAGGCTGGGTTTAGAAGAGGCCATGGTAGTAGGGATAGTATAGCTAATGTCAGATGAATCTTGGCTGAAAGCAAAGAGTATCAGAAGACTATCTGTGTTTCTTTGACTATGCATAGGCATTTGACTGGGTGGATCACAACAATCCATGACAGACTCTGAAAAGAATGGGAATCCCAGAACATTTGATTGTGCTTATGTGAAACCTGTACTTGGACCAGGAGGCAGTTGTCAGAACAAAGCAAAGAAACACTGCATGGTTCAAAATTGGGAAGGGTGTATGTCAAGGATGTGTCCTGTTTCCATATCTTTTCCGTCTATATGTGGAAGACATTATCTGGGAAGCTGGGCTCTATGAGGAGAAGTGTGCCATCAGGACTGGAGGCAGACTCATCAACAGTCTGCATTATGCAGATGACACAACCCTGCTTGCTGAAACTGAGGAGGTCTGAAGCGCTTGCTGCAGAGGGCAAGGACTACAGACTACAGTATGGATTGAAGCTCAACATCAAGAAAACAATATTCTCACCTCTGGGCCAATTGGCAGCATCATGATAGATGAAGAGGTTGAGATTGTTGACAGTTTCCGTTTGTTTGGCTCTACAATCAACACTCTTGGTACCAGCAGCCAGGAAATTAAAAGACAGATTGCTTTGGGAAAATTTGCTGTCAGAGACCTCTCCAAGGTACTGAAGAGCAATGATGTCAGTCTGGAGACTAAGGTGTGCCTAATAGGTCATGGTCTTTGCAATTACTTGTTACGCATCAGAGAGCAGGACAGTGACTAGGGATGATAGAGGGAGAGTTGATGCCTTTGAGCTGTGGTGTTGGAGAAGGGTATTGAATATACCATGGACTGCTAGGAGAACAAACAAGTTCATGCTAGAGAGGGTGAAGTCAGATGCTCTTTGGAGGCAAGGATTCTGGAGCTTTGTCTGATATACTTTGGGCATGTAGCAAGGAGAGACCCTTCTTTGAAGAGGGACAGTGCAGGAGAGGAAGACTCTATGAGGTGGATCGATTCAGTCACTGGAGTAATGAGGATAGGTGTGTCAGAGACAATGAGATTGTCGAGGGATAGAGCAGGGCAGGCAGCTCAACGGCGCATAACAACAGCAACAACATGAAAGCAAGATTCTCAGCCCCAGAGTTCCTGAAATAAGCCCCAGGGTTAGCTAGGCAGTTTGAGGTTCTCTGCTGACTGGATTACTTTAAACCAGAGAATAGCTTGTTCAGTTTAGCCTGGGTTAACTCAGAGTCCAGGCCTGCGTTGGGGTGGGGTCCACCCAGGAGCCACCGAGCCTCACCCGGGATGGGGGTGTGGCGGCTTAGTGTCCACACAGTTCAGAACTCAGTCATCACACTTCCACTGGGCAAAGAAGCTGAAAATGTCATCTTGCGGTGTGTCTAGGAAGATTTATGCCCATGAATGTTGCCTTGATAATTCTGTGGAAAGGCAGATCTCCAAAATGCAGTGACGTTATCTCTGTTCTGTGGATGAGACTGATTTCAGGGAGGAGAGTAGAGTGGGGTGGGGATCTGATAAGAAGAGGTGGAAGTGAGTTTTTGGCTGATGAGTACATTTTTCTGAGTATTTTGACTTATGAGTAGCCCTGATAAACATCTTCAGAATAAGAACAAGTTTCCCTTGAGAACTTACTTGGTTTTCAGAGGCAGTGCATCTCACAGAAGGAGACTGCCCATCTTTCTCCCTCAGAACAGCGGGTGGATTTTAACTACCTGCCTTTGGGGTCGACAGCACAGCTCCTTACCACTAAGCCACCAGAACTCTGTTTCCAAAGTAGGCTTCAAAATGTGGCTTCAGATAAAAATGCTCACAGATAATATACCACTCTCCCTCCAGATAATAAATATATGTGTCTCCACAACTCTATGTGAAAATTTAACTGAGACATAGAGGTACAGTGTACTCAAGTGAAGGTGGTATCATATTTTTACATGCTTTTTCTTATCATTGAATTGACTGATATATGTTTATTTATTAAATGGTAGGATCCCTGGTGATGTAGTTCATAGCATGTTATGCTGCAAACCAAAAAACGGGCAGTTCTAATCCTCCAGCGTGCTACGCGCAGGAGAGCAACGGACAATCCCTTACCTTAAAGATCTGCTGCCTCAGAATGCTGGTGGAGCCTCACCACTGGTCAGAATCCACCCTTCAGCAGTGGGTTTAGCTTGTTGTAAGTGGTAAGAATTATGGAAATACGGATGTGCTCTGGACAAAGCATAAAATAACTTTGGATTGTTTAAAATCGTTGTTTGGCCTCAGATAAAAATAATTTAGGAAACAAAATGGAACCTAGTGTCTTGGCCTGAATTTAGATCCTAAGTATTTAATTATGCATGGGTCCCTTTTAGTGGAAATTTGTGACAGTTTGTCTGGTAGAATATAATTTTCTGGGTTTTAATTCTTTTCTCTTTCAGCCTTAAGAGTTATTCCAGCAGATTGTATTTATTATTTTCTTTTCTGTAGCTCACCCAGAAAGTTTGCATAATGAAAACAGCCAATGCATGTCATGCATCATGTACATATAATTCATGATAAAACCTACCACACTACAGAAACTGGATTCAGTGAGAAGATGCCTGAGGCCTGCAAAGTGGACAACCCATAGACTGAGGGATCTCTCCATTCAGCCTTTGTTGTTTTGTTTTTTTCTTCAGAACCGAATGGAGGAAAGCAAAGCACTCTTTAGGACAATTATCACATACCCCTGGTTCCAGAACTCCTCGGTGATTCTGTTCTTAAACAAGAAGGATCTTCTAGAGGAGAAAATTATGTATTCCCACCTCGTTGACTACTTCCCAGAGTATGACGGTAAGTGAGCACCCTTTAGCCGGGGCACTCCGGCTCCTAGTGGACACACCGCGCTGGACAAGGTGGGGCTGCCTCAGCAACACACAGCAACATCAGGGCCACCTTTGCTCTCAGAAGCCTACAGCTCGTGACTGATGGATTACCTGCTCTTGTTGCTCTGTCCTTTCATGACCCAAAGCATTCCATTCCCGATAGAGCTGAAAGAGAAAAACAAAATAACTTCTAATATGCTTCCCAATAGTCCTATCACAAGAAGAACCAATCCGGTAGTTATGTCTAGTTAAACATGAATCATTGTATTTTCTTCTCATCTCTCATTCATTTGGTTACAGTCTTACTCTATCTTAGGGTGAAAAACAGTTTTGTCATCAAGAGCCCATATTTGGCAGTCAGTCTACTCAGGTTCAAATCCCAGCTCTGGAACATTCTAGCCTGTAGGAGAATGATCAAGTAGCCTAATTTCTCTGAGTCTTAGGACCAAACATAGATTGCTTGCTAAACTGTCACATCACAGATAACGTAGTGTGCATGACATTCAGCATGACGTCCAACACGTAGTGAATATTCAGGAAGTACCTTTCTGGGTGCTTTGTGGCCTGTAGACACTCAGTCATGCTCTGGAGTAGAAGCTTCCCTGAGGTTCCCCCAATAACACTTTGATTCTCCGGTACCACCTCAGTTTCATAGGGTTTGTCATTATTTCCTGCATTCTTGCAAACCAACCTTGTCTCCCTGACTAGACTCTGAAATCCTGAACACATATGCATGCAGCCCACTCTGAGTAATATTTGCCTGGGAACACTCAGCTAAGCTAAAACAAGTGGAAAAGACACAGCCCTGCCTTGTAAGAGCTTACGTTGCAGGATGCACACCTATCTTACACCTTTCTCGGAACAGGTCTTCAGTCTTGTTGTTACTGTCATCATGTGCCATCAAGTCAATTATACCTCATAGTGGCCTTACATGACAGAGTAGAATTAGCCCTCAGGGTTTCCTCACCTGTAATCTTTCAAAGGGCAGATTTCCCAGTCTTTTCTTCTGTGTTGATTCAAAGCACCAATTTCAGCTGGCAGCCAAGCACTTCACCTTTCTACCAGCAGGCCTCCTCTCGTCTAGATTAGGACTAGCAAAGAAGCCAGCAGCAGACCTGTTTTCTGAATCAACATAACCACACTCGTTCTTTCACATGGTCTCTGTCTTTCCGGTTGCTTTTGCACTGCAATGGCCAGTGTGATAGAGACTCCAAGGCTTTCAGAATCTACGCAATTTACTGCCTGGTCCTTTGAGAAAGTTTGCTGCACCTTGGAATAAAGAGTCTAGTGGCTAAGAAAATAAACCTTGAATGAGTCATAGTGCCAGCTCTGCCACTTACCAGCTGTGTGGCCTGGGACAAGTTGACTTAGTTTCTTCCCCAGCAGCAAAGAGTTAGGAGTCACGGTGACACCAGCAGTCTGCAGTCAGCCGCCAGCTAAGAGACTGGAGGTTGGAATTCACCCAGCAGCGACCCTGCAGAAGAAAAGCCTGGTGCTCTAGTTTTGAATTGATCATTGTTGTAAGTTGATTCTGACAGTAGCGACCTCATGTGGTCAGAGGAGAGCTGTGCTGCATGGGGTCTTCAAGGAGGCCGCTAGTCCCAGGATGACAGCCAGTACATGCTGTGGAGCAGGTCCACGATGGAACAAACCCAGCGAGTTGGCATCAGGCTGCAGGAGGTGTAGTTCAGGGCGGCTAACAACAAGAATGAAAAGACCATTCAGCACAAGTTTACCCCACTATGAAACTGGCGTTTGTAAGCTGAAATGGTGTAGGATGAAGAAGCAGTTGCCCTTAATTTACTGAAACCTAATACACTACCATCAAGTTCCGACTGATAGCAATGCCCCTCCATGTAGGTGAGGCTGTGAGCCTTTACAGACTGAGACCGCCCAACTGTATCTCACTGAGCTCGTGGTGGAGTTGAACTGCCAGCCTTTCGATACTTTATGCATTATGCTACCAGAATTCCTTACCATTAATATGGAGGGGGGATATTTGAGCATTCCCAGAATTAAAAATAGCGTACTAAATCATACCACATGAAATATAAACCCTAAACCAGCATATTTTATTCACATGCACAGTACAGAGCTATGGAGGCTTGATGCTAAAATGTTGAGTGTAGTTCTTGTGGAAGGAGCTTGGGTACATTAAAAAAACCCAAAAACCTATACAACCTCAAACTCATTGCCATTGAATTGAAACAGACTCATATCTGACCCTCCAGTAGTTTACAGACACAGTTTATGTGGTGGAGACAACCCATCTTTCTTCCTTAGAGTTACTGGTGGATTCGAACTGGCCACCTTTGGGTTGACAGTATGACTCTACCATGCTCCCTCTTTAGTGACTTGATCCAAAACAAATGCTGGGCACTAGTTTTGCTTTATGTTCTTTTTTGGTAAACTCAAAAGGCCTCCAGATTTATTTTGGTTCCAAATAGATACTTCTTGTTGTTGTTGTTTACCATCAAGTCAGAATTGACTCCTACCCACTGGCCCTCCAGTGGGTTTTCAGACCCAGTAAACCACATGAGAGGAAATTGCCATCCTTCTCCTGCAGATCAGATGTTCTTTGAAATAGCTATTTCATAAAAGTGAAGTGGCATAAAACAAACTCTGAAAAAGTGAGAGGTACTTTCCACTTGTCCCTGGATGAGCATAAATATGAAGGGCAAGTGATTCGGGAAGGTTCTGATCTGTTCACAGGGTTACTGTGAGTCATAGTCAACTCAGTGGCACCTAGACAATAACAACTATAGAACTGAGTGTATCAACCAAAGAACAGGCTGTTATTTAAATTATGTTATCAGCCTATGGTATCCTGGTGTTATCCTAGTGGTAGAGTGGATAGCAACACAATAAGGATTTTTTTATTCCTAAACACTCCCTGTTGCTCCTTGGAGGCAAGGATTCTGGGGCTTCGTCTGACATACTTTGGACATGTTGTAAGGAGAGACAGGTCTTTAGAGAGGGACATCATGCTGGGTAGAGTAGAGGGACAGCACAGGAGGGGAAGACCTTCTATGAGGTGGATTGATTCAGTGACTGGGGTACTCGGGATGGGTGTGTCAGAGGCAATGAGATTGGCACAGGATAGAGCACGGTTTAGGGCTGTTGTACATGGGGTCGCTATGAGTCGCAAACGACTCGACGGCACATAACAACAACAACAACAAACACTCCCTGTTGTTACGTGCCATCAAGTTGGAACCAACTCATAGCTGATCCTTCAGCAGGTTTTTAAAGGCAGCTAATCGCATGAGAGGCAATTGCCTATCCTTCTCCCATTTAGTAGCTGGTGGATTCAAACCACCTGCCTTTGGGATCGCAGCGCAGCTTCTATCCACTAGGCCATCAGAGCTCTCTGGACAAACTCCTTAGAAAGGATACTTCTCTTTAAAATCTAAGATTATCTGTTTAAGGATTCAAGTTCCCTTGTCACAAGGGAAGTCAAGTTCCCATACACACAAGGTCTGAAAGTTGATGAACTGAGAATATAAACATTGCAAAGTGGTGTCCAGAATTAGAGATAGCACACATTTTTTGTTAGCAGTGTGTTCACACCTTCTCTCCAAGTTCGTGTTCCTTTGTGCTTTGCTGTTCATTTGAAAGCAGACACTTACTAGCCTAAAACAGGGTTCCTCTTTTTCTTGTTTTCATCACCACTGTCTGGTGGCTTTTTGTTGTTTGCTGTCAAGTCAGAACTGACTCAGATTTGACCCTGCAGCAGGTTTTCAGAGTCAATAAATTGCACAGGAGAAGATTACCATCCTTCTCACATGGATCTTCTGGCTTAGTGGTAAGGAATTGTGCTACCAACACAAAGGTATGTAGTTCTAATCCACTAGCTGCTCCACAGGAGAAAAATGGACAGTCATCTCCCATGCAATTTACCTCGGAAAACCCACTGGAGGGTCATCTATGGGTCGGTTCCAACTCAGCATTCTTGAGTCAAGCCTCTCAAGCATGAGACTCCCTGTCATCGTCCTCAGTGTTCCAAGGAAACTGCTTTTCCACACACATTTTGAAAACACAGGACATACATAAACTAGGTGGACACAGAGCATCTGGTTTACACTGAAACACACTTAATTTACACATCTGAGAGACTATGGTTCATTTTTCTCAGAATTGGGTACGAATCAGCAGATGTAAAGTAGCCACATCATATCAAGCATCACCAGGTAGATCAGCAAGTTGTCATAACATGGTTCTGCAAACAGGGTAGCATGCAGACAGAGCGTAGTCATTCCCTCCACAGAGAGCCAGGCTCCCCAGCAGGGCTGGCATACCCATACCACAAGCTGGTGGGTCTTCCTGCACTCTAGGATTTTTCTCTGTGCTAGGTGATCGGGTACTGTTGGTCCTCTCTGCAGCATCTTCTCAATCCCTCTCTGACTCCCGCCCAATGACTTCTCTAGTGCAGTCATCACTGCCAGCACTTTTCTCCCAACATGTGTCCACTTTGAATGTCTTGAACTTTGAAGGAGGAAAAATAAGTCTTTTTTGTTAATTACCCTCAATATGCACATAATACACATAAGAAAACTTGGCCACTAAAAAAGAAGAAAAAAGAGACTAATTTTGTTCTTCACAAAGCAAACCCAGCTGTCACTTCAAGAGGTCCAGAGCCCTTGTATGATGAACTCAGGCTGAAAGCCATCCAGGCCCACTCCAAGGCTTGTTTTAATAATCACATGTTTATAGTATTATAAATTTTACACTTCCACACTTCCAAGGTCTTAACGCATAATGAATGGCATTTTTTTTTGTTTCTCTTCTGGAAGGGCAATTACCATTTCCACATGGGCTTAAATTGCTAAATTATTGGTCAAGGCTGTGGGATTTTGTTCCTGCTACAATGGCTGTGGCAATCTTTGTAGTTTGTATTTATTCAAATAACATCACTTACCCTTAAAAGCATACTACACTCTACGTGTTCTTCAGTGAACTTAAGTCTAATTTTGATATTCTTCAAAGTTTAAAGTAGACTCTATTTTCCCAACTAAGGTAAGTTCAAAACATGGGGAAGTGTATGTATAATGTTCATTTACAAAAATGCAAGACTCCTCAAGCTCTAACTCACTCTCTGGTTTTAAATACTTTATGAAGGCTGTAAAATTAGTAAGTAAACAGTGAATGAAAAACATAAAACTGAATCATTTTATGTATTCTTGTTTTGTACCATCAAGTCAGAACCAATCCAGAGATGACCCTCTGGTGAGTTTTCAGAAGCAGTTAATCACACAGGAAGACATTGCCCATCCTTTTCCCATGGAGTAGCTAGTGGATTTGAATTGCATGGCTTTGGGATTGCAATGCAATTTCTGGCCACTAGGGCCACAGTGCTCCTTTATGCGTTACATATTGTTTTTAATCATTCTTATTTATCAACCAAAAGTCTCAATTCTGGACACCAAAGTTATGTGAAAATAATCCTTTTGATGGCTTAACTTTGAGTAATTGTTTTGTCTTGACTTTCTCCTCTTGACTTCTGGACACTATTATATTTAAATAGGGATAATCCCCAATTTGTAATAAAGTGCATTTGAAAGATTATGAAGTTGGCTGTCCAAAGCAAAGGATGTCTCTTGTTGGGAATGGGTTGGGCAATCAGTAGAGCCCTCACCAACTGTCTTTCCTTAGCCAATGGAAAACAAGGACATTGACAGAAGCCTTAGTTTTAGATTCTGGGAGGGCTTAGAACTAACTAGAAACAGTGGAAGAAAAGCAAATAGATTATGGCACAAGGGTTGCTGCAAGGTCAGTGCTCAGTCCTTGATGTGTGGTGAGTTTGGTATTTCTGAGAAACAGTAAGTTTTTAAATAATAACTTTATTGGAGTTAATTAAATAAACATTTACTTTACTTTGACACACATATCATATCCCTTTTTCAAAGCATCCAGGGCAGTGCTTGGCACATATAAAAAAATGCTTAATAAATGTGAACTGAAATAGAAACCTCTTTTTGCTGTTGTTAGCACATACAGTGAACTGAGAGTCGTCCAGCTGAAGTGTCCTCAGACCACCAGTCTGTCACAGTGAGGTTGCAGGGACAGACTATAAATGAACTTGATTTTAAGGAACAGGTGTCCTATTCTGAGAGAGGTTGCTGTCCCAGGAATGTAAAATGGCCCATAACTGAGGGTTTCTGAGAGGGAAGATTATTGCCAAAACAATCTGAAGCAACAGTGTGTGTGTATGCACAGAGACCTAGCTGAAAGCAGCACAGTTAATGCAGCCCAGCAGCAGGGATCGATCACTGTCCCATGCAAGAGCCAACAGTTTTCTGCTGTCAGGGAGTCACAGCTAATCCATTAGCCTAGCTTCAGGCCCATGGTGTGTTTTCACCTTCTCAGGTTTTTTTTGTTGGCATTTTTATAAATAACATTTATTCCATTTAAAAGATGGGGTTTGTCTTAAGGTAATGTCAGGTCTGTATATGAAAAGGTAAGACATTTTCTTTTCCTTGATCATGCATCTTTTTACCTTCTGCACAATAACAAAATGTATGCTTGTTAATCTCATAGTGAATGGTACAAAACAGAGGTGGGCAAACTTTTTCTGTAGAGTACCCAGTGATATTTTAGGCTTTGTGGGCCACAAGAGGAAGGCATCTCAAAAAGGTGTATGTCTTTTTTTAAAAAACAACCCTTTAAAACGTGGTGGTGGTGGTGGTGTTATTGTTTTTGTTGTTATATGCCATCAAGTTGCTTGCGACTCATAGCAACCCTATGTACAACATCCCTAAACCCTGCTCTATCCTGTGCCAATCTCACTGTCTCCGACCCACCCATCCCGATTACCCCAATCACTGAATCAGTCCACCTCATAGAGGCCTTCCCCTCCTGCATCTGCCCTACACCCTCCCAAGCATGATGTACAAAAGACAAGCCAAATTTGACCCACAGACAATAGTCTGCCACACCTTCTCATGTTCTGTAGATGCATGAAGAGGTGGGTGGATGAATAAATGGACAGGTGATTGAGGGTATGAATGGTCAGATAAAGTGACAAAGGGAATAGTAGTGTTGGAGAAAATGATTATATAATCTTCACATTTGATGACACTTTTTTTTTTTTAAGGAAATGATGAAACAGCTCAACTAACAAACTTCCTCTCCTTCCTTGGCCAAACAGGACCCCAGAGAGATGCCCAGGCAGCTCGAGAATTCATCCTGAAGATGTTTGTAGACCTGAACCCAGACAGTGACAAAATCATCTACTCCCACTTCACCTGCGCCACAGACACCGAGAACATCCGCTTTGTGTTTGCTGCCGTCAAGGACACCATCCTCCAGTTGAATCTGAAGGAGTACAATCTGGTGTAACCGTGCCTCCTAGACCCCGCCCTGCCCTTGCCCGGCGGGCTAGTGAAGAGATACAAGAGGGACTGTGTCTCTGTGGAAAACAATTCGCATAATACTAATTTATTGCTGTCTGGTCTCTGTGCGAGCTTGTCCACAGAGTTTGTAGTAAATATTATGATTTTATTTAAACTCTTCTTGAGGAAAAACAGAGGATGCTGAAGTACAGTCCCAGCACATTTCCTCTCTACCTTTTTTTTTTTTTAGGCAAAACCTTGTGACTCAGTATATTTCAAATTCTCAGTCATGCACTCACAGACAAGAGTGGTTTCTCTCTCTCTTTTTCTCTCATGTTTCTTTTCTATTGAGCAAAACAAAGCCAACTTCCCTTTTCCCTCCCATTCCATTCCCCCAGGTTACACCATGGCCTTTATCCACGTTCCGTTTTCAGTCCAGTGTTCTTGGCAAATGATCCAGTCAGGACAGTGTCATTCCATCTATGCCATCCTACATCTGCTTACATTCAGTGTGTAGTTTCTGCTGAAAGATTCTAAGTATTAATGCTATCTGTGGTTTCAAATACATCACCCTAAACATTGCCTTGCCTCGCTTTGAACTAACGGTAATTGATGCCCATCATAATGGTTCATCAGTTCTTTTGGATCTTAACCTTCAGCCGTAACCTGATTTCTCATTTTCTCAGAAGCCAGCAAGGCAAGAGCAGAGACACAGGGGCAGAGTCCTTTCTCTGAAAACGCATGTGCCATTATTCCTCCTCCCTCACCTGCCTCCTTTTCTTTCTTCCACTCTCTCCTTTTCAATCGCCGATGCCAAAAAGTTTGCCAACAGACACTACATTATCCCCAGTAGCTGCTGCTCGTGATCTTTGAGCAGTTAGCTCTTGGTGTTTGGGGTTAGGCTTCTGAGGGAGGAACAGGTCTCAAACTTTCCCTGTCTGTTTTTTCTTTATCGTTTGGGCCACATTTTAAAATAACTTTTATTGTAGAAATGTGTTGCCAAAGCTGGCTTTTTTGTACAAAAATAATAACAGTAATTTTTTTTTTTTACATTTAAGTTAAGAACATAAAACATAAGAGAGACTGTGAAGCCAGAAATGGCTCACTGGGAATCAACCAGAAATGCCAGTTGCCAGCCAATTGGTAGCTGTAAATGTGACCCCTGTGGCCCATTCTTTTCTTTGCCCTTAAAGTCAACATTGCATAGTGTCCACGTCCCATATTCAGTGTCCAGATTGGCATTGTGGAAAGTGTGCTACGTGGTGCAGCACGGTATCTGCTGTGTCCCTACTGGAAGCCAGTTTTACTCGCTCACACTGTTCTGTAAGGTGGCATGATCTGCCACAAATACTGGTTTATAATATTATTCTGACACCTTTCATTTGCAAACTTTAAAGTGAATGATGATGGGTTGCCACCTTGTGACCTTCTGGGAATAGTGACTGTTTAGCTGAACTCAAGGAAGACATGTGGACTTAACTCAAATGTAACCCCTTAATTTTCTGTACAACATGTAGTAGTGTAACCGAACCTACTAGAAGAGATTTTGGGAACTCTCTATGTGCAATTATTCAACAAATGCAAAAAAAAATCAGAACCACAGCACACACATATCGATGACAGAAGTCCAGCAGCTTGAGTCAAAAGATGATTTAAGAAGTTAAATCATGAATGTGTTAAAGCTACTGGGATGTTAGAATCAGGCCTTGCTGCTGGTCTCTCACTATTTGGCACTAGTGTGAACTTGTATAGAATTCGTTCTTGAAATAATGAAGAGGAGGGAGAAAATTAATGACATATTAAATGAGTACCAAAGTTCTGAGTTGAGGAATGTGCTCATTCTCTGTTCTCCCAGCCTCACACAAAACAGGCTACTCTTCTCCGCCTTCCTCAAAACCTACTTGTAATTTAACTAGCAAACAGATTGGCTGTGTCATTAGCTATAGTGCAATTACGAATGCGCAAATCATTGTACATACATCTCTCTGGGTATTGCAGCATCCATACTGGCTTTGTAATCATTAATTTTTTTTGGCAGATTGAATGTGCTGTATTGATATGTATCTATGTAATTGTATTGTATGTCTTATAGCTAATTCACATTTTGAATGATGTTATTTTATTTACTTTTATAAGAGAGGAGAATGTAAATTTGTCAGTTTATTTCTGACTAGGGATATTTTTTTTTCCATTTAGAAAAGAAGAAAACAAAACAAAAAAAAACCACAGCAAACAAAATCTTCTTATCGTACAGAGCGGTACTGGCATCGTGCTGTATAAAATCATTTGCACATTCCTGAGTAAAGGTAGACTGATTATAAGACCCAAAGGTAATTTCATAGCAAAATACATTAAAACAGTCAGAGCTTTTATACAAACATGGAAACCAACTTTGTAGAACTTTTGCCATTTGACTTAGGATTGGAATATGAGCTTTTATACAATTCATATTCTTATTTGGCAAATGCACAGTTTAGTATTACCTCTCTGGTGGCCTTTATTAGAAAGGCAGTTTTAGAAGCTATTGTGATCCACTAAGGAAATGTTTTAACAGCTAGAGACCACTGCTTTGCCTGAAAAGGCAGTCTTAAATTTGGTGCAGCAAAAAAAAAAGTAAACAACATTTGAAGGCTTACAGTGTGTGTAGAGAAAAATCTCATCACACTATCATAAGTGTTACAGTTTTAGGGACTCAAGATATTCTATTTAATAGAGCTATAGTAGTTGTAGTTGATTAAACCTGATCTCAATGCTCAAAGAAGCTGAGCAAAACAGGGAAAGATTGTTCTATTTGTCTTTAAGAAATGGGGATAGAATTTGCTATGCAGAATTGAGGTTTGTGGCTTCACTGTTCACCTTAGGGTGCATGACAAGATCCCTTCTCTTGAGAAAGGAAAATATTGATCACCCTAGCCACAGTGATGCATAGAAACCTAATGTATCCACACTAGTCAATCGAAGCTAAAGGGTTTCCTTTTTTGTTCCTTTGTTTAGGGTCTTATTGAAGGGGTGAGGGGTGGGAAGGGATTCTTTTCAGTTTTGTATAAAAAACAAAGTTTACTCATGCTTTATATAATATTGTGATTGCAAGCGTTAATAAGCGTGTGCCACTGGCCTCCTTTGGCCCGTGTCCTAGGTAACTGAGGCCTGTGGTGAATTCCAGGATGACTTGGCATGTCTTGTTCAGAAACAAAACCAAGAAAGGTTTCTTCAGCATACCAAGGCAAGCAGCCACTTCATGACTCACTCTTAACTCATTGCAGTGTACTGGTTTACAGATCATTTTTCCCATTTTGCACGACACAACAGTTCCAACCCTCATCTAAGTCCTTATTTGTAAATTGGAGGTTCCTACTATGCCTTACAGAGCTTAAATTGAGAAGTTTGTGCCTCTTATCTGAAACAAAGGGAAAGAACACACCCGTTCAAAAGCTAATCCCCTCCAAAAGTCTTTTTAAAAACATTTCCATATAAAGAGCTCTGTTGAATGTCATGAATAGACTAGGGGGAAAAAAATCTTTTTAGGGACCTGCCTATGTTGTTTACTAGCAGATAATGTCTACAAAAGGTATTTGAAGATCACCTTCAACTTCTATTTTTTTTTTTCTTTCTTTCTTGATTTTTTTGTTGTTTTTGGGTTTTTTTGTAGATTAACTAGCAGGTCTAATATTTTTTAAAAAGGTAATTCAGCTAAAGGGCAATTTACTTTTTTTGTACTTCAGACGATCTTGATTGTCAAGGTATATGAACTGTAATTTTAAAATTTATACTGCCACATGATTATCCATTTTAGTTGTCATACTCTTGGAGTCGGTGACAAGCAATTTATGCTGGATTTTGGTCAAACTGATTTTATTATTTGCAAAAAAAAATAAATAAAAATAATGGGAAGAAAGGGCTGTATAATGGGATACTGCAAGATTCAGCTATTGGTTGGAAATGACTTTCAGATAACCCTCAATTTCCCTTTGTTTTCAGTTTCTTAAAAAGAATGAATGAAATGAAATATAGCAGAATGTTAACCCATATAAAAATAAAGTGTTCCCAAATATTGTAATGTATATTGCTGCTCTTCTTAAAATTAAAGGGTTTAAAACCACTTAATTGGTAATCAGCAACATCTCAAGTGATACAAGTAAGGTGTGGATGGTGTTCATTAATCTTTTCTTCCAAAGATAAATCTTTGGTTAGGAACACAAGTGAAAGGCTAGTGATAGTATATGTTCATCTCTTTCCACATATTTCCAGTGTATGTAGCATCAGTAGGTCTGTCCTGGTCACTGTGGTTTTTGACATTTCATTTTTATTCCATTAGGAAAAGAAAGGGCTTAGTCGTATATAACTAGCTAGAGATTTTTGGAGCCAGACACCTGCTGTTTAGTAGATACTTAGCACAGAGTCTAAACTTGTGGGTTTTATCAAAGAATAACCATTTCCTGCTGTCTTCCTCCCACGGCCCTTTCAATACCACTTTCCTCTAGAACCAGATGTTTATAGTATACATACATACTTTGCCCATAGTAGGTGCTCAGATATCAGTTTCCATCTTACCTTCCTTATCTGCCATATATTATCCATTTTCCCATATGACGCCAACCCAATACTAAACAGCAACTATGTGTTACAAAACCATCTGGTAAAATTAGATCTTCCATGAATCAAAGGAATTCTCATACACTTGGTGGAAGATAAACATTAATGGAGAGGAAGGTACTCCTTAGTAAATTTTTTAGTTTATTAAGAAAGATGGAAAACTACCATGTACATTTATCCACGCTACTTTACTGACACGTTTTTGGTGGGTTTCTTTCCTCAAACAACTTTCCAAATGCAACTTCCTGTTGGATTTCTCCCCCATCATGTTGGAAACCTTACTAGACCTATGTATTTAGGGAGTTTTGTCAGAAAACATTTTTAACTTGCAGTATTTAAAAGAATCATATTTACTGTTCTTAAAATGTCATTTAAAAAATGCATGTATTGTCTATTGTTTGGGGGTGGGAACTAGTTTTGCAAAAAACATCTATTGTTGTATTATAATGCCCCAATGATCTTGCTGGTTAAAAATACAGTATTTTTGGCCATAATTTTGTACGACAGATTTTTCATTCTTGAGTTTGTACTTCTCTTGAAGTTGCCTAAGCACCTCCTAGGATGTTTTTTGTGTTAGGAGAGTTGGAAAAATTGTCCTTATAGCGTCTTAACTGACTACACATGCAGTTTTCAAAATAGGCTAGTTTAATAGCTTACAAACAACAAGAAGAAGAAAAATTCATGTCCCTCCTATCATCAGAAACTTGACTCTCCTTCAGCGGAAAGATTTATATCAATAGTATTCATTAAAATTTTTTTAACTGGCCTGGGTTGGATAATAACCAGTTTTAGAAATTATGTATCTGCTCAGTGAAACTTAGAACTATGTACACTGTCTCAGGCAGTATTCTGATTAATAAAAAGATGTCACATTTTACCCCTGGTTTGAGAAGACACATGTAAGATGAAGGAGGTGCATACAGTGCTGGGCTTGGCATTTTCCCAAATTGAACACATGGCAACCAGGTCAATTACACATGGGGAAAAAAGAGCTAACACACATGTCTTTTTGGTCTGCAGCTTTTAGAAACATTTTGCATCAGCTGAAAATTTGCTCTTCTAGGAACTGTATGGGGGTTAAGTAAGGTGGCCATTCTTTTTCTAGGAAAATCAGTACTAAATGGGAAATTAAAACCATTAAAAAAAGGTAAAACCTGGCCAGCTTTTGCTTACAAACATTTTCAGAATAGTGTTCTATCCATAAACTTACAAGAAGGTGATCTCTTGTTTTTCTGTAAAGCCTCCGGAGTAAGGCTGCATGAGGTAGATCAACACGGTGGCCATAGCCTAGCACTGAAGGGCAGCAGTGACTGAGGGTGTCACAGAACTAGATGGGGGTTTGCTTCTGTTGCACATAGAACCCCGCTGATGCAGCTGACTGCATGCCAGTGTTCTTGCAACCTTTGGCCATACTTTATTCCATCTGTGCGCTGAGCACATAATCCAAGAAATTGCATAGTATGAAGACCACAACATCAGGGTAGGAGGAAGAGCCTTTATTGACCTGCAATGCAGAAATAACACAACTTTGCTTGCTGAAAGTGAAGACTTGAAACAGTTGGTGAAGGTCAAAGGCTACAGCCTTCAGTGCAGATTGTTGTTGGTGTTATTGTGTGCCATTGAGTTAGAAACAACCCATTGCTGACCCTCTACTCATACTGAGCCATCGCTGTTCCTCCAGAGGGTTTTCAGAGGCAGTAAATTGCACAAGAGGAGATTGTCCATCCTTCCATGGAGCTGCTGGGAATTTCAAACTGCTTACCTTTGAGATACCAGCATAGCTTACAGCCGGGTCAATTAGCAACATGGTGGTAAGTGGAAAAATGATTGACATTACGGACTTTACTTTGGCAGAAATAGAAGTAACAGAAAATCAAATGGCAGGTCACATTAGGCAAATCACTGCTGAAGGGTTAAAAAGCAAAGACAAGTATCTTAAGAACTAAGGTGTACCTGACCTCAGCCGTGGTATTTTTATTAGCCTTATATGTATTTGACATCCATTTTGTATCTTCTAACCAAAATGGACGTCAGAAGATATTCTGAAAATTGCACTGGAGCGCAGAGAAGCCAAAGCCCAAGGAAGAATTCAAGATACTAAAGAGTTGAATAGAAGATTTCAAAAGGCAGCAAGGGATGACAAAGCAAAATATTACAATGAAATGTGCAAGGAGTTGGCGTCAGAAAATCAAAAGGGCCGAACTC
>NW_006399858.1:5714914-5724129 GCF_000299155.1 Elephantulus edwardii
CGACTCGACGGCATATAACAACAACAACATATGTATTTGACAGCTAGACAAACAGGGAAAGCAAAGAATTGCTATCTTGGAATTGTTGGCTCAGAAAACTGAATAGACACATGGATTGCCAGAAGAAAAGGATGTCTCCTTACAATTGAGGATGGAAAGACTTGGTTTTTTCTTTCTTTTTTTTTCCTTTTTGTTGTTGTTATTGTGTACCGTTGAGTCAGATCCAACTGGCACAGGAGGAGATTGCCCCTCCTCCAGCAGAGCATCTAGTGGATTCGAACTGCATGTTTTCGAGATTGCAGCATGGTCCAACATACATTGCACATGTTACCAGGAAGGACATCATAGTTGGTAAAATTGTAAACAGGTTCAGCACCAAAAAGGAAGACCTTCAGTGAGATGGACTGACAGCAACAACAGCGATGCTGTCGAGGATGGGGCAGCACTTGATAAGGGTCTTTGTTGTGCTTAAGGTGACTGGCCATCAGAAGTGACCCAACAGCATCTAACAACAGTTCCTGGTAGACATGCTTGTTGGTGTTCTTCCTCTCCAGATCTCACTGTCCAGGGCATGGACTGTACCTGTCAGTGTGGGCCAGGAGTAACGAGTTCTTGGGACTGCTCTGATGACCTGGGTGGTTGGTTGTGAAGCAAACTAATGCCCCTTGTCTGACTGTAATCTCTACTGAGTCGCTCTAGCACCTAAAGGAAGCGGGTGCTGCAGGTCAGTCCAGTTACAACTCGTGGAGACCCGTGTGCATCACGGTAACTTTGTCCCACAGCTTTCAGTGGCTCCTTTTCCAGAACTAGATGACTAGAATCTCCTCCCAAAGTGCATCTGGGTACCCACCCCCAGCCTCTGGGTCAGCAGCCAAGTGCTCACCCGCTGCACGCCCGAGCCTTCCCCTGGAGTTGCTGCTGGAACCTCGTGTCCAGCAGGACAAAGCCGCCTGATCCTGTGCCATCCTCACGGGCTCTCCATGCCCATCACTGGGGTCAGTCCGTCTCGTTCTCCTCTTTTGCCGACCCTCCACTATCCCAAGCAGGATCTTCTTTTCAGGAACTGGCTCCTCTGAATCATATGCCTGAATTAGTGCCACCAGGTTGCATGACTCTTGCTTCTAAAGAGCGCCCTGGCCGCATGTCTTCCAAAACAGATTTACTTGGGTTTTTTACTTACCATTCACAAGATATTAAAATATCTTTACCAACACCTCTAGTCAAAGGCATCAGTTCTTCCGTCTTCCTTACTCATTGTCCACTGTTCACATACATAGGAAACAACAAAGGCACATTCTTCTCCCATTGCAAAAAACTTGCTTTCCAATCAGTTCCAACCTAAGGTGACCCAGTGGGTGACAGCGTAGAATTCTCTTGGCTGTAATCTATGGAAACAGATTTTCAAGCCTTTACCGTGGCACTTCTGAATGGATGTGTTGAACCACAAACCTTCAGATTAGCAGTCCAGTGGGTTCAGCGTTTGCCCCGCTCAGGAACTTCCCTATGACACCCAAGTCTATCAGTGTCATCTTGAAAAACCTTCTCAGCCTGGAGGAAAAGTAGAACTTACTGAATAGTGTGAGCCAGATATGCTAACATGACTGTTTAAATTATAGAGTAAACCTGCCCGGTTAGATTTATTTTGTCCCATCTTCCTCGAAGTGATAAAAGTATTCCACCTAAATGTTTCCCCAACCGTTCTACCTCCTCGTTTCTCTCTAGAGTTGTAATATCCTGACAGCTGCCTCATGAGAGGCAAGTAAAACTACAGGTAGAGCTTGACACCTGGCACAGAGCATTTTTTTAATGATGAATCAGCCAGCTTCTTGCTTTTCTGTTGCCTCGTTTTGAGTCTTGACTATGCTTATCAGTTCCTCCATAATTAAAGTTCTTGACATTTGATCATTTTGGAAATTGGAAGGCAGGAGTTAAGGGTGTGTTTCTGCCTGCTTGGTTTTGTTTGGTTTTAAATTATTGATGCATTGTTTTTTCTTTGTTTCATTGTCATGCCTAATTAAAATCTGTATCCAGCTAACAAAGAAGATCAATTCCTTTTAAGGCGACTTCAAAGCTCCGTGTACAGCATGACCCTGTATTATATATAACATGGAGGTGTCTTTGAAATCTAAGGGACATAGGAAGTTCCTAAAGGCTTTCAGGTTTTCCTTGGATCCTTATGCCTCAAGGCTAGAATCTAGCTTTGGTTTTCTTTCCTGGTTTCCTCAAGAATGCAAAGGCCAGCGTCTTTATCTGTCCCACAGTCTGTGAGGTTTTTGAGCTGTGGTGTTGGTGAGTAGTGTCAAAGATATCATGGACTTCCAGAAGTAAATATGTCTGAGGAAGTGCCATCAGAGGACTCCTTAGAGGCAAAGATAGTGAAACTTTGTCTCCTGCTTCGCACGTGCTGTCAGGAGGGACCAGTCCTTGGGGAAAGACATGATACTAGGAAAAGTAGGTCAGTAAACAAGAGGAAGATTTCAATGAGAGAGTGACACAGCGATTACAGCAATGGGCTTGAGCACAAAAGTTCTTAGGACAGTGCAAAGAAGGCCAGGGTTTCCATCTGTTATTCATAAGGGCACTAGGAGTCACAGTCAACTCGATGAACAACAGCATGACAGTGAGCTGGACGCTGGCCGTGTCCTCCACGGCCCTGCACTGAGTCTCCTGCAGCCTTGGAGGACGGCCTTTGGCAGCTCAGGACAACCATCATGGAGGATGGAGTGCTTCCAGGGCCCTTGAGACTGCAGTCTGTCTTTTGTCTGATCCAGGCAGTGGCCTTTCCAATCAGAGAGCAATGGCTAAGGATGACAGAAGCATTGATGCCTTTGAGTTGTTGTGCTGGAGAAGAGTACTGAACTTGCAAGAGAACAGGTCTGCCTTAGAGAGGGTGAAACCAGGCTGCTACTTGGATGCAAGGATTTTGAGACTCCATGTCACATACTTTGGGCATGTTACCAGGATGGCCAGTCTTTGGAGAAGGACATCATGCTTGGAATGGAAGAGTCGAGGGACAGTGCAGGAGAGGAAGACCCCAGATGAGACGGATTGGCACAATAACTGGGGAATGAGGGTAGGTGTGTCAGAGACAGTGAGACTGGCTCAGGATAGAGCAGGGTTCAGAGCTATTGGGCACAGGGTCGCTATGAGTTGTAGTTGACTCAACAGTACATAACAACAACAACAACATATAGTAGGGCCTCAGCCACTCTCTGTCTGGTTTCTAAGGCTCTTCTGGGAAGGAGACTCCCCATCTTTCTCCCACAGCGTGGCTGGTAGATTCAGACTGCCCACTTTTGTTTAGAAGCCCAACACGTATTGATGCACTACGACTCCAGGGCTCCTTAAATGGTGTTTGTGGAACACTGAAAGGAGAAATGGGAAAGTGAAGCCAGTTGCTGTGGCTTCGCACTGCTGACAGCCGTCCCCACCCTGTCCCCACCTCATGTAGGACTGCAGAGCTAGGCTTTGAGGGCTGCAATCTGTGTTACTAGTCCAGCCCATCCCATCTGTACCAGGGAGACCTCTGTCAAAGCATTGACATCAAGCCAGTTCTGACTCATAACAACCCTCTAGAGCAGAGCAGAAGTGCCCCACGCGGTTTCCCAGGCTGGAACCTATGAGAGTAGAACTGTCTCTTCTCTGTCCACTGGCGGTTCACACTACTCACCTTCCAGTTAACAGCCGAGAAATTCCACCCTGCAAGGAAGGCAGCACAACTGCTGACAAGGCTGCCTGTGTCCACCCAGGCATGTGCCCAGACACCCAGCACTGCCCGCCAACACTGTCCTCTCGGTGCCAGCCAGCATCCCTCGCCAGGGCCTGGAGCATCAGCAGTTACATCACCCGGATCCAAACAGCGTTAGCAAAAAGGACTTAATTTTCTTTTGCAGGTTACTAAAGGGCACATGGTGGTATGGTAAATGGTTAAGAGCCTATGTGGGTTGGGTTTGTGGTATTGATTTATCGTGTTATTGATTCCCAGGGTGTAAATTACTCCCATCAGGACCAATTCTAAGGTAGCAATGTGATCTCACTCAAATTGAGTTGGGAAGAGACGCTAAAAGCTGGCCCTCTCAAATGGCCAACAGTCACTAGAACCATGTCAGCCACACATGGAACTGACCCACCCTCAGTTCCTCCACATGCACTTTTTCTTAACCCAAGACATGGCAGCAGGCTAGACTCATCTGCTTATTCCACCCCTACAGCTTACACTCTTCCACTGTGACATGAAGCTAATTACCAAAGAGCAAATGACACGTGCCATCCCAGGGAACCCACAGTTTAGCTGGAGCAGAAGTATGAGCTATGGTGTTGGAGAATACTGAATATCCCATGGACTGCCAAAAGAATAAACAGATATGCCCTGGAGACAGTACAGAGTGCTTGTTGGAGGCAGAGATGATAAAGCTTAATTTCATATGCTTTGGACTTGTTACTAGAAGATGCTGTTCCTTGGAGAAAGCACATCAACTTCAAGCTTGGGAAGGTGGAGGGATAGAGAAAGTGCTACAACTCAAAGGGGGGAGTAAGACTGCCAAGTCCATTTGACATCAGACCCCAGTGCCTGACACTTTCTGAGTGATATGTGTCTGTGGATGTCTCAGCATCTCTAAGTAGCCTGATCATTGCCCCACAAGGGAAAACATCAGTTGGTTAACTGCTCGTGACTGACTTGTGGTAACTCCATGGCATGTCAGAGTGGAACTCTATTCCTAGGCTTGGCAGAGACCGACTTGTGGTAACCCCACGGCGTGTCAGAACGGAGCTTTGCTCCTGGGATTGACAGGAGCCAACTTCTGAAGTTCTCCAGACCCTACTTCCGAAGCCTGTCTGGGTGGACTCGATCCTCCAGCCTTTCTGTTACTAGCTGAGCTGTGTGCATCATCCACACTCACTCATTCATTGCTGCTGAATTCAATCATTTACAGTTAAACCTCCAGCAAGGTTTCCAAGGCTGTAAATTGCAGGGAAGGAGATTTCTCTTCTTTTTCCCAAGAGGCCATTGTTCAGTACCATCAAGTCGAGTATGACTCATAGCGGCCTATGAACAACAGATATGAACCCTACCCCATCATGTGACATCCTCACAATCTCTGACACATTCAAGCTCATTGCTCTCACTGTGCGAATACACCTGGGTGAGGGTCTTCCACACTTTCTCTATCCCTCCACCTTCCCAAGCTTGATGAGCTTTCTCCAAGGAACAGCATCTTCTAGTAACAAGTCCAAAGCATATGAAATTAAGCTTTGGCGAGCTCTGGTGGCCTAGTGGCAGGAAACTGCACTGCAATCCCAGAGGTGTGCGGTTCAAATCCACCAGATGCTCTGCTGAAGAAGGAGGAACAATCGCCTCCTGTACCAGTCAGATCCAATTTAACGGTACACACATAAAAAATAAATAAATAAATAAAAATTATTAAAAAAAAGGAAAGATCTTGTCGGTTTAATGGCCAACCAAAAAGATGAAATACTTATTAATAAATTCAACTAAATGCACCAAGGACCTATACAAGGAAACTTACAAAACTCTACTACAAGCAGTAAGATACTTAAGAAAATGGAAACAATTTTAAAAAAAGAAATTAAGCTTTATCACCTCTCCCTCCAACAAGCACTCTGTACTGTCTCCAGGTAATATCTGTTTGTTCTTTTGGCAGTCCGTGGGACACCATAGCTCAAAGGCATCGATTCTTCTTTTGTCATCAGTATTCCCTGTCCAGCTCTCAACAATATGTCAAGTGACTGAAAAGACCATGGCACACCTTGACTCAGGCACACCTTAGTCCTCAAACTGACATCGTTGCTCAACAATAATTTGGAGACTGCCGACTTTCCCAGTGCAATATGTCTCCTGATCTAGTGACTGCTGAAACCAAGTAAATTGATTGTGAACCCAAGATGAAGTCATTGACAGTTTTTAATCTTTTTAGACAATAGGTCCAGTAGTGAAAATGTTTGCTTTCTTGATGTTGAGATACAATCCATTTTGAAGATTATATAGTCTTTCATCTTCTGCAGCAAGTGCTTCAGGTCCTCCTCACTTTCAGCAAGCAAGGCTGTGTCATCTGCATGCTGTTGTTATGTGATGTTGAATGAACTTATGAACAATAGCTCTGAACTGTGCCCTATCCTAAATCAATCTTACCATCTCTGACATACATGCTTCCATTGCCACAGTCACTGTGTCAATCCATCTCATCCAGGGTTCTCCTCCTGTGCGCTGATCCTCTACCCTTTCAAGCATGATGTCCTTCTCCAAGGTCTAGACCCTCCTGACAACGTGTCCAAAGTATGTGAGAAGGAGTTTTAAAATCCTTGCCTCTAAGGAACAACTTGCTTTCACCCTCTCCAGGACAAATCTGTTTGTTCTTTTGGCAGTCCATGGTATGTATGCTCAATACTCTTCTCCTGCACCACAACTCAAAGGCATCAATTCTTCTTCTGTCATTCTTAGCCATTGCCCAACTCTCAGATTCATAGCAAGCAACTGAGATGCATCTTAGTCTCTAGATTGACATCATTGCTCATTAGGACTCTGGAGAGGTCCCAGACAGCAGAGTTTCCTAAAGCAACCCGTCATCTGTCTAATGAAGGTTATTATTGAGTCTTTGTCCAATCCTGATGTCACAGTCTTCTTATATAGAGTCCATTTTCTTCAACAATTGGTTCAGCATAAAGATTAAATAAGTATGGAGAAAGGATACAACACTGATGCACACTTTTCTTATTTTAATCCATGTAATTTAAAAGTTTCGTTTTAAACCATGAATTTTAAAGCCATGTAGTTAAAAAATTTAACCTGTGTAGTTTAAAACCATGTGATGGGTTCAAACTGGTAAAGAGGCAGCACTTCTCTGGTGGACTACAAGGGGGGCCATAAAGAGAAAGGTCTTGAAAGGATAAGTACAAGTGATTGTGACAGCCGGGTGAGAATATTACTCCTCAATCTTTGAAAATCATCTCTCTGTACACATGTAGTCTAGGATTAGGCTCTAAAAATGGTCTTGCTCAAGCCATACAAGTATACATACATCTCTCCAGGTTTGCCTACGCTTAAGGTAATAATAAATGTTTTACCTCACAAAAAAAATCATTATTAACAACTTAGAAAATATCATAGGCTGAACTGTTCAGATTTTTTAAATAAGCTTTTCTCTCCCTGGTCTGTCCAGGTCCCAACTCTAAGTTCAGTCTCAATCCAGTAAAGAAGCACACACTTCAAAATCAGGAAGAAATAAATTAAAAAAACAACAACAAACAAACAAAAAAACAACACAAAACCACAGGTGAACGTGCCTTGGACTGTGGTCTATCTCTGAGCCTGGGGTTAGGGGTTCTTGGGTTCCACTTCTGCGTTAAGTCCTCATGTATGTAGTTCGCTTCCTTCTCACTAAGGATGGGAGTTGGCAGAGGCGCAGAATTCACCAACTCGTACAAACCCACAAACTCAGTCCACCACGCAGGGTCGGGAGCTGAGGCCACGTCGCCTTGTCACATCCCCGCGTCCACACGGGTGGTCACCGCAGAGTCTCCGTTGGTGTCAGGAGCTGCTATATCCTGGTATTCCGGGTGTCCTGGAGGTGCAAGTCTGAGGCTCACTGTACACTCTCACAGACCCTGCACTGATCTGTGTGCTCATTCAAAACACAATAAAAACCAACTCGGTGGCGCCACCAACAAAAATTTTTAAAATATTTTTTATTTTTTTAATAATTGTTTTAAAATTGAAATTAACTATTAATGATATGACTAAATATTTTCAAGGTGTAAAAAAAAAAAAACAACCCAAACGAAACAATGTAACACAACAGCTGTCTCACGCACCTGTTTGTGTCAAAGGAGAACGGTTCTGCAGGGTCTTCAACGGCTGATCTTCAGGAAGCAGATCAGGAGGACTCTCTTCTGAATTGTTCTGAGTGGACAACACCCTTTCGGTTAGCCCCGGAGCGTTTCCATTATTTGCTCTTCCCACCCCCAGTGACCCTGCTTCCTCATGCCCCTTCGCCGGCTACCCAGCTTCTCCAAGTCATTGCTGAACTTTCTCAGGTTGCTTCTCAAACTTTTTGCACAGAGGTACAAGCACAGAAATCCTCTAGAATCCTGAATGGCGTGTGCCTGTGGGGACCCCAGCTAAGGCTGCAAAGCCATGGGAGGGCGGAGGCACCGCTGGTCTGTCACAGACGCGGAGGTCATGATCAGTCACAGCCAAGGCTATGCTCCACTTAGTAAGCACTGAAAGGCCGCTGACCAAGACTCAAGTCCAGCACCTGGTTCCTGGAAGCTGACGCTGGAGCACTTGACCCTCAATAGATTAACCGTTCTTTCTCTGCTATCCCTCGCCTGGGTGGCAAAATGTAAAAATATGTCATCAAAGCACCTGTCAACACAACACTTACACATTTAAGATCCAACGACATTGTTTATGGGTTTAACACTGTTCACCATTGTGGAAATCCTCATCAAAAACAGTCTACCTCTGATTGAGGACTCCGTCCCCACAGTCCAAATGATTGAGGAAGGCATTTTGTACTTGCTTTAAGTCAGAAGTCACAGCTGTTGGTTTGGGGTTTGAGGTTTTGTTTGGGTTTTCCAATTACGGAAAAATTATGGAAAAAGACCACGTTGACCTTCACCCTGCATCCTGCTCCATGTCCCCCTACTGTGCCGATGACAATATTACGGCTTACTCTACGATTTGAGAACTATTTTTATGTCATTAATGAATGTGTTCTTGTTTATAAATGCCTGGTTTAAAAAGAAAAGAAAAATAACCAACAGTCTGCCTTTATTAACATAAAATTATTCCTCTCAAATAAACTCACCCTTTCTCCCTCTCTCCCACCTGTGGTGTTAGGTGCCACGGAGTCGAGTTCAACCCTTAGTGATCCTGTAAACAGATTTGAACCCTGTCCAGTCCTGCGACGTCTGGTAGAGATTCCTCATCTTTGGTTTCTGTTGTTACTGATAGATGTGAATGAATTTGTCCTAACTCACAGTGACCCCGCTGTTCAGCCCTGTACCGCCACACAGTCACCACTGTGCTCCACCCCGGTCAATCCATTATAGGGAAGGTCTGCACAGTTGGGTCGGTTTAGGTGGGCTTGTTCCCATATGAGTGATGTCGTACAGCTTCTATCCTTTCACGACTAACTTATTCCACTCAGCACCAGGTTTTCAGGAGTCATCCATGTTACTGCCATCCCAGAGGT
>NW_006399858.1:5734119-5738923 GCF_000299155.1 Elephantulus edwardii
AAATCAGGGAGTGAGATGCCTCCTACCTTTTTTCTAGAAGAACATTCTTTAAGCATTAGTACATTTGTTGACAATGAAACACCCAGTGAGCTAAGGGTGCACTGATTTCTACTCCTTGGCTCCAACTTTGCCCTTTCCTAAACCTGCAAGCTAAACCAAAGAAGCATCGATGCCTTTGAATTGTAATGTTGGTGAAGTGTACTGAATAGATTGACAAAAGATAAGACAAATCTGGGTTAAAGGAAGTGCAATCAGGGTGCTTTTAAGAGGTAATGATGGCAAAACTTTGTCTCACATACTTTGAACATGTTATCAGAAGGTCCTTGGAAAAAGACATGTTGCTGAGAAAGATAGAGGGTCTGGGAAAGAGAAGACCTACAACCAGATGACTTGACACAGTGACTGCAGCTAGAGACTAGATTAAGTAGAGCTCCTGAGGATGGAGCAGATTTCAATCTGTTCATAGGGTCGCTATAAGTTGTAGACAACTCTCAACAAGTGACACTAACAAGCCTGTAAGATGCTCTTATCACCCTTTTTTTTCTGCTTTTGGCTAGTTATTAAAATAAAACTGAACCAAATAGAAAAATTAACATGTTCCTTTCTTCAGCACATTGCTCCCACCTTGTTTTGCCTGTTGATTTTTAAAATCAAACATCTTGTTTATTAGGAGGCCCTCCTAGTTGACACAGTCAGCAATCTAGTTGTTTGGAAGGAAGACTCTTAGCCCAATAAGCTGATGTTTCAAGTCCTCTTGCAGCTTCCTACTGAACAGGAAGATGCAACCTAATTATTATTAATTTTGCATTGAACATAAATGTTCAATACAGGTAGCTTCCCAAGTGGCGGCTGATCCAGCAGCTTGTGGAAGTTAGGGCAAAGGGTCAGCTGAGGACTCAGGAGCAATTTATGGTGGTGCCAAGATAGCACTGCATCTGAACCCTTATCTTTTATAATGCAATTTAGCCACAAAGAGGAGAGTCCCCTGTGTCACTGAGGGGTTAGGGCGTGCACAAACTGATAAATGAAAAATCTGAGCCACATGTGGATGTGTTTCTTCCCTGTCCACAAAATCTCATACCAAATTATGTACTAGAGGGAGCTCTGGTGGCTTAGTGGTAAGGAGTTGCACTGTCAACCCAAAGGCAGATAGTTTGAATCCACTAGCTATGAACAATCTCCTCCCATGTGACTTACTGCCTCTGAAAATCTGCTGGAGGGTCAGTTATGAGTTAGTTCTGGCCCAATCACACATAACAACAACTTACCTTCAAAGGTTAATGTGCTTAGCTACTAACCAAAAGGTTGGAAGTTTGAGTCTACCTAGAGGCATGTTGGAAGAAAGGCCGGGTGATCCATGTCCAAAAAATCATTGAAACGTCACACAGCACAGTTAAACTGACACAGATGTGGCACTTATGATTCAGGGTGCCATGAGCTGGAGTTGGCTAAATGGCAGATGACATATGTTCAAAGTCACGAGCCCCTCTTCCTGTAAGTGCAAAATTCAATGAGATTATGTGAAGTTGTGATTAAAATTCTTTCCTATAACATGTTCATAAACTTATTGAATATACTATGGACTGCTAAGAGAACAAACAGATCTGTCCTGGAGAGGGTGAAACCAGGTTGCTCCTTGGAGGCAGGGATTCTGAGGCTTCATCTGACATACTTTGGATATGTTGCAAGGAGGAACCAGTCCTTGGAAAGGGATATCATGCTTGGGTGGGTGGAGTGACAGTACAAGAGAGGAAGATCTTCAATGAGATGGATTGATTCAATGACTGGGGTAGTGGGGGTAGGTGTGTCAGAGATAGTAAGATTGGCACAGGATAGAGCAGAGTTTAGGGCTGTTGTACATAGGGTTGTTATGAGTCGCAAGTATCTTGATGACACACAACAACAACAGAGAACATTCTGGAACATTGTGATTTTTTTAAAAATTAATTTCAATGAAAGTTTACAAAGACTTAGGGTTTCCATTCATTCATTGTTGCACTTTTCTCCCTACTCACCCCCTCTCTCCCAATTCACTCTTCTCCTTGAAAAGTAAAAGGAAAACTCTTTCATTGTTATGCAATCCCCCCCCACACACACACAAGTCCACTCCACTATTCAGCCTTCATTCTGGACTCCTGTCATGACAATAATACCAATCATATATCCCTTTTAAACAATTTCTCCCTCATCTGTTCAACGAAGTGTATATCATTCATCCCCTCCGTCTCTGTCTTCCCTCAACTCCGATGTCAGTCCCATTTTACAACAGTGACCCTATGCAATATTTGTCCTTTTGTGACGAATATATTTCACTCAGCCTAATGTCCTCCAGACTCACCCATTTGGTATAGCATTTCATGAGTTCCTTGTTTTTCAATGCTGCATAGTATTCCATTGTGTGAATATACCAGAGCTTCTCTATCCATTCGTTTGTTGATGGGCCATTGTTATTTCTTTAGTTCATAAATAGCCTACTAAACCCTCTAGGATAAGTCAAGAACTCTTGTGAATTTTGGGAGTAGATCTTGCAAATTGTGCCACTTTGCCCTGTCATCCAAACTGACATAAATCCCATTTAGACACTCATATGATGATATATGGGGAAACAGCGACTGTAACAGTGGGCTTGAGGATGGTGGGAATTGTGAAGACGACACAGGATAGGACAAGCTTTCAATGTGTTGTTCACAGGATCACCATGATTTGGGGTCAACTTGATGGCACCCAACAACAGCTATACAGAATATACCATCAAATTAGAAAGAGAAATAAACATTTGAAACAAAAAAAGAAATTTCAAGTTCACTAAAATTTGAGTTCCTAAGATTCAGTGCTGTTGATTCTTTGCAAACAACGGAGAGCTCTGGTGGCCTTGGCAGGGTTGTGCTGTTAACCAAAGGTGATGCCTCTCTGGGAGTTCAAAGCTATGATCTGCGCTCTCCTCTCATGTGACTTATGGTCTTTAAGGACACACTGGAGGGTCGGCTACAAGTCAGTGTAGACCCCAAGGCAAAGGGTGAGTTTACACATAGTGACAGTGCTATTATCATTGTGCTTAAAGAGTTCTGGTTCTAAATCAGGTGGAATTCTTGGCTTGGTTGCTGATGAACTGGTCACTGAGTAAGCTGAGGGCAACCTCTCTATGTCTTACTGTGTTTAACTGTGAAATGAGGACCCTGGTATAGCTTTAGATTGGTGTGCCTATTAAATGCATATATTAAACCCATTTGTTTAATAGTTATTAATATAATAGTGATTACTTAATATTTCTGGCTTATATAGTCTTTTCAACTAACAAATAGGGAGGAAGAACAAATATTATAAAATAGCTAAATAGCCCCACACTCTGGGAACGTTTATCAAAGCATAAATATCTCTACAGACTTTAGTAGTTCTTTGACCATTGATGAAGTTGACCATTCCATTGTTTGCTTGTTTAGTCTTTTGGTAGTTCTTTTACTTTCTTAAAAAACTCTGATAAACTACCCATTGCTACTGAGTCAATCCTAACTCATAACCACTCTACAAGGAAGAGAACTGCCTCCTACAGCTTCCGAGATTGTAATCTTTATGGGATGAAATGTCCATGTCTCTCTCCTGAGGTGTAGCTGATGGATTCGAACCATGAACACTTTATTTAACAGTCAAGTACTCGCCACTGTGTGACCAGGATTTCCTGAGGTAAAATACACATAAAATATTTACCATTTTAAGGAATAAACTCGGTGGAATTAAGCACATTCACAACACTTTTTAATCTTCACCATATCTAGTTCAAGAACTTCTTTATCACCCCCCTTCGTTAACAAGCACCCTACACCCCACAGCCCCCTCCCATCAGCTCTAAGCAACCACTACCAGCTTTTTTCTTATAAATTCATGAAGTCTTTATTTCATGTAAATGAAATAAAACAGCAAAGGGATTTTGGTGACTGCCTTTTTGCCCTCCACATGGTGTTTCCCAGAATTATCATGGAGGAACTCTCAGGATGTCATTCTTTTAAAAATTAGATAATATTCTATTGTATGGATGTTGAATTTTGTTTATCCATTCATCAGTTCATAGACATTTCATTTTTAAATTTTAAACTGCTGTGAAAGTTTGTGAGGGGAAGGATAGAGGACTGGCAGAGGGGAGGAAGACCCTCAACCCGGTGGATTGACACGGTGACTGCAACAATAGGCTCTAGTGTGTCAGGAAGTGTGAGGATGGTGCAGGATTGAACAGGGTTCAGATCTTTTGTTCACAGGGTCGCTATGACTCATACTTGACTCGACAACACCTAACAACAACACGACAATGAACATTTGCGTGCAAGTTTTTGCTAGAATATGTGGTTTCAATTCTTTAGTGTATATATCGAAGAATAAAATTCCCAGTTTATATGGTAAAGTTATGTTTAACTTTTTGAAGAAATGCCAGATTTTGCCATAGTGGCTGCACCATTTTACATTTCCACAAACAACATAAGTGGGTTCCAAGTTCTCTATATCCTTATCAATAATTGTTATTTTCTTTGATTTTTTTAAAAAATTATGACTCTCTTAATGGGTGTGAGTTAGTACTGCACTGTGATTTTTATTTGTATTTTCCTAGTGACAAGCATCAGAGATGATGAGAATGGCACAGAATAGGGCAGGAGATAGCTCTGCTGCTCATAGCGTTGCTGTGGACTGTGGTTGGCAAAGGCACCTAACAACCACAGGATTGACAAATGACACCGAGCATGTGGTTGTTAGCTATTTATGGATATATGATAGATAGATAGATAGATAGATAGATAGATAGATAGATAGATAGATA
>NW_006399858.1:5739023-5750109 GCF_000299155.1 Elephantulus edwardii
ATAGATAGATGATAGATAGATAGATAGATAGATAGATAGATAGATAGATAGATAGATAATATATATATAGTTGTTGTTGTGTACCCCTGAGTCGGAACTGGCCGATAGCTGACCTCTAGAGGCACAATGGGGCTGGGGTATAGGCTCTTCACCTGCTTTCTGTATTGGAGAAGTCAGGGGCTGTGCTATTCTTATTCCCTCTGACCCTTTCAGAGAGATGTTTCAATACCCTGTGACCCATGTCCCGTTCTCTGCTCTTTAGACAGTGTTGTTGTTGTTGTTTATATCGGGTCAGAACCAACCAATAGCTGACCCTCCAGTGGATTTTCAGAGGCACTTAATCACACAGGAGGAGAATGCTCATCCTTCGGCCGCAGAGCAGCTGATGGCCTCAGTCCATGTGCCTTCAGGATTGCAGCACAGCTTCTCGCCGTTAACACAGTGATAGACAATGATAGAAAAGTGAAAAATTTCTAATGCATTTTCTTTAGCATAAAACCAAACTATAATCATATGAACATGATTAAAGAACATAATTTTGGGAAAAATAGACTTGGAATGATATAAAAATATGTTGGGGTATTTAGCATACTGAAATGATGACTTATGTGCACACATAAACATATCTGTGATTGTTTTTAGCCACTTTCTTTGTTACAGTCCCTCTTGGAGATAGTCTTCATCCAGCGGGTGAATGGTTAAGCCTTCTGAGGTAGCCATACCATGGAATATGCTCCGTTATAACCAAAAGAAACAAGCTATTGCTATAGTCAACAACCTGGAAGAGCTTCCAGAAGATTGTCAATTTGAAAAAAGATAATCCCAGAAAGGTTCCATACTATATGATCACATTTATGTAACAATCTTGACATAATAAAATTCTAGAGATGAAGAGCTGTTAGCAATTGCCAGAGGATGGCGTGGGAGGAATGATAGGTGCATTATGAAAGGGCAACAGGAAGGGTGTCAGCTGTGATGGAAGACTTCTGTATCTTGTATACAGTAGCAATATCTTGGTTGTGATAATACTTAATCATTTTGCAAGAAATTATAATTCAGGGAAACCTGGTAAGGGGTATATAGGACCACTGCATTATTCCATACAATTGCATGCGAATCCACATTGCCTTAAAAATAAAGAACTAAAAATATTGTTGCCTTTGCAAATTCTTTACATTTAAAGGTACTGTCTAATAGAAACACAAAACAAGCTACATACATACTTTTTCTATTTTCTAGCTAATGAAGTAAAGACTATGAGATGAATTTATAATTATATACCTTTTGTTTAATTGGAGATACCCAAAATATCATTATCACAGTATATAATCAAAATAAGAATCAATAGTAACATGGACTACTCCCATTTTAAGGGTGCAATATTCACATGGTTAGTTACTACTGCTGCATTGGACATCATAGCCGAAGGCTTTGTGCTACGGGGAATAATAGTTTATCTGAGCCATTTTTTCCCCTCCCAGATGCCAGAAGGACGAGCTGCCACAGAATTTGGAGAATGTTCAGATTCCTCTCTGTGTGCTATGCGACCTGAGTTAGTAAGAACAATCTCCCATCGCACCTTGAGGGAGAACACACATTCTCTACCTGCATTGTCTCGTCACCATGTCCACTAATGGTCGGTAAAAAAAAATCCCGGGACCTTCGGTTGCACCACTGTTAGGAAATAACCTTTGTTGATAACCTCAACGAGCTTATAAATCTTCTTTCCCAGTTGAGCCTCCAGATGAGAACTCAGCCGTGCTTAAGCCTTGACTTTTGAGGCCTTGAGCAGAGGACTCAGGCAAGCAGTGCCTGTGTGCTGTTGTTCTTGTTGGTGTCATTGAGTCTACTCTGACTCACAGTTGTCCTACATACAGCAGAAGGCAACTCTGTCTGACCCTGCGCCACCCTCACAAACACCAGGGTCCTGAGCCCGTTGCTGTAGTCACTCCATTCTTGTTGAAGACCTTACTCTGTTAGGTTGGTTTTCTCTAGGAACTGGCACTTCCTGAAAACATATCCAAAGTTGTGTGAGTAGGTAAAAAGCCCAACAGCAAAGCCAAACCCTTCACTATCTTGTTCCTGTGAAGCAACCTGGCTGTGGTTTTCCTGAGGTTAGTGCTTCTTCAATATTCTTCTCCAACACCACAATTCAAAGGCACAAATTCTTTGTTGAGTTTTCTTACTCGTCATCCAGCTTTTACATTCACATGACACTTTTCAAAATACCATGACTTGAATCAAGTGTACGTTAAGATTCTTAGTGACAGCCTCACTATACTTTCAGGAAGTCCTTGCTGCAGATTTGCCCAGTGCAATACATTAGATTTCTTGATTGCTGCTTCCATGAATGTTGATTATGGATCCAAGTAAATTGAAAATCTATGACAGCTTCAAACTTTTTTCCATTTATCATAACGCTGCTTATAAATCCACTTGCAAAGACTTTTGTTTGCTTTACATTCAAGTCTAATCCATATGGTAGTCTTTGATTTTGTTCAGTAACTGTGTCAAGTCCTCTTTGCATTCAACACATAAGACTGTGTCATTTGCATAGCATAGGCTGTTAAGGAGTCTCTCTAATCTTGATGCCACATTCTTCTTCATACAGGATAGCTCCTCAGGTTATATTCTCTGTGTTCAGATTGAATAGATATGATGAAAGGATACAGTTCTCACACATATTTCTTTATTTTAAACAATACAGTGTCCCTTTGTTCTGTTCAAAAGACTGCTTTTTGGTCTATGCACATGCTTTATATGAGCACAAATAAATGTTCTGGAGTTTGCATTCTTAGCAGTGCTATCCATAATTTATTGTGATCCACATAGTGGAATGCATTTGCATAGTCAATAAAACAGAAAAACATCTAGAGTATTTTTCTAACTCCTGGAAATCAGATGAGATAATAAAGATGTGTTGTCATAAATCACTCTAATAAGTAATTTCTGCTGATCTAGAACCAACCCATAACTGACCCTCAGTGGAGTTTCCAAAGCTGTAAATTGCGTGAGAGGAGATTGTGTATTTTTATCTTGAGGAGCTATGGGTGGATTTGAACCATCAGAAAGGCTTGGCCTTTGAGTTAGCGGTGCAACTTCCTGCCATCTATGCCGCCAGAGCTCTCTGTTAAGCCATTAAAGTGTTGCAATTTATTTTACAGTGACTAAAAATAAAACTAATACAGATAGGGATAGATTTGGAGAAAGAAAAGCACAGACAGCATCTGAAAGGTTCCAGGGGCTCCAGCCTCAAATATTTACAAGTTTAAGTCCAGTGGGAAAGGTGATCTTCCTTGCTCCCAATAGCTCCAGAAAATGTCTCTTTTCTCAATGATATGGTCACTCCCGTTGTGTGTTCATCCATAAGCCAATAATATTGGTCAGTTTGTGATTGGTCATGAGTGATTTTCACTCCTGAAATCACAGGTCCACATGGGAGAAAGAAAGAACTCCATCCCAAAACAAGGAGTGTGGAATAAGTGAGTATGAAGGTGGAGGTCTCCCTGAGAAAAAGGAGGGTGGGTTCTTGTCTAAGGTGGCCGGGCCACGTCTACCGCACTCCTCCACAACGGGACCCATTACTGGGTGGGACCTATTCCTCTCCCTGTAATTGGAATGATCTTGTGCATTGCATGGAAGACTTTTCTTAGGGTAAGCACGTGTGTGAAAGAAATTAGGGAGAGAAAATTGGAAGAACCATCACACCATAATGCAAGTCTGAACCCGGATGAAGGAGAGAGGGAGATACGGTTGGATGGAAGTGATCTAAGTAAGAGTTGGCAAAAGTACTGAGGAATCCTTGAGCCAGAGTTGGCAGAAAAAGGAACCCTGCCTTTCCCAGAAAAAGGTCGATTTTATTACCCAGACTGCTGTCTCTGTACAAAGAAGCTCAGGAATATATTTGAAAGCACAGCTGCTTTAGAGCTCAATTTCATTTCTTATAGAAGCAGTTCTTCAAAATGGATTCTTAGTCACCATGCTTGCTCTGAACAATGTAAGGCAGCAGAAATGAAATACGTGATTTCTAGGGCTTGAGCCATAAGAAACCACTTTCATTCCCTTAGGATGGTAACCTAGGCAACCAGATCAGAAATACAGTTTAGATGTGCATGAGTGAGAGACCAAGAAGGGGACTGAGGTGCCCCAGGTAACAGTCCACACCAACTGTGGACCTGTGAGTGACGCTATCTACTGTCCATCAGCTCAGCCACCCTTCCAGCTGAGTGCAACCCTCTAAGTGAATCCAGCAAAACTCATCCAGCCACAGAACTGTGAGAAACAATAGCCTTTGTTGTTATAAGCAACTAAATTTAGTGTGCTTTCTCTTGTTTTAATAATTAATTGAATAAAAAATGAATGTGGCCAACTCTTAGGTGACCCAATCTGAGTCGAATCTGTCACTGCAGCTACTGACAAAGAACACCAGTAGAGCGAGTGAAGACAGACTTCGTTGTAACAGCGGCATTCAGGAATTTGAGAGGAGAAAGCAGAATGTCAACCCCAATAACTCAGGAGTCAGCTACATGTGACTTTCCCTTGGCTGGCCAACAGTAGATTTATCTAGAACAACAGCTTTCAACTTTGCATAGGTGGTTATTGTTTAGATGCCATGAAGTCAAGTATGACTCACAGCGACCCTATGAACAAAAAATCTAAAACCAGCCCTATCCTGCGCCATCCTCACACTTCCTGACACAAAAGAGCCCATTGCAGCAGTCACCTTCTTAATCCACCTGGTTGAAGATCTTCTCCTTCACTTACCTTTCACCCTTCCCAACATTGTGTCCTCCTCCAAGGAATAGCACCTCCTAGCAATATGTCCAAAGTGTGTTAGGCGAAGCCTCATCATTCTTGCCTC
Source organism: Elephantulus edwardii (assembly GCF_000299155.1). Taxonomy (NCBI): domain Eukaryota; kingdom Metazoa; phylum Chordata; class Mammalia; order Macroscelidea; family Macroscelididae; genus Elephantulus; species Elephantulus edwardii. Next base: position 5,743,885 of record NW_006399858.1, read on the forward strand.
CAAAAAGCACTCTGGCTGCACCCTCTCCAAGACAAATCTATTCATTTTCTTGGCCAACTGTGGGATGTTCAGTCTCTTCTCCAAAACCACAGTTCAAAGGTGTCAATTATTTTTCTGTCATTCTTATACATTGTACAGGTCTCAGATGCGTAGCTAGTAATCGGAAAGACCATGGCCTGAATCAGACACACTTTAGTCCTCCAACTGACATCACTACTCCTCAATAATTTGGAAAGGTCCCTAACTTCAGATTTTCCCAGTCCAATGCATCTCCTTATTTCCTGACTGCTCGTACTAAGGATATTAATTGTGGATCCAAGCAAGATGAAGTTGTTGATGGTTTCAATTTCTTCTCCATTCATCATAACACTGTCTCTTGGACCAGTGGTAACAATCTTTGTTTTCCTGACACTGAGACACAATCCAGACTGAGGGCTGCATTCCTCGATCTTCTGCAACAAGTGCTTCAAGTCCGCACTTTCAGCAAGCAAGGCTGTGTCATCTGCATAACATAGGTTATTGCTATGAGTCTCCCTCCAATCCTGATGCTACACTTCTCTTCATAGTATCCAATTTCTCGGATAACTTGCTCAGTATATAGATTGAACAGATATGGAGACAGAATACATCCCTAATGCACTCCCTTCCCAATTCTAAATGATGTAGTGCTCCCCTGCTCTGTTCACACAACAACTTCCTGGTCCAGGTATGGGTTCCTTGTGAGCACAATCAAGTGCTCTGGGATTCCCATTCTTTTCAATATCAGCCACAACTTGTCATGATCCACACAGTCAAATGCCTTTGCATAGTCAACAAAGCACAAATAAACATTCTTCTGGTCTAGTCCTGCCTGTGAGTGAGCCTTTAACTCAGTGAAGTTTGATCCTGGTGGGTAAGTGTTTGGGATTTACTTGAAAACCAGGGTAAACTATCTGGACATTTCTAACTTGTGTTAGCAATCAAGTGTAAGCTGGTGAACTGTATTTGACCTTGTTTACAATTAGGTTGGGTGGGAAGCCTCTGTGTGGACAAACAGAAAAACCAGCCAAAGTTAAGATCCCGTAATCAAGCCATTTTCTGTTGTCTGCTCCCTCATCTTTTAGAGGCTAAGTGATGGCCGACATGCAGCCTGGGCTCCAGGGGATCTTGCTGGGCTCCGCTTGGTCTGCTCCCTGTGTCGTTAGAGCCACTATTAACACTTAATTCTTCTAAAGATTCCCACTCCTACTGGGAGTATTTAGAAAAATGTTTCTCTTCCTGTCATTATCCAAGGTCCTTGTGGTCCAACACTATAGAGACACTTGTATCCACTGGTTTGAGTGTTGACCACATGTCAAAAAGCCTTAAACTCATTGCCGCTGAATTAGAAATGACTTACAGCTGACCCTCCACTGGGTTTCGAAGGCTATAAATAGGGGACAAGATTGCCCATCTTTTTCTCACATAGGCACTGGTGGGTTCGAACTGCCAGAGTGCTTGGGCGAGAAGCGTAACTCACTGTGGACCACAGCACTAGAGCCCTTCAAGATCCACATGTCGATGCAGAATAGACCGGGTTCCCTCCACGTAGGGGTCTGATGATTAGTCACACTGTCAAATGAATATGAAAACTCAGGCTTTTTGTGAGCGTACACAAGTCACCTCGCCCCGCCAGCCTCAGTTTATTCATCTTTGGAACCAAAGGCTTTGCCCTTCTGTGATTCCATCAGTGTACTGTGTTTGTCTCCACACTGTCTTCTGTTTCTGGGACATAAAAGGAAATGACAATATAAAAGATCAGGTTTGTCTAGTTTTATAGGAATCCAAAGTCACCTTAATAAAAATTCTGTATGGATATTAAATATCATCCTGGTGGGATTTAGTGTCATTCGCCGCAAATCATCCTGGTGGGATTTAGTGTCATTCGCCGCAAATAACTGGCAACATTTTAAACATTTTAAAACATTTACTCAATGACAAGAGGAGCTGCGTGAGGAAGTGGTCGCTTGGGAAGCACAGTGGGAAGGTCTGGCTCTCAGAGTCCCTCTGCTAGCAAGTTGCAGATGACTCTCATCACCTTGAAGAGAAATGGGTCTGTATTTTTATGCATCTATCTACCATCTATGAACCTGGAGAAAGGATGAAAGTTATACAGGAGGTGTCCAGTACTTTCATAGGTGCTATGAGTTGCCTGCAACTTGACGGCACTCAACAACACCAACAATAGCAGAGAGAGAGAGAGCAAGCATGAGCGCAGTTGGCCTAGTGGACAGAAAGCCATGCTCCCAAGCCAAAGGTGGGTGACTCTACTCCATGGCCCTCAGGCCTGTCTTTAATTGCTTTTGGTGAAACATTCTTCTAGGTCATGCAACCCTGGTATGTCCACTTGCTGTACAGAGGTAACTCGTGGTTGTTGTGAAGCCAAACACTGTAACACTGATGAGTCAAATTCGAGAATGATTACGCCTGGTGGACAGTGTTTGGTGAAGCTCCCCAGTTAAACAAGCAGTGGCATCCACTTCCACAATAGCTTGCCTCTGGAAACCCTATGAACCTGTAGAAAGGATGTAAGTTATACAGGAGGTGTTCAGGACTTTCATTCATAGGGTTGCTATAACAACAACATCTATCTGTCTATCTATCTATCTATCTATCTATCTATCTATCTATCTATCTATCTATCATCTATCTATCTAAAACTGCCTTCATTTAATTGATAATGTGTGATCTCTGGGGGAAATAATATGGCACATGTTAAATTTTCAAAAAGTAACATAACATGGAAATGTCCTGGAGAACAAAGAATTGGAAGTATGAGAATGAATAATCTTGTCTGGATAGTGTCATTGTACAAAATAGATGCTGATTGTCTAGAAGTGAAGGGAGAGTGTTCCCCAGTAAGACTAATTTTTAAAAAGCTAGTTGCCAGGCCTGTTTTCTGAGAGCCTTCTGGGTTGATTTCAACCTCTAACCTTTTGGTCAACGGCCAAGCACTTTTACCATTTCTGCCACCCAGGGACTCCTCAGAATGGACACATAGAGAGGGTGTCATTGACTAGCACACTCCACTCTCCCTTCACTTCTAGACAATCAGCATCTATTTTGTACAATGACACTATCCAGACAAGATTATTCATAGCCAACGATTTGAGGATGGGGTGGGTGGGTTGTAGGGTCAGAATGACATGACTCAGCAGAAACTGGGGACTCATTTTAACCATTCTGACCCTACAACCCACCCACCCCATCCTTAAATCGTTGGCTGAACAACTAATTATTTTGTTAAGTAGCGTCTGAGCACCTCAGCCCTCTAAAGTCCCCTTTGGTGGACACCCACTGAGTCCTTGCCGCCCTTGTCATTCAATGTTTTTTTGTTTTGTAAAGGTCCTAAACTTCTAGCTTTAAACCCATTTTCCAATTTTGGCTCTCTTTCTCTCTGTGAGGACATTGAATTCCTGGGCAGCAATGAGACAGTGGAAGAGATTCCAGGTGCACACATGAAGGAAGGGGCTTGCCTTCAAACAAGCTAATTATCTGTTAAGGCCAGGGATCAAAATGTTGGTGTTGAAAAAGGTGTGGAACTTATTGTGGAAGTATTTTATGAACAATGATAAGGAGTTACAGTTAGAGAGTTTCTGGTACATTTCAGCAGTTGATTTCACTACTTAAAGAATGTTTGTGGTTGAAAGTCAAGGAAGAAAGGTTGAAACATAGTCCAAATAATTTTTGTCAAGTTCATATACCAGAGAAAAAGGATTAACTGAAATATAAATATGAAGCATAAATGACAATCTACCAAACAAGAGGGGACAGACATACAGAGAAAAAGCTATGTTTCCAAATACAGAGGACTGAAAGCCCATTGTGCCCAACAATAGTTGTTATTACATCCTGCAAAACCACGTCTCCTTTCTTTATTAAAAAAAAAATAAGGAAATGAGAACAGGCATATAGAAATATCCTTCTTGTTTTTATGTGCTGTTGAGTCACCTGGAACTCATAGCAACCCTGTGTACAACAGCCCTAAACCCTGCTCTATCCCTTGCCAATCTTATATCTGAAACGTTTATCTGCATTATCCCAGTGACTGAATCAATCCATCTCATTGAGGGTCTTCCTCTCCTGTGCTGTCCCTCCACCCTCCCAAGCATGTCATCCCTCTCCAAGGCCTGATCTCTCCTTGCAACATGTCCAAAGCATGTCAGACGAAGCTTCAGAATCTTTGCCTGCAAGGAGCAGCCTGGCTTCACCTTCTCCAGGACGAACATGTTTGTTCTCCTAGCATATTTAATACTTCTCTCCAGCATCACAGCTCAAAAGCATCAACTCTTCTTCTATTATCCTCAGTCATTGTCCAGATCTTGGATGCAAAGCAAGTAATTGCAAAGACCATGGCCTGTATCAGGCACAACTTCTTAGTTTCTTGACTGACACCGTTGCTCTTCAGTACTTTGGACAGGTCTCTGACAGCCGACTTTCCCAATGCAATTTGTCTTTTAATTTCCTGGCTGCTGTTACCAAGAGTGTTGATTGTAAATGTTGGTTGTAAGTGTCCTTATAGAGGAACATCTCCAGTGATTTCCAAAGCAGCTAGTCTTCTAAACAGGCAATGGACAAAACTTTGAGCTCAAGAGATCTTGAAAGCACAATTTTATCCAAAACAGGTGGTTAGAACAAGCTCAGGCTGACCAGCAAATTTGCAGTCTGACTTTCAGGAAAGAAAAAAAATCCTAAACAGCTGAGCTGAGTTTTTCCACACTGGAGGGAGCAAGTAATTATGACTTGTTCTTGATTTTTATTTATACGAACAGTAGCAAATACAAATCAAAAGAATTCTCTGCTCATCTATTTCAGTGATTGAATTCAAAAGTTATCTGGATAAGAGGTTTAAGAAGAGACTGGCTAAGGGCCACATTCCCCACCCCCCACCCCCAGCCATTAAGTAAATAAATCAAGCTGGTTGACCATATAAATGCATAACAGCCTTTCCTTGTTCATTTATCTCTGGATGTTATGCTCAGCATTTGGCTCAATTATGAAGAGATTCTTTTCCAAACCGAGTGAGTCCTTGATCCAGCCAAAGCTTGTCAACATGTGCTGCAACAGCAAACTTTAAGATGCTGTGCATTCAGGCAAATGTACACCACCACCACTATCACCACCACCACCTCAATTACAGGCAGTAACCTTAACTGCTCTTTCCACCACCATCACCTCCATTACCACCGTTACCATTACTACCACTGCCACCACTACCTCCATCACCACCACAACTGCTACCTCTACAGAACCACCAACATCACCATCACAACCACCACTATCACCACTTCAACCACCGCCATCACCACCATTACTTTCATTGCTACTGCCACCGCTACCTCCACTGCCTTCCTCACCATCATGACTGCCATCTCAACTGCACCACCACCATCACTGTCACCTCCATCATCACCATCACCTCCAGTAGCACAACCACCACGTCTACTAGCACCATCACCACCACCATCACCTTCACCACTATAACCTCCACCATCACCACTACCTCCACTAACACCACCACATCCACCACCACCACCATCACCACCACTTGCTTCACCATCACCACTACCACCACCACCACTTCCACCATCATTGTCACCATCTCCACCACCACCACCACCACCTTCACCACCACCACCTTCACCACCACCACCACATCATCATCATTACCACCACCACCACACCACTACCTCCACCACCACCTCTACCATCACCACCACCACCTCCTCCACCACCACCACTTCAACCACCTCCACCATCTCCACGATCACCACTATCACCTCGATCATCACCGTCACCTCCACCTCCACCATTACCTCAACCTCATCACCGTCACATCCACCTCTACAATCACCTCCACCACCATGACCACCCCCACCTCACCCATCATGATCACCTTCACCACTACCATCACCACCACCATCACCAAAACCACCACCACCACCTCTACCACCTTCACCACCATCTCTACCACCACCACCTCTACCATCACTACCACCACCAGCACCAGCACTTCTACCATCACCACCACTATCTCCACCACTATCACCACCACCACCACCACCTCCACCACCACTTCTGCTATCACCACCATCACCTCCACCACCACCTCTACCATCACCACCACCATCACAACTACTGTCTCCACCACCACCACCACCACCTCCACCACCACTTCTACTATCACCACCACCACCTCTTCCACCA
>NW_006399858.1:5751576-5766779 GCF_000299155.1 Elephantulus edwardii
ACCACCACCACCACCTCCACCACCTCTACCACCATCACTACTACCTCCACCATCACCTCTACCATCACCACCACTACCACCATCACCACCACCACCACCACCACCACTACTTCCACCATCACCTCTACCATCACTTCTACCATCACCACCACCACCTCTTCTACTACCTTCACCACTTTTTCCTGGGCCATTATTTCCAGCATTTATATCACCACCACTTCCACTCCTACCACCATCATTTCCACCAGCTTCACCACCTCTACAACTACCACACTACTTCCACTATCATCATCACCTCCACCACCACCTGTTCCTCCACCATCTATATCTCCAGTACCGTCACCTCTACCATCTCCACTGCCAATACCATTACATCCACCACCTCTGTCTATATGATTATCTCCACTACCATCGCCAGTACCACTACTGCCACTACTACCACCTCTGCCCCTACCCTCTCCACTACCATGAGGCAGTGCCCCGGAACAAGGGTCTCTCTTAAGAACACTGGAGATCTGATGCTTTGTTTTGTCACCGACTTCAGATGTTTTGAGAATCAGAGAGCACGCATCTCAACACACCAGTATAGTTAGGGTTCCTGGGGGGAAGGTCTAGAAAAATGACTGCTTCAGCTATGATCTCAGGGGAAAACAGATGGTACTCAGATTGGTTAACTGATGAGAGTTTAGTAAAGATACTGCTTTTGAAAGAGTAGTAAAACAAAATTGGTCTTAACCAGTGCTAGATCCTACTCTTTTCCTCCTCCAGGGAGTATGACATCCAGGGTCAATGGAATGAAGGCCATGCCTCAAACATTCTCACCTTAAATTTTCACACCCTTGTGCAGGATCTTTACTCAGTTCCTGGAGTAGAGCGTGCTCCCAGTTTCTGTACCCCTGGGCCTGGGGACAGTCTTATGGGAAACGTGGACAGAGCATGAATGTCAAGCTGCAAATGCCTCCTGGTCTAAGAAGGAGTTGAGTGGGCCAAGGGCCTATGAGCCTCCCTTTATATTCTTGTCCGGGACCCACAAATATGAGGCCTAGATTGGATAAGGTAAAGCAGCCTGACTCAAGGCCTTCTGAAAGGGCAAGGGAAGGGAACGTGTAGAGAGTAGCTGCAGGAGAAGACCAGGCAGTCATGGTAGACTTTGCTGTGGATGAAGCCAATCTCAGAGGTTTCTGGGAGAGGAGGCCAGAGGAACAAGGACTCCCTTCACTTTGTGAAAAAGTCTTTTTAAAGAGAAAAGCAAACTGGGGGTGGGGGTTGTAGAGTGGAAAATGTGCAACAATGAATAAATGGAAATCTAAGTTTTCTGCAAACTTTCATTAAAATGGCAATTTAAAAAAGCATATGACAAAAAAAAGAAATGCTGATAATGTTCTTCACCTTCAGATATCATGAATATTACATGCAAGTAAAATTTGACCAAAAATTATTAAAAGATAGCTGTAACAATATATCAACAAGGAACTGCCAGAAATTTAAGCTGGAAAAACTGTGGAACCTGTGGAACAAAGGGTATTATTATTGATGTTGGATGGATCTTGACTGAAAGCAGAGAATACCAGAAAGATATTTACTTGCTTATGGCTAGCATTGAGAATCATGGGAACCCCAGAAAACTTGTCATGTTCATGCAAAACTTATACATAGGCCAAGAGGCAGCTGTATGAGAAAAATAAAGGGACACTGCATAGTTAAAATTAGGAAAGATGTGTGTCAGGTTTGTGTCTTTTCTCCATATCTATTTAGTCTAGACGCTGAGCAAAGAATTTGAGAAGTTGGACTATATTAAAAAGGATATAGCTTCAGGATTAGAGGAATACTCATCAGCAATTATTGAAATGACAATTTTCCTTGTAGAAAATGAAGAAGGCTTGAAACATTTGCTGTAGAAGATCAAAGTTCTTCAATAAAGATTTACATATCAACATTAATTTAAAAAATCCTCATGACTGCGGGGAGGGAAAGACACATGGCATTGGGGAAATCATCCATCAAGGATCTCTCCAAGTTGCCAAGGCAGAGCAATGTCATTTTAAGACTAAGGTGCACCTGATTTAAGCCATGTTCTTTTCAATTAATCCTTACACATCTGAAAGTTGAACAATGATTAAGAATAGACACCTTGAGTTGTCGTGTTGGAGAAGAGTATGAAAATAACAAACAAATGTGTGAGGTAAGGAATGGTGAATAGCATTGTCTATTCTGACTCTTATAGACCCTGTAGAACATACAAGAATTACCCGATGGAGTGTAGTCAACTCAATGGGACCTAACAACAATAGCAATTCTCAAATGTTAAGAATTCTTTTTGAAAGAAAGGATTTAAAATAATTTTTATTTTCCTAATTGTGTTGGCTCACCTTTGCTGGAATTTTGGCAATGACGGTAAATAGCCTTAAGTAGAAAAAAAAATTGTAACCGGTAACTCTGGGGCCTGGTCTTTAGGGAGTTACACTGCTAACTCGAAGGCCACACCTCTCTGGAAGTTAAAATCCACCAGTGACTCCACAGGAAAAAGATCAACAATCTCCTTCTGTTTGATTTACAGCTGAGCTGACTCAATAGCATTGAGTGATTGTTTTCAAGGTTTATTTGTATAATAGTACTTCATTCCTTTGTATGACAAAATAAAATGTCATTTTATGTAAATGCCACATTTGTTTTTCTATTCATTATTGAGAGAGATTTTGGTTGTTTCCACCTTTGGACTATTACAATGTTATTATGAAAATTTAAGTATATAGTTTTTCCATAAACATATATTCTTTTTTCTTGGATTTGAGTTTCTGTAGTCATATACATATTGCATCAGGATTGTATCCTTTCTCCATGTCTAGTCAATCTGCATCATGAACTCAAGAAACTGAAAAACAATGTGGCATCAGAATTGGAGTAAAACTCATCCACAACCTACGTTATGCAGATGACACAATCGTGCTTGTGAAAGTGAAGACTTGAAACACTTATGGAGGAAAGTCAAAGCCTAAAACCTTCAATATGAGTTGCATTTCAACATCATGAAAACAAAAATCTTTACCACAGGGCCAGTAAGCAACATCATGATGTTGTTGTTAAGTGTGAATGAAAGTCTTTGACACTTGCGTGCATGACTTTCATCCTTTCTCCAGGTTCATAGAGTTTCTGGAGGCAAGCTATTATGGAAGTGGATGCCACTCCTACTTCCACATCATGATAGGTGGAGAAAATAATAAAGTTGTAAAAAATTTCAATTTACTTGGATCCACAATCACTACCTACAGTAGCAGCAGTCAAGAAATCGAAAACCATGTTGCATTGGGAAATTTTATTGTCAAAGACTCTCCAAAGTGCTCAAGAACAGTAATGTGAGTAAAAAGACTAAGGCGTACCTAATATAAGCCATGATGTTTTCAATTGCTTCATGGGCATCTTAAAGTTGGACAGTGAATAAGGATAACTGAAGAACTGATGTCTTCGAATTGTAGTGTTGGTGAAAAGTAATGAATATTGTCTGGACTTCCAAAAGACTAATTAAGTCTTATCCTGGCAGAGGTGCAACGAGACTGCTCCTTCGAGGAGCTGGTGAAACTTCATCTCATACACACTGGGCATGTTGTCAGGAGGGATCAGTCTCTGGAAATAGACAGCATGTTTGGGAAAGTGGATGGTCAGAGAAAGAAAGGAAGACCCTTAACAAAATGAAAGACCCACAACAACACAGTGACTGTACCAATGGGTCGAATGTATGGGAGATCACAATGATGGGATTGGATAAGGGAAGGTCAGATCTGTTGTTCATAGGGTCACTATTGGTTGTAGTCAGTCAGATAGCACTTAACAACAACAGCAATGATATTGAGAGGGAGCTCTTTGGAAGTTCGAAGCCACCAGCTGCTCTGTGGGAGAAAGATGAGAAATCTCCTCTTAAGCAAAATATAACCTCTGAAAATTTCAGAAGAGTCAGCTATGAGTGGTTTCTGATGGTAGTGTGAGAGAAAAAGGTGGATGGTGACCATTTTTTCTTGTATTTATTGGTCATTTGTCTTCTTTGGCAAACTGTCTACCCAAACACTTCCTATTTTTTTATTATTTGTCTTTTTTATTATTAAGTTTTAGAGTTCTTCACATATTTTGAGTATAAGTTCCTTATTAGATATTCAACAATTCTGTGAGTTAATATTTTATTTCTTAAAAATTACCTTTGATATGAAAAAGCTTTTCATTTTTATGGAGTCCAATCTATTTATTTATGCTGGTAGTTTTGGTACTACATCTAATAAAATATCGCCTAATTCAAGGCTGTTTTCCTTCTCCCCTTCTTTGTCTTCTTCTGAAAGTTTCATATCTTTAAATTTAAGCCTTTGGTGAATTTTTTATTCAAATTTTAATATGATGTTAGGTAAAGGAGATTTAGGCATTTACTTCCTAAACAACATGCCTCTGGAGACTCTGTGAACTTTGATAAATGTCGATAGTTATAGAAAGGTTTCAGGCCTTTTGTTCATAGGATCACTATAAGTCATGCTCGAAACAAAGGCAATCAACAACAGTGGTTATAGAAATACCTACATAATATATATTGTCTCTTTTCTCACAAAGCCTAAAATATTCACTACGTATCACTTCACAGGAAAAAAAGTATGACCAAATGCAATCCTTTCAAATTGAGAACTTAATATATGTATAACATTATACACAACATTTCTTCTTCAAAAAGCATTAACCAATAGAATTTGGGTTGGAGGTAGAGTTAAAAAATGTAGGAGAACTAGTTATGGTCCTATTGAACCTATTGCATCTAAGCCCCCAAACCAAACCCAGCCTACTGTGGCCGGGTAGATTCCAACTAAAAGTGACGGTCGGCAAATTTACAAGAATGTAAAGCTTTACCAGTAGAGTCTGCCCATCTCTCTTTCATGGGAACAGCTGATGGATGTTAACTGCTGACCTTCCAGTTAGCAGTACAACACATCATGTTCAATGCTCCCAGCAGCTCTCAGCAAAGCTTCACTTATCCCTACCTTAGAAGAAGCCAAATAATGAGAATTAATCATTCTTCTGAACAAGCTTCAGACTTGGGTGGTGATGACAGAAAGAACATAAAAACAATTGCAAATAGTTTTTTTACAAAAAGAAGTGTATAATTTGAAAGATCTAAGCTGCAATTGACATACATACATGCACATGTGTTTCCTTTTCCATGTTAAGTTCTAAAAACATTAACACAATGTCTTACTATCAAAGGGGACTAAAACTACTACCGTATGAGAAGGAAAAGAATTCTCAATATAGGCTGAGTCTTCCTCATCTACTTTTGATCAGCAGGGATAATCTTGCACACATAGCAAAGAGTGTCTACTCTTGCCATCTGGGAACTAAGACTGTAGATTCTTAGGTCCTGGCAGCAGGATCTGTCTGCATTGTGTCAACTCTGCTGTTCTGTTCTTGTTCATAACAACATTCTAAGAAAGAATGTATTTAACATATTAGTCTCTCTTAACAGTAAAAAACATAAAAGAGGAAAAAGAAAAGGAACTTTCCTCCTGTATATTTGAGGACTACAAGACTGAAAAATCTGTGGTCCTTGAATAGTGAATCAGTGAGACCCTGCAATCCCTGGGCCTTGGATAGGAAATCCTGGAGAGAGGATCAGGGAGGAGTCAGTAGGATAGCAGTGGTTAGTGGACAGGTTAGGGGGTGTGAAGGAATAGGATAGATTCAATGAAGACTTGAAAAATGCGGTGCTAAAAGGCATAGATCAATAGAAATAATGATATGTTGTTGTTAAATGCCATCAAGTCGTAGATGACTCTTATGGATCCTACGAATGAAAGTCTTCAACACGAAAAATTTTCATCTTTTCATAGAGTTTCTGGAGGCAAGCTATTTTGGAAATGGGTGCCCCTTCTGCTTCCAAGCCTGTTCCAATTTGGGGAGCTCCACCAAACACTGTCCACCATGGGTAACAATTATTGCATTTGACACATCATGTCAGTGTTTACCCTCACAGCAACCATGAGTTGCCTTTGTACAGCAAATTGCTAGACCAATGCTATACTGCTTAGAAGAATGTTTGACTGAAAGCAATTAAAACCAGGCTGCAGGCCAGAAGGCCCAATGCCTTTTTAAATCCAAGGCCAAATCCAATCAGCTCACACGCAATTGGGAACAAAAACCAAAAACCAGACAACCTTGCAAGAATCTGACTGCTACATTCATCTTTTCAGATTGGTGACCAAATGCCTTTTTAATTATGAGGCCAAATCTAACCCACTTACTCCCAGTTTTGAGCAACAGCCACACCCAAGTCTCAACAAAAAACCAGTTAATTATATAAAATACGATATGTCAGAGATCTGGACAATGACTAATGATGACAGAAGAATTGATGTCTTTGAGTTGTCATATTGGAGAAGAGTAAGGAACAAACAGAACTGGTAGAACTAGTTTGCTCTTTGGAGGCAAGGATTTTGAAACTCTGTCTTACATATTTGGGGCATGTTGCTAGGAGGGACCAGTTCTTGGTGAAGGACATTAAGCTTGGCAAGGTGATGGATCAGCACAGAAGGGAAGACCCTGAATGAGATGGACTGGCAGATGACTGGCGTAATGGAGTCGAGTGTGTCAGAGACAGTGAGATTGGCTCAGATTAGGGCTATAGTTCACAGGGTCATTATGAATTGTAATAGACTTGACGGTACATAACAACAGCAACAATATGTGAACTATTGTATAAAATATAAAATACATAAACAAAACACAATGTAAAATGAACTATGGTATAAAACAATAAAACACGATATACACGAATGAAACACAATGTATATGAGTTATTGGATGTGCAAACACACACACACACACACACACACACACACACACACACACACATATTCTTTAAAGGGGATCAGGGATCTCTGGTGATATAGTTTGCACATATTTGTGCTGCTAACCCCAAATATGTTTGTTTGTTTGTTTGTTTAAAATAAGGTTCAGGGAGCTCTGGTGACGTAGCTCTAAGAAATTGCGTTTTTTTAATCAAAAAACATGAGATTTGAATTGATCTGCTGCTCTGCAGGAAGAAGATGAGCATCTACTTCCCACGAGATTTGCTGCCTCTGAAAACTCCCAGGAGGGTAAGCTATGAGTTGATCCTGAATAGACAGTACACAACAACAACAACAACAAGCAAATACATATTTTGAGATCGTCAGAGAAGAGACTAAGCACATATAGAAATAATATGTCAACAAATAATGAACCAGGTGAAAGTTTCCCTCCTCTTCTCACAGCTCCCAAGTCAGAACTAACTCGTTGTTTATTGTTAAGAGGGTTGCTGAGAGGATTGCTCATCTTTCTCCCATGGACCACTTGGTGGATTGCTCTATGCCACCAGAGGTGTTAATCATATCATTCTTTCAAATTTTCTAAATAGAAAGTCGAGTGGATTTTAGTCTTATTAGAAATTATATGGTATGTTGTTGGTAGGTGCTGTGGAGTTGAATATAACTCATAGCAACCCCATGAAAAACTGATCTGAACTTTGTCCTACTCTGTGCCACCTCCATCATCTCTGACATTCTTGAGTCTATTGCTACAGTCATGATGTCAATCCATCTCATGAAGGGTCATCCTCTCACTGACCTTCCATCTTGCCCAATATTCCTTCTCCAAGGAATGGCCCCTCCTAACATGTCTGAAGTATGTGAGATGAAGTTTCACAATTCTAGCCTCTAAAGAGCAGTTCAGTTGCTCTTTCTCTAAGACCTGTTTCTTTGCTTTTGGGGCTGCCCATGAGATATTCAATATACAACACTACAACCAAAAGGCACTGATTCTTTCGTCTTCCTTCGTCAAGTCATTGAAAAGACCATTTCTTGAATCAGCTTCACCTGAGTCTTTAAACTGAAGTTTTTGCCCCTGAGCACTTTGGAAAGGTATTTGACAGTAGACTTTCCCAATTCAATACATTTTTTAATTTCTTGACTGCTGGTACCAAGGGTATTAAAAGTAAGATGAAATAATTGACAACATCAATCTTTTCTTCACTTATCATGATGCTGCTGATTGGCCTAGAGATGGGGATTTTTGGTTTTTTGGTATTGAGATATAATCCATAGTGAAATCTTCGATCTGTTGATCTTTTGCAGCAATAGTTTCAAGTTCTCCTCTAGTTCAGCAGTTAAGGTGGTGTCATCTGCACAATGCAGGTTTTTAATGAGTCTCCCTTTGATCCTGATGCCGCATACATCTTCACAAAGTCCAGCTTCTTGAATGGTATAGCATATAGAGTTGAGAAAATATTATTTTTTTATTTTTATTGTATTATTTTTACATGTACCGTCAAATCAGATCAGACTGGTACAGGAGGAGATTGCCCCCTCCTTCTCCAGCAGAGCATCTGGTGGATTTGAACCGCATACCTCTGGGATTGCAGTGCAGCTTCTTGCCACTAGGCCACCAGAGCTCCCTGAGAAAATATTTTTTTTTTAAATTTAGATGTATTCTGAGTTTCCATTTCCAATAGGAGGAGAATGCATGTTTTCAATGCAGAATATATTTAGTATCGCCCAGAACTCCCCTCCTCTTGGAACCCAGAGTCCATTACACAGATAGCTACATTTTCAGAGTGTGTTGTAAATATTTTGACTGACAGTTCCGTCTCCCTGAGAGGACTGGATATTGCATCAGGAAAAGACAGTCTTACTCATTTTTAACACTCCAATCATAGGCCATAATAAACACATGTGGAGAAAGGAAGAAAGAAATGGATTGACTGACAGCATTTGACAGGGGAGTCTGGAAGTCAACAGTCAGCGTTGAAGCCAATCTTGACCTTGGTCTGTGCCTGATTGGATTGGCACCCCTGTGAGGTCACTAAACCTGTCAGACTTGTTTTCAGGGCAAGTAGGTCATTCTGAGCCTGTCCCTTAGAGATTGCAGGGTCCTAGCCAGTGCTTTGTGCACAGAATGAACAACGAGACACAGTAAATAAAGACAGACTTTTACGTAATCATGCAAACAGACAGAAACGCACTCAGGCTGAAGAGAATTCATTTAGCATGATTATATAACCACTTGTTGCCATCTCTTTGCTCTTCAGAATCTACCATGCAAGTGTCAGAATGGTCAGCCTTCTTACCAACGCCCTCATTCCTTCAGATTCATCTAAATTGTCTGGATACATATACAGGATTTTCTGGAAAATTGGCTCTTAATAACACATAGTAAAGAGACACAGAATTTGTAATACGAAGAGATTCAAGAGAAATTTGAGACAGAAAAATTTTTATTACACATTCAGAAAAATCTGAAAGTTCACTACTCTGAAGCAATGTTGTTGTTGTCGTTGTTATGTGTCGTCGAGTCACCTGCGACTCATGGCGATCCTATGTACAACAACCCTAAACCCTGCTCTATCCTGTGCTAATCTTATTGTCTCTGACACACCTACCCCTATTACCCCTGTCACTGACTCAATCCATCTCACTGAGGGTCTTTCTTTCCTGTGCTGTCCCTCCACTCTTCCAAGCATGATGTCCTTCTCCAAGGACTGGTCCCTCCTTGCAACATGTCCAAAGTATGTCAGAAGAAGCCTCAGAATCTTTGCCTCCAAGGAGCAGCCTGGTATCACCCTCTCCAGGATGAACTTGTTTGTTCTCTTAACAATCCATTATATATTCAACACTCTTCTCCAGCACCACAGCTTAAAGGCATCAATTTTCCTTCTATCATCCCTAGTCATTGTCCAGCTCTCTGACTCATAGCATGCAATTGCGAAGAATATGGCCTGGATCAGGCATACCTAAGTCTCCAGCCTGACGTCGTTGCTCTTCATTACTCTGGAGAGGTCCCTGACAGCTGATTTTCCCAATGTAATTCATCTCTTGATTTCCTGGCTGCTGGTACCAAGAGTGTTGATTGTGGAGCCAAGCAAACTAAAACTGTTAACAATCTCGATCTCTTCACCATACATACTGATGCTGCCAATTGACCCAGTGGTGAGAATCTTTCTTTTTTCTTGATGTTGAGCTTCAATCCATACTGAAGGCTGCAGTCCTTGACCTTCTGCAGCAAGCGCTTCAGGTCCTCCTCAGTTTCTGCAAGCACGGTTGTGTCATTTGCATAAAGCAGGTTGTTGATTAATTTTCCTCCAATCCTGATGCCACATCCTTCTCATACAGCCCAGCATTCTGCATGACCTGTTCTGCATGTAGATTGAAAAGGTACGGAGCCGCAGACACCTTTCCAAATTTTGCCTCTTTCCTCTGTTCTGATGACTGCTTCCTGGTCCAAATATAGACTTTGCATAAGCACAATCAAGTGTTCTAGGTATTCCCATTCTTCTCAGAGTCAGTCACAGTTTGTTGTGATCCACACAGTCAAGAGCCTTTGCATAGTCAAATGAAACACAGATAGGCATTCCTCTGGTACTCTCTGCTTTCAGCCAAGATAATATCCCAAGTCCCATAGCCTCTTCTAAACCTAGACTGCACATCTGGCAGTTCTCTGTTGACATGTTGCTTCAGTCAATTTTTTATAATTTTCAGCAGAATCTTGCTTGCAAGTAGTATTAATGACATTGTTTGATAATTTCCACATTCTGTCAGGTCACCTTTCTTTAGAATGGGAACAAATATAGACCTTTTCCAGCCAGTTGGCCAACTGGCTGTCCTCTAGATTTCTTGGCACAACTTAGTGAGCACATCCAGTGCAGCGTCTGTTTGTTGAAATATGTCAATTGTTATGCCACCAACTCCTGGAGCCTTGTTTTTTGCCAATTCTTTAGAGCAGCTTGACCTTCTTCCTTCATAACTACAGGTTCTACATTGTTTCATTAAATTCTTCTGTGTCAGCCTTCTGGTATAGAGACTCTGTATACTCCTTCCATCTTCTTCAAATGCTTCTTGGATCATTTAACATTCTGCCCAAAGCATCCTTACATACTGTCACTCGTGGCTTGAATTTGTTTTTCAATTCCTTCAGCATAAGAAATGCTGAGCAAGTTAGTCCCTTTTGATTTTCTGAGTCCAGCTCTTTGCACATTTCATTATAATACATTGCTTTATCTTCCTGAGCTGCCCTTTGAAATTTTCTGTCCAGCTCTTTAATTTCTTTATTTCTCCCTTTAGTTTTGGCTTCTTGGCACTCTAATGCAATATTTAAAGTCTCATCTTCTTTCATATAGTTCTTCCTCTCATCTGTTCCAATGTAGTATTCATTATCTATCCACTCTTCCTATTCTCCCTCCAACACCCCCCCATGCCAGTCTGATTTTATAACAGTGGTGTTATGCAGTATTTGTTCTTTTGTGACTGAGATATTTCACTCAGTATAAGGTCCTCCCAGCTTGTGCAAGTTATGTAGTGTCTTATGAGTTCATTGTTTGTTAATGCTGTATAGTAAGTGAATTCCATTGTGCGAATGTACCACAGTTTTTCTATCCATTTGTTTGGTGATGAGCACTTGAGTTGCTTCTGTCTCTTTGTTATTGTGATTAACACAGCAAAACATAGGTGTGCATCAATGGCTGGGTTTGTTGATGTGCATTGCCAAGCTTTTCTCTTGAGGTCCCTCATGATGGATCAAATTGCTAACTTTTTGGTTGGTGACCATGCTCTGTTTTTATCACCCAGGAATTCTAAGTAGCCATTTTAGCCCACCTACACCACTATTATGAGTTGAGTTTGACTCATAGGGACCCTCCATTAATTTTCAAGGTTGTAAATCAGACCAGAAGAGATTACCTATCTGTCTTCTATTGAGCAGCTTATGGATTTGAACCACTAACCTATTGCTTATCAGCACAACGTGCTAAGTACTAGAGAGATAAAGCAGGAGTTTCATAGAATGGAAGAGAGTATCAAAAGGATGCTGAAAAAACAAACATGACTTTCACTCACAGAATCTCTAGGGGTTTTTTGACAAAAAAAGATTGCCACAGAGCATGATCAATAGATATGTTCAGTGCAGAGCTAAAGTTCTAATTAAACAGTCCAGCATTATTGGGAGGAGTTCAGTTCAGGTTCACAGACTCCAATGAACAAAGGGAAATACATTCTAAGCAAAGGGTGGTGATTTCTGTACCTGAATTCATGTATATACTTATTGTAGGCAGCGTAACACATGGATATTGAAAGCTAACTCAGGTTACAACTCCAGTTCTGTCACCTCCCGTCCCTGCGACTGTCATGTAAACTTCTCACACTTTAGTTTTCCTCATCAATAAAATGGGGAAAATAATAATGATATGAAGATTACAAAACTAACATTCTATAAAAGTGCTAAGCGTACTGTCTAGTACAAGATCCAATTAATGTTAGCTAGATACATCCAAGACATCTGTGAAGGAGCGCTGATGATATATCAGATTGTTAACAGAAAGGTCAACCATTTGAATCCACCAGCAACTTTATGGGAGGAAGAGAGACAGTCACATCCTGGAAAGTTCCACAGCTTCCAAAACCCTGTGGAGGGTCTTTATGAGTCAGACTTGGTGACAGTGAGCTTTATGGTTTCATGAGTTCCAATGAAAATATAAAATGGGTGAAAAAATGTGATTTCCTACCCTGAGAGAAACTTGAAATGTTTTTGCAGAAAAAAATATCACCTCAAAATAGCCAAAACTGTACCCAAATAAGTTGTGTCAGGATGTGATATATTACAGAAATTGCTATAGAGTAAAGAGGGACAAAGGGGATTCTCAGGCACCCTTTCTGGGAGACCAGGTCATTTACATGAGCAGGATGTGTGGGCTCCTGACGCAGAGATGTGAGTCGGCCTGAATCGCGTGGTGGGTGGGGGCGGCTTAGGGTCACTTAAGAGCCAAGGAATGTCCTTCAGAGCCAAAGGCAGAGACATCGGGTTTTCTTTGCAACAAAAGGAAATGCCAGTAATGAGTTGGCCACTCTAGACCCTAGGCCAGATGTCCAAGAATTTCCGGAGGCCAGCCCAGGAGTCTGTGCTTCCTGCTTCCTGGGATGATTCTTAAATGTACTGTGTTTGAGGGGCTCTGTTTCTGAGAACATGGTGCAAGCAGAGATTCAAAGTGAGAAGAGTCTCACTAGATTGCCAGTCAGCCTTTCATTCTCAACATCTTCTTCCTGGGTGGCTGCTCCACGAGAAACGTGTGTAGGGACTTCAGTCTTACAGGAGAAACCTCCTCATCTGGTTGGGCTGAAAAGTCAGAAAGAGGAGCCAACTAGGTCATCACATATATCACATCAGTTTTTCAACCTCAGCTCTTCTCTTTCCTTAGAGGAGAGAATTGGAAATGGGAAAAGAGGGAGGCTAGAAATGCAGGGAAGAAGAGGAGAGAGGCTTTCCAAGAACTTTGTTGACTTAATGACCACAAAAGTTGACTGAAATGTATGGTGAGTGTTGGCACTATGAAGTTGGTGCAATGCTCAATTCTGTTCTACACAAGGTCTGTTGGAGCCGAATTCTTGGATGGCAATGAACAACAACAACAACAACAACATGAAAAACATGGTTGCTTCGTTTGGCCCAGGCCTCACTTATTGCCCTGTGCCCAGAGCTGCTGTTGAGGGGCTCAACTTCCTCAGGAACTCCATTCTCAGCAGCTCTCAAGCATGGCTTCTCATTTCGTGATAGGCTTACTCTCTGTGCAGGAAGAAAAGACTTGCTTATTTATTCTCTGCATGCTTCCTTTATGAGTCTCAACTTAATCACTTTTGGCATTTGTTGTTGTTAAATGCTGTTGAGTTGAGTATAACTCATAATGGCCCTATGAATAACAGATCTGAACCCTGTCCTATGCTGTGCCATCTTTACAATCTCTGGTGTCCTCAAGCCCTTTGCTGCAGTCACTGTGTCAATCCATCTGGTTGATGGTCTTCCTCTCTTTCACAGACCCTCCTCCACCTTTCCAAGCATGATGTCCCTCTCCAACGAACAACCTATCTTAGTTGCATGCCCAAAGTATATGGGATAAAGTTTCATCACCTTTGCCTCCAAGGAGCAATCTGGTAGCACCTTCTCCAAGATATGGCTGTTTGTTCTTTTGGTAGTTCATGGGATATTCTGTACTCTTCTCTAACATGATGCCCAAGGACATCAATTCTTCTGTCATTCTTATTCATTGTCTAGCTCTCAGATGTATAGCAAATGGTTGTAAATAGCCTGGCCTGAATCAGGCCCAAGTAAGTCTACAAACTGATATCAATGCTTCTCAATAATTTGGAGAGATCCCTGATGACGGCAAACTTGCTAACTGCAATATGTCTTCTGATCTCCTGTCTGCTGGAACTAAGGGTGTTGATTTTGGATTCAAATAAGATGGAGTCGTTGACAGTTTCAATCTCTTCTCCATCTATCATGATGTTTTCTATCAATCCAATGGGCCAGCCACTAGTTCCATGTGGCTGCTAAACATTTGAAATGTGGATAGTCTACATGTACAAGTCTGTAAGTATGAAATAGACATCACAGCTTAGTTTTACCTTGAAAAAGTATTAGTAATTATAAAATCTAAGAAATAATAATATTTTTAACCTGTTTACGTATTCCAACAGAATGTGCTCGCTGAGTTGTACCAAGAAATCTGGAGGACAACCACCTGGCCAACTGACTGAAAGAGATCTATATTTGTTCCCATTCCAAAGAGAGGTGATCCAACAAAGCGTGAAAATTATAGATCATTGATATCACATGCAAGCAAGATTCTGCTGAAGATTACCCAAAAACGACTGGAACAGCACATCAACATAGGACTGCCTGAAGTGCAGGCAGGTTAAGAAGAGGCCGTGGTACTAGGGATATTATAGCTATTGTCAGGTGGATCTTGGCTGAAAGCAGATAGTAACAGAGGAATGTCTATCTGTGTTTCATCGACTATGAAAGGACATTTGACTCTGTGGATCACAAAAAATTATGGCTGACTCTGAGAAGAATTGGAATCCCAGAACACTTGATTGTGTTTACACAAAACCTATACTTGGACCAGGAGGAAGTCATCAGAACAGAGGAAGGAGACATCACATGATTCAAAACTGGGAAGGGTATGCGTCAAGGTATGAGGCTCAATGTCAAGAAGACAAAAATCCTCACCACTGGACCAATTGGCAGCATCAGGATGGATGGTGAAGAGATTGAGATTGTACGCAGCTTTAGTTTGCTTGGCTCCACAGTCAACAGTCTTGGCACCAGCAGCCAGGAAATTAAAAGGCACATTACCATGGGAAAGTCTGCTGTTAGGG
>NW_006399858.1:5767959-5813520 GCF_000299155.1 Elephantulus edwardii
GGCTTCGTCTGACATACTTTGGACATGTTGCAAGGCAGGTTCGGTCCTTGGAGAGGGATGTCATGATTGGGACGGTGGAAGGACAGTGCAGGAGAGGACGACCCTCTATGAGGTGGATTGATTCAGTCACTGGGGAAATGGAGGTAGGTGTGTCGGAGACAATAAGATTGACACAGGATGGAGCAGGGTTTAGGGTTGTTGGACACAGGGTCGCTATGAGTCACAGGCTACTTGGTGGCACATAATAACAATAATAACAACAACAGGTTAAATATGATACATTACTGGAGCTCATTTTGCCCTGGAGAGCTAAGTAAATGATTCCTTGGCTATAGTGCAGGAACTCAGGAGAAGGTAACTGACTCTAATTTATCAGAATTTATCAGAGTTAATCTTTGAAATCTTGTTGGAATACCGGGAAGGGAAAATTCAGCTGTGATTTACAGTGGTACAGAAAAGTGTGACATTTCTGGTAGCCATTTTGCTACCATGCTTAGAAAGACCTATGTAGGACTAGAAATCAGAACAAAGCTTGACACACTCCAAGACCCCACCACCACCACCACCAAAGGAAAGGACTTCCTTGTAACATTAACATTGTATTGAGTACCTGAACCCAACAGAACTTGAAATCAAGTTCATTCCTGACCTTCTCAGTCCTGAGATTCAGTACATTTAACTGTAATTTAAAACACACTCTCTGATGCTTATAATTGCTGTGTCCTGGCAAACACAGTTAAGGCTCTGTCGTGACAAATCAAGGATACCTGGAATGTTCTGCTTTCTTGTTATTACATAATGTAGGATATATAATAGGTGTGATGGCTAAAGTGAATGTCTACTTGGCTGCCTAAGATTCTCTGGCTTGCCAGCTAATATGTAATCAGTCTTTTGCTAAGATCTAATATAATAATATCAATGATGATACCTGACATGTTGTTGTTGTTATTGTTATGTGCCTGCACCTCATAGCAACCTTATACACAAAAGCCCTAAACATGCTCTATCCTGTCCTGTGCCAATCTTATTGTCTCTGACACACCTATCCCCGTTACTCCAGTCACTGAATCAATCCACCTTCCTCTCCACATGATCTTGGGATTCAAATTGTCCCATGCCAATCCATCTCATTTCACTAATACCCAATATTTTAATATTTATGCATTCCATTTCTTTCTTTACAATGTCCAGTTTTCCTACATTCATGCTTCTCACATTCTACATACCAATTGTCAATTTCTTCTTACAACTGTTTCTCCTCCTTTGTGTATCCAGATTTGAGTGTTCAACTCCTGTTGCCATATCTATTAGCCTATTCTAAATGTGCTCTGCTGTATATAGGGTTTTCAAAGGCCAGTTATATTTCAGAAGTGGATGGCCAATCCTTTTTCCTACTCTGTCTTAATTTGGATGTTCACTGTTAGAACATCTAACCGACAAGTATTCTACCTAGCTGGTGAAAGACACTTCCCTTACAGAAATAACCAATACATTCACTGCCCACCCAACCCAAGCATGAGTGACTTTTCTTTCATGAGTGACTTTCCCTAGTACCTCCCTATTCCTTGCACACCCAGCTACCGGGTCAAGTCCTTCTTCCCCAGCCACCTCTCAATATGATCACCAGTCACTTCTGTGATGCCTTGCACTACATGCTGCTACTGGTCTCTCACATTGTTGTTTTTCTCTTGTTTAGGAGGATGTAAGTCCAAATCCCATGTACCAACCTCAGAGAAATATTTTTGCTTGAGACTATACTTAAGGAAGATTCTGGCCACAGAGCTTCTGCTAAGTTCTGTGACTTACTGTCTCAGTTTACACTGCTGACACAGTGTGATAATTCCAAGGTCTGGACAGGTATCTTCTAGATCTGATGCTGTGGCGGTGTTTGTTTGATACCTGATCAAGGAGATTAGAGAGAGCTCTCAGATCCCGTGAAGTGTGACTCCGTGGGTTCCCGATGCTGTGTGTGTGTGACGATACTGCTTGGGTGATACAATTTTAAATAAGGACGGTCTCCCCCTTCCTCCTCCATTTGTTCCCAACCCCAGAAATCATTGACTCATAATTTTGAATATTTTCCCCTGCAGATTATATAATGATACTGTTCGGTAATTTCTGCACCCTGTCACGTCACCTTTCTTTGGAATAGGAACAAATATGGATCTCTTCTAGTCAGTTGGCCAGGTGACTGTCCTCAAGGTTTATTGGCACAAGGTGGTGAGCGCATCCAGAGCAGCATTTGTTTGTTGAAATATATCAGTTGGTACCCCGTCAATTCCTGGGGCCTAGGGCCTTGTTTTTTGCCAATTCTTTCAGAACAGGTTGAACTTCCTTTTTCATCACAATAAGCTTCTTATTCATATGTTGTTTCATGACATTCTTCTGTGTCTACAAATTCCTTTTGGTACAATGAATCTGTATACTCTTTCCATCTTTTTTTCCCCCATCTTCTTTTAAGGCTTCCTGAAATATTTAATATTCTGCCCATAGCATCATTAAGTACTGTAACTAGAGGTGTGCATTTGTTCTTCACTTTCTTCAGCATAAGAAATGCCAAGCGAGTTCGGCCCTTTTGATTTTCTGATTCCAGCTGTTTACACATTTCATTATAATATTTTACTTTGTCTTTTGATACTGCCCTTTGAAGTCTTCTGCTTAACTCCTTAATTCGTTAATTACTTCCTTTTGATGTCAATCTGGAGACTAAAGTGCACCTGATCCAAGCCATGGTCTTTGCAATGATTTGTTATGCATCAGAGAGCTGGACAATGACTAGGGATGATTGAAGGAGAGTTGATGCCTTTAAGCTGTGATTCTGGAGAAAAGTATTGAATATACCATGAACTGCTAGGAGAACAAACAGGTTCATCCTGGAGAGAGTGAAACCAGGTGGCTCCTTGGAGACAAGGATTCTGAAGCTTCATCGGACATATTTTGAGGATATCACAAGGAGGGACCAGTCCTTGGAGAGGAACATCATGTTTGGGAGGGTGGAGGAACAGGAAGAGGAAGACCCTGGATGAGATGCATTGATTCAGTGACTTGATTGGTTCTACTGCTCTACCTGGGATTGAGGGGAGTCTCTTGGTGGTGGTCAGTAGATGCCTTGGCTAGGATGGAGGGCCCGGAAAGCTTGGCTCCCATCTCCAGCCATTGGGCATAGCTGAAAGGATGAGCACAGCCATGCAATCTCAGTAACTTACTAAGCTATTTCTCCAAATCCTCACTTGATGATGCAAGTTTCCAACAGATAGCATGTCCAGAAACAGGAAATTCCCAATCTGTTAAGATCCGAACTTGGTACCTGGTCAAGGTCATTTTCTTTGTATCCCATCACTCAACACAGCCAGCTTTAAAAGGACAGAGCACACCCACTTCTTGATAGAAGGAATATTTTTTTTTTAAATTTGCCTTCCCTAATCCACTGCCAATAAAATAATCAGTTGCTATCAAATTGACCTTTTTTTGGTCAGAGTGGACCTGTCTGTGCTCCATAAGGTTTTAATGGCTGATTTTTTTCCAGAAGGAAATCACCAGCATTTCTTCTGAGGCACCTCTGATTAAACTTACCCTCTAATTCTGACAACCAACACCACTGACCATTTGCATTACGTAGGGATTCTAATCAACCACAGAGACCTTAAAAAGGGCAGTGGACCAAAGGCTCCTCTGAAGGAGAAAGATGGGCAAACTCTTCTCATGGAATTACAGACTCTGAAAACCTGCTGGAGGGTCAGCTATGACTTGGTTAAGACTCAATAGCTTGGCGAGCTCTGGTGGCCTAGTGGCAAGAAGCTGCACTGCAATCTCAGAGGTATACGGTTCGAATCCACCAGATGCTTTGCTGGAGAAGGAGGAACAATCTCCTCCTGTACCAGTCAGATCTGATTTGACGGTACACACAAAAAATAATGAAATGAAATAAAAAAATAATAAAAAAAGACTCAATAGCTTACATAAACACACACCTACACATACACTCGACCATTAAGAAGTACTGTTATTGTTGTTAGGTGCCATCCAGTCAAGTATGATCAAAAGATCTGAACCTGGTTCTACCCTGTGCCATCTTCACACTTCCTTACACACGAGAGCTCATTGCAGCAGTCACTGTTGAGGTTTTTAAGAAGTCAAAATACAACTTTGAAATTTTCTAGATTTTTCCAAATTTCTAGATTTTGAAATAATGGAAAATAACCCCACATTAAGTACATGATATTTAACCCAAACCAAACTCTGGCGATGAGTAAGATCACTAGGCAGAGTAAGATACCCTTTCTCTCATGGAGATTACATAGTTTTGCTTGTGGAGGACACACTAAAGAGAAAAAGTAAAAAGAGACGTCAGGTAGTGACATGTGCTGTGATGAAAATTCATGAGTGTAATAGTGATCTCAGGTGTATGAGTAGTGGAGGCAAGTGGAATGCCTACAATGGGCTAGGTGGTCAGGGAAACCCGTAGACCCCTTCAAACCATTACATACATGACAAATAGAAACCAAACATTGCAAGATGTGAAGGAAGCACGTCCAGGCAGCAGTAAGAAGCCCTAACACGTGTTAAGTGTGACTTCTACTTGTTGATGTTGCTGGTAAGTGATGTTGAGTTGACCACGACTCATAACAATCCTAGGAACTACAAACCTGAACCTTGTCCTATCTTGTGCCATCCTCATCATCTCTGTTATACTTAAGCCCATTGATATATAGTGCACGTTTTGGAAAAAGTTCCGCCAGAGTGCTCCTTGGAGACTAAGGCAAAACTTTGTCTAAAATATTTAGGACATGTTACTAGGAAAGGCTATTCCTTGGAAAAGGCTGGTGCTTGGAAAAGTAAAGGGTCAGAAAAAGAAAGGAAGGCTCTCAACAAGATGACAGGGTGACTGCAGCAGTGGGCTCGAGTGTGCCAGATATAGTGAGGCTGGCGTAGCATAGGACAGGGTTCATAGTGTCGTTATGAGTCCTACATGACAACATCTAACAACTACATTGATACAATCACTGTGTCAATCCATCTCATTGAGGATCTTCCTCTCCTTTCTCCTCCACCTTTCCAAGCATGTTGTCTTTCTCTAATGATTTGTCTCTCCTAAATCATGCCCATAGTATGTGAGATGAAGTTTCACCATCCTTGCCTCTAAGGAGCACTCTGATTTCATTTCCTCCAAGACGTATTTGTTTGTTCTCTTGGTAGTCCATGAGTTATTCACCACTCTTCGCCTCCACCACATCTCATTCTTCTTTCATCCTTACTCATGGTCCAATTTTTATTTAGGTTCATAGTAAGTAATTGAAAAGACCGAAGTCTGCTTCAGATGCATCCTAATCTTCAAACTAATGTCATTGTACTTTAGTACTTGGGAGAGATCGTTCACAGTTTATTTTCTCAATAACATACGTCTTTTGATTTCTTGACTGCTACTACCAAGGATGCTGATTGTGGATCCAAGTAAAATGAAATTGTTGACAACTATAAGTTTTTTCCCCATCTATCATAATGTTGCCTATTGGTCCAGTGGTGACAATTTTTGTCTTCTTGATGTTGAGATGTAATCTATATGGAATGCTCGAATCTGATTTTCTGCAGCAAGTATTTAAAATCCTCTTCTCTTTCAGTAACCAAGGTTGTGTCATCTGCACAATGAAGACTGATGATGACTCTTCCTCTGATCCTGACACCACATTCTTCTTCATATAGCCAACCTTCTTGAATTATTTGCTCAGCATACATATTGAAGAGATATGGAGAAAGCTAAGCGTGACTGAGTTATTTTTTTAAAAAGTATGTTAATATTGTTATTGTTGTTGATTGCCTTCAAGTTGAGCACGACTCATAGCAACCCTATGAACAAAAGACCTGAAGCCTCTACAGCCATCAACATTTATCAAAGTTCATAGAGTTTCCAGAGGCATGTTGTTTAGGAAGTGGATGCCACTCCTGCTTCCAAACCTGTCATAGTATGTCATTGAGTCACCTGCGATGTATAGCGATCCTATGTACATCAGCTCTGAACCGTTCCCTGTCCTGAGCCAGTCTCACTAATCCTGACACACCAACCCCTATTGCCCCAGTTACTGTATCAATCCATCTCATCCAGGGTCTTCCTCTTCTATGCTGTCAGTCCACCCTACTGAGCATGATGTCCTTCTCCAAAGACCAATCTCACCTGGCCACGTGCACAAAGTAAGTGAGATGGAGCTTCAAAATCCTAGCCTCCAAGGGGTCCCAATGTGCTGTGAGTGAGGAAGCCACCCAATTTGAAACCCAGACTCCGAAGGATAGTTGAGACTGAAGATATCCTTTCCCAAAAAATGAGATTAAGGTAGCCAACACCCTTCAAGGAGAAAGGTGTTACCTGATCAAGGAGATACGAGAGAGCTCTCAGATCCCATCTTGTGTGACTCCGTGGGTTCCTGATGCTGTTACAATGTTAATTTTAATTGTTGTTGTTGTTGTTATGCACCATCAAGTAGGAACTAACCACAGTTGCCCCTCCAGTGTGTTTTTGGAGGCAATAAGTAACAAGGGAGGAGATTGCCTATTTTTCTCCTGAGGAGCAGCTGGTGGATTCAAACTGCGTGACGGGCCGGCAGCATGGTTCCTTACCACAAGGCTACCAGAGCTCCCTTAGAGGTAATCAATGGCTTTAACAGTAGGACCTTACAACCCACAACAAATTATATTTTTACTTTATGATGTGGATCTTTGAAGGATTTTAATCTAGTCAATGATTAACTTTGTTTCCTGATTTTACAAAGTTTATTGCGGCTTTCCAGCAGTGGATGGATTTTAGAGAGTGAAGACCATAAGCAGGAAAACATGGCGATGCTGTTGTCTGAGCTTAAGTGAGAAGGCATGATTAGCAGTAATGCAGCAAAAATAAGAATACACATTCCTGAGTGGTCACATGTGACAGCTTGTTGTATGCCACTAAGGCAATTGCAACTCATAGTAGCCCTATATGACAGTGAAATTGTCCCATAGGGTTTTGTAGGCTATAGACCTTTAGAGAAGAAAATCATCAAGTCTTTATAGGGAAGAGTATTAATTTCTGAACACAATAAAGATGTTTGCTAACACCGCCAAGTAATGTTTCCGATCAGATCTTAAAACGTCCTAAACCCTAGAGGTCACCATTGTGTTACAGGCACTCACTCAGTGGTACAGCATGGAATTAGGAATAAAGAAACAGGCCCATGTAATGGTATGGATTCTAAAGACCAAAAATCTCAGTCAACATGATAATGCAACATATGACAAAAACTGTCATTTAATTAATTTGGAAAGGGAAGCAGTGCTCAATAAATGTTGCTGCCACTATTGGTTCTCCATTTGGAAGAAAACAAAATTGGCCTCCAATATTCCATCTTGTAAAAAATAAACAGGGTAAAGGTTAAATATCAAAATGGTGAAACAAAACAATAAAAATGTTCACAAAAAACCCAAGAATACTATGTGTCCAATCTAGAAATGAGGACACCTCACCAAGGGGGCAAGCCAAAGGCTGGAGGTTTGAATCCAGCAGCTGCTCTGAGGAAGAAAGATGGACAATCTCCTCCGATAAACTTCAGAGTCTATTAAAACCTGCCAGAAGGTTAAACGAGTTGGCTTGAAAAAGTTTCTTGTGCACTAAAAATAAAAAGGGATAAAGAATGCTTTGGTATGTGAAAGTAAAACCTTTTGCAAAGCAAAATATTCCATTAAAAATATAAATTATAGAAGTGAACATGTGTACTCAGCTAACAAAGATTTGCTATGTAATTGTAAAGGATACAAATAAATGACCCATTTTTTTAAATGTTCAAACGATATGAATAGATAATTCATGGGGTAGGAAAGAAAGAGAACAAGCATATGAAGAGATGCATAAACTAATGAATAGAGAAATGCAAAGTGAAGCAAATTTTTGAATGCTTTTATTATTCCCTTCAGGCTAGCAAAAGTTAATGAATGATAGTATTTATTGGAAAATCTCTGGATGGAGTACATAAATGGTTTACGTTCGCTTGTAAATTGAAAAGCACATTGAACACATGCAGTGTCACCAAAGCAGAAAAGCTTAGAAATCTGCTTCCATCAAGATTGGACCCCAGAAAACCCTACAGAACAATCCTCCTTTTGAATACATGGGGTCACTGGGAGCTGGAAATGACTTGATTGCAATGGATAATATTTATTGTTGGTGGAAATGTGGGAAGAGGAGTATATATCAGACTTGGTGAATAAATGCAGTGTTGTTTAGATGAATGGGTGATGATTGTAGCTGGTTGTGCTCAGGATACATTTCCCCACCACGCTCTTCCATTGTTGGAGAGGGGAGTAAGAACTTCTAAACTTTTCAGATAATATACAGGTAGTTTCAGACTCACTACATATTTCATCTAGAAGAAAAAAACTAAGAAAAGTCTCATGGCTCTGGAGTCAAACTGACTGATCCTGAAGCAGATTACCATAAGCTAGAAACTGCATGGCAGGAGATTGCCCATCTTTCTCCCTATGAGCAAGTGGTGGATTAGAACTACCTGACTTTGGGTTGGCAGAACAACTCCTTATTCATTAGACCACCGGAGCTCTGCAATTGGGTGACTTTGTTGAAAGTCAGTTCCTATATAATTCAAATATTTCATTGCTTTAAAAGTTTTAATTATTATCATTTTTTATCAGTACCTTTATTAACCTGATCCTTATTTATTTATCTTTGAGGGTTAGCCTGAAAATAACAACATCAGCCTCCTCTCTTGGAACAGAAGCCCTTAATCACAGATATTTTTACACTCAATGTGAACTTGCTCATTGGTTTTGCGCTATCTTTTGAAACTGTAGAATTTTCTTTTTTTTTTCTCTCTTGTTTGTTCCTCTTAAGTAAGTCCAATTCTTGGTTTTAATTTTATACAGTTGACAATAATACATTAATAATTTAAGAATACCAAGATGAACAAGTAAAAATTTCTCTGAGGAATTCAAAGACTAGAATAAAGAAATAGGTGTGATGAGTGTGGTGTTGACAAGAGAGACAGAAGAGGCTGAAGATGGTTTCTCAGAAAAGAAGTGTCTGAAAAAGCAAGTACCCATCTTTATCTGAAGGGGAGAGTTTATGTTTCTAGAAAAGATACACTGAGACACGAAGGTGGAGAGGAGGTACAGTTACGTTTATCTTGACTTTGAGAAAGGTGTGTGGTGAGGTCCTGAGCTGGAGGAAGAAGCTGCGAGAAGAGCTAGCAGATACTTGTATAATCTATGATGACTGTCCACATGTTGCATATAATCTGAGAAGCAGCAGGAAGGCATAGGATCAGATTGTGGGGTCCGGTCTTATTTCCTTCCAGTAAACTGTAGCTTTTGTGGAACTGTCATCTTATCTGACCCCCAGCGCCTGGTGCAGGGACTGGAATTGAAGTTGGTGAGCATCGTCCCAGTACTTGACAGGTACCCTCAGCTGTGCTCCAACCTGAACAAGTAACGGCACAGGCCTGCTGCACTTTCACCATGTCCTGGGAAACAGATTTTCTCTTTTATGAAGAAATCTTTTTCAAAACTACCCCCTGTAAAGACTTTTCAAAGAAACACTTTTCCCTCTCTCACCTTTCCGCCAGATCTTAAGAAAATACAGATACTGGTGAAAATAAGAAGTATAAAGACTTGGACTGACAGTTTCACATCACTATAGGTGCTGAATAATGGTGTTAGATCTCGGACCATTTTTAATACCTTACGTGTGAAAATCATCAGAGAAACTTTTGAGTATTAGAGTGATGGTATCCTTTTGAACTCATTCAGATTTTCCCTCCTCATTTTATAATTGAGAATATTGCACCCTGGATAACTTTATAAAACTTACGATTCCATGATACATCTTCAAGGATATGAATATGTATGGCTAAGCAAAACTGATAACAGTGCATCTAAATTCCAAAATCAATCTCCACAATAGTCTAGTGTTTCCTATTGCCAAAGGGTCCCTTTAGAGTAGGGAGAGAAGATCTTCACCCTGAAACCTACAGTGTCACTTTTCAGCAGGAAGTAGCTAAGAGACTATGCCGTCCCCTTTTCCTCATGAATCAGGGTGAAGTCTCTCTCAGGGAGGAGTGATAGGGAATGGCAAAGGACACACTGACAAAGGAGATTAATCAGAATTGGCTTTGACAAGCACTGTGGCAATGGGACAATTAAAACAGACTTTCAAGGGGGAAAAAAAGAGGAACGAACTGGGGGTGAGGGTAAAGAAAATAGTGCAACAATGAATGAATGGAAATCCAAAATCTCTGTAAATGTTCATTAAAATGAATAAAATTTAATAAAAATTTTAAAAAAGAAAAAAGTTACTGTAATAATTTTATATCAAAGCATGAAAATCAATCAAAATTTAACAGTCCAGAGAAGTTTATTTTTCTTTGTATACCTCTTTTCAGTTTTAAAAAAATTTGCATGTTAGTTCTTACAAAAAAATTTGGATCATACAGTTTATACTTGAGTATATTGCCTTTTCCTACTCAATATATTTTGAGCATTTCTCTCTGTTTTTAATAGGTTCACATCTGTTGTTATTCACATATTTGCCTATTTATTAGCTACAATATTGCATTATATAATATATATGCATCATAACTTATTTCCTGTTTGTAGAACATTTAGATGGTTTTGAATTCTTGCTATTATTATTAAAAATGAAACCTTGGTCTATAAACCACATGGCTTTTCTCTTGCTCTTTCTTAAGTGGAGAATTACTGGGTTGATCAAAAGGGGTGGGCATATTTGGGCTTCTAATACATTGGGGAGTTATTTTTCTCTGAAAATGTTGTTTGTGATCTTTCTCAATCCCAGCAAATTTCCACTTACCAGACCAGTTATTCCTGCTAATTTAGAATTCCATTTTGCCCCAGTTTTAGTCATTTAATAACACTAGCAACTATGACACAATTATTAATTTGAGAAGTCCAATTTGATGTCTGTGGCTGGAAGTCACCAGTCCCTCCACAGGAGAAAGATATCCTTTCTGTAAAGATTCCAATATGTGCAGTCTTGGAAACTATGGGACAGTTGGATCCTGTCTTCAGTGCCACTGTGAGCTGGAACAACTCCATGGCAATGGGTTTGCCAAGGTAAAAGCAAATTGCCAGTGAGCTGCGGACCTTAGGGAGTTGCACTGTTAACCCCAAGACCAGGGTTGTCTGGCATTCCGAATCCACCAGTTGCTCTGTGAGGGAAATAAGGGCAATCCCCTCCTGTGTGATTTATGTTATTGTTGTTATGTGCCATCAAGGTGCCAGACTCGTAGTGACCCTATGTACAGCAGCTCTGAACCCTGCCCTGTCCTGGGCCAGTCTCACTGACTCTGACATACCTACCGCCATTGCTCCAGTCACTGTGTCAGTCCATCTCATCTGGGGTCGTCCTGCGCTGTCTTTCCATCCTTCCAGGCAAGATGTCCTTCTCCAAGGACAGGCCCTTCCTTGCCACGTGCCCAAAGTATGTGAGAAGGAACTTTAAAATCCTTGCGTCCAAGGAGAAACTAGGTTTCATCCCCTCTAAGAAGACCTATCTGTATTCTTGGAGGTCCAGGGTATGTGTGTTCAAGACTCTTCTCCAGCACTACAAATCAAAGGCTTTGATTCTTCATCTGTCATTCTTAGTCATTGTCCAGCTCTCTAATGAATAGCAAGTAATGGCTATGACCATGGCTCGGATCAGGCACACCTTACTATAGACATAGCCTCTGAAAACTCACTGGAGGGTATTTTTATACTACGTATGAGAAAATCCTAAATTAATAATAAAGGCTTAAACAAGACATTTTAAAAACCCCACCACCACCCAACATTATGAAATCTGATAGAAAATTTATTAGTAAATTCTGAAGAATTAAATTAGAAATTTACAGGCAATGTCCTGTAGGGGTCTCTGTTACTATCTATTTGCGCCTGCAATGAACTACAAAAGAATGTAAGCACCTTCGTTTTAATGCCTGATTCGTCTGCATTCTTCAACGAGCAAAAGAAAGAATCCTAATACACCATACAGTCGAATAATACCAAGTTCTCTACAAATGATATATGCAAAGCTCTCTACTCAATATGCTCCTCAGTTAGAACTGATGGAAAGATTCGCTACTCTTTGGAAACGCACTCACGCCTGCTCTTAATAGCGGAAGCATTAGCTAATGGTCTAACGCCATTAAGTGTTTACCGCATAAGTTACTGTGAAGAGCAGGAAACGAACATTGACAGCGGTGGTCGAGGGAACCGCTTCCCTCCACCTCGGGTCTCTCCTGGGGGTGCTTGCTCTCTGCCTCAAAATCTGCTTGGAAGACAAAATCGGAAGCTGTTATGTGCTGCCTCTAATTCCACTTGAGTTCAAAGAAGTCCTTTTCCAACGTTGTCTTTTTTTATCGGTGCAGCTCAAGCACGCTCGTGATCTTGTAACAGCCAGCCCGGCGGCTGGGCGTGCGGCACGCCTTTGCAAAGCAGCGGGCAGACCGGGCAGGGGACGCAGGTGCTGTGTGTGTGCAGCCCTTCTCTGCAGCCGGAGTCTATCCCATCATCGAATGCAAACTAGCCATCCGTTTTCCATCCTTCCTCGCCCAGCCTCTCACGTCCGGTGGGTGAGAAGGGGCCGGAAGGCTATTGACCCCCAGTCCTCGCGAGTCTCTTATTTAACTGAACTTGGTGACAATCGCTCTGACCCTCCGCCCCTCCCAGACAGACTGCTAAACTCGTCTAGGTTTTGGCCTGGACTGCGCCAAGCCCAGGCGTTTGGAAAGCAAAAGAAACCTGTCTAGGGACCTGGGCTGGGAGTGTGGTGGAAGAGTGACCTCACTTCAATCTCGCTCTGGTGCATCGTGTTCTGCACGACACCCCCGGCCACCTCTCAACTCCTCTTCCAGTCCCCTGAGGCCGCCTCCACCAACACTGAGAAGTTGGAGAAACTGTCACCTGTGGGAAGCCGGATTTGGGCAGAGAGAAAGGCCTTGGGCCAGAGCGCGCTGGTTGAGGGCGCGTCAGTCTGGCAGGAGCTGCCGAGCTGCCTCCCGTGGAGACCCCAGACCCCCGCCCTGTGTCCCTCGTCTCTCGGCTCACTCCTTGTAGTCCCCAGGCGCCATTGGCTTGGGGTGGCACGGAGGACCAACTTGGGCAGGCGCCCGGACTGCAAGTTCGAGACGCCCCGCCTCCTTCCCGCACTTCAGGGGCGCGCCAGCAGGAACCTTCCCATTCGGTCTCCAACTGCGGTCATAGCTGGCGTTTCGGAACTTCGCCTCCAGCCGCGCTGCGCCTGCCGCCTGCCTCGGACAACCTCCACCCAGGCCCGGGGAGCCCCCGCACTGACGCCCCAACTTTTTACGCGCAGTCTGCACCTCTCGGCTGTCCGGCTCCAGGGCCAGCGGCGCAGGCGGCACTCCAGTCTCGGCTCACTCGCCTGTTTCCTCCCCGGTCCGCGTAGGGGCAGCCCGGGGTCGGGGTGCTCCTCGCGTACCCCGCCCCCCAGCCGACTCTCGCGGAGGGGCTGACCCCCGGGGCCCAGGCCTCTTCTCGGAAGCCTTCGCCTCCACGCGGGTTCCCGCCGCTGTCGCCGGCGCGGGGGGCCGGGATCGGGCCGCAGGCCCCGTCGGCGGAGCACACCATGGCGGGTTGCTGCTGCCTGTCGGCCGAGGAGAAGGAGTCGCAGCGCATCAGCGCCGAGATCGAGCGGCAGCTGCGCCGCGACAAGAAGGACGCGCGCCGCGAGCTCAAGCTGCTGCTGCTTGGTGAGTGGTCCTCTCCCGCGCCCCGCTCCCGGGAGCCCCCACAACTCCGGGCGTCTCTCCTCTCATCTTCGGTGGGGCGACTTTCGAAGGCTCCCCTTTTAAAATAGGCCTGGGAGGTTAACACTTAATCCCACAAGTCCTAACTTGTGCAGAAACCAACTTAGATTTGGGGGTGCTGCAGGGAAGCTGCCTGACCCACATGATGGGCTCGGGTCCAGCGCTGATCCTAACTCTCTGGGATGTCTGTGCCGACCTTTGCTCGCTACTTAAGGACATGGCTTTCTTGAGATCCTAGGTTTTGTTGTTGCGAACCAGCATAATGACGCCATGTGACAGTGGAACTGCCCCACAGAGCTGTCCCGCTGCCATCTGTAAGGGAGCAGGTCATCACGTCTGTCTCCCATGGAGCCACTGGGTGGAGTTCATCCGCTGATCTTTCTCGGTTAGCGGCTGAGCACTAAACCGCGGTATCACTAGGCTCCATGATGCAGTTGGAAGTGCCCCCACTTTACAGAGTTAAAAATAGAGGCCGGGACAATGGGTGGGCTTGTCTGATTGAGAAAAGACAGAGCAGATACTAGGCTGGGGGTGGGGTGAAGTCCCAGATGCTAATCACTCTCCTATGGCCTCGGTGACTCCTCAGACACTGTCTGGTGGTCTCCTTTGGCGAGGTCCCGCAATTCCAAGCCTATGAGAGAGCCACGTCCACTGTCCTGCTTCTGTGTGCACCCTTCCTAGCTCCAGCCCCTGTTAGCTCTTAAGGAAGCTTTTCTGGTCTCTGCAAAGCTCTAGGTAGCTGCCTGCATCCAAGAACAGAAAACACGTTAACGTTCCGTTTATGCCACAGTGCGAGGATCCCACCTCCTCTACTTTCTAGAGGCCTTCACAGCTCACTGATTTTTCAAAAGTTTATCTTTCCTTCTTCAGAACTGGAGACCAAAATCGTCCACTGTCAAAATCTTCATCCACAGGCTGAAGCGTTGCCACTTCCCACCCCACCCTCCACCTTCTTGTCCAACACAAATCTCTCACACTGCTGGGCTATTTGTCTTTCATGTAAACACACATCCTCGGCTAAAACTTTTAGAAAAGTTCATCTGTTGTGGCTGGGTGCCATGGAGTTGACTACATCATTGAAACCCTCCTAGTAACAAATCAGAACCCTGCCCTATCTTGCATCATCTAATTAGTATAAAAGAGAAAAAACCTTTAGTCAATACTGCCTTCAGATATGGGCTAGGAGATCCCCTGTATTTAGAGGGCAGGGCATAAAACCCCTGTATTTATAGGGCCGGGGCTAGACTTTCATTCTTCCTCTCTCAAGGGATAGGAGTTGGCAGATCCTAGGGGACCTCCCTCCCACAGTGTTTGTTCCCTTCTAAATTTTAATCCAATTTCCTCCTTGAGTGGCCACACACCTGCCTCCAGGGCTTGTGCCTCGGATGTGAGCTCCCAAAGGGGCAGTTAATTTCTTTCAGCTCTTGGAAATATGAGCTGGAGACCACAGGAGTGCCCATGGAAGCTCCCTGGTGGGATCAGAGAAGTCTGTCAGATACCTGGCCCTGCTTTTCCATTCCTGGTGCAGAGCTCTTTGGGGTCTGAGAATTTTACATTTTCCCTGGCCTTCCCTTAATATGAAGGAACATCTAGGAGATTCTTTGATAGCCTGCTAGCTTGGTTAGCTCTTTGAAGTAGTATGCAAGCCCTCATCTGCACCCTTCCCAGGCAACTCAGGGTGAGTTTGAGCTGCCATCTCTTCAATTGCTGGTGGAGCATGTAACCATTCTTGGTGTCACTCAGGGACTCACCTAAAAGAGAGAGGTCTTGGGTGAGAAGTTTGAGTGATTCCTTCACCTTTCACAGGTTGTCACTCCAACCTTTTTTTTTGTCCCCTGGAGCCACTGACCACAAACAAACAAAACCAGATTTCTGGCTTTCTCTTTGTCCCGAATCAAGGCAGCCTCACGTAGTACAGAGAAGAATGCTCCATAGTGGGTTCTTGCCTGGCTTCTCTAGATCTTGTTTCTGTGGTGCTGCTGGGTGCGTGCAAAGCGCCGGTGGTTACATTAGCAGCTGAATGAAACATGTCTATGTCCCCCAAGACCTTCACTGTGTTCCTGTCCTGCTCTGACTGGCTCCTCTTCTCTGTGACAATTTCCAACTAGAAACACAGTTTCCAAACACCAGGGGCTATCTGGAGCCTGAGGTCTGGATTTCTGGTTTCTTTTACTCTGAGGGACAGGGGCAGGCTTCCATTTCTTCCGCTCAAGGAGAGGAGGAGGCCATGGCTCAGGAGCAGCAGGTGGACAATTCACCTGAGCTTCTAAAGTCGATTAGATGCCCAGGTGAAAAACCCCACTTTGTAAAAATGAGAGTTAGGAATGCAGTAGACAGGTCTTGGATGTTGTCTTGATGACACAAAGAAGGATGTGGTGGTATTCTGTGACTATTACTGCCACGAAGCCCCCAGAGAGCAGGTCTGATCCCATAGTCTGTAACACATGGGGTCCCAGGGATTGGAACCTGCAGCAATGGGCTTTTTTGTCTCTTTCGGTTCCTCTGCACCCCCTCAATTTATAGCTGAACAACAGAGACTAAAATATTAGGGAACTATACTCTTTTTTTAAAAACAAAACAAAACCAAAAGTATATAATATTTGTCATATTGTTTCTGTACTTTGCAGAAAAAGTTTATTACTTATGGGTTTGGGTTTTTTTTTTCTCTTTCCCTCAATGCTCATCTCTGCTAACCCTCTGAGATGGATTCTTTCTGCATATAAATTGTTATTTACTGTTTTTAATATTAGTGGTCTTGCCCCGTAACTGTTCTTTTGTGACTGACATGTGTCACTAGGCATCATTTGTTGTCAGTTCATCCATGTTGTGACTTTGTTCATTCTTGATCAGTTTTCAGTGATGCGTAGTAATAATCCATTGTGTGAATGTTGCACGGTTTCTTTTAGCCATTCCTCCGCTTATGGACACTTGAGTTGTTTCCAGTTCTCTGCTCTTAGAAGTAGTGCTGCAGTAAACATGGGTGTGGACCTATCTGGGATATTAATTTCGTTTTATTTTATTATTTGATACAGTGCATGTAATGACCTGAAGTGCCACCAACTTTATCATAATAAAGCACACTTTTGCAACAAAATCGTAAGAGGATATTTCCATAGTTCATCCACCAGTGCTGCCTATGCTCCTTCCCCACTGGGTAAACGTTTGCCTGGGTCGATGGCATTTAAGAGCTGTTGACTGGTTAGGGCCAATATTGCAAGAAGTCAGCCCAAGGCTTCTCAACCCAGGAGATGGCAGGATGAAGGAGACAGCTTAACTTAGTAGCTTGAAATTCTTTATTGGTTCCTTGGATGAAAGGACAAGAACTGAGAGTTCTATATGAACACTGAATGGTTTCTTGTAGGAAGCAAGGATCTGGACAATAGCAATTAAATCTGAAATTGTGGTCTTTGACTGGTTTTTGTGGTAAGAGAAGCTTAGTGGAGTGTTGGTTTTAATCAGGATGAATGTCTCCAGCACTTCTGCAGCTTTGCTCTTGAGGCAGATGTCTCTTTGAAAGTCTGGGGTAGAATGCTGATTGGAGAATTTAGTATTTGACTTTAAGGACTAAACATCTGTGGACAGTCTGCCTGGGTTCAAGGCCTGGGCCTCCTGGCCGTGAACCAATCTCTGGACTTCATTTAGTGGTAGGAACTCAGTAAATAGGAGCTGGTTTTGACAGTTATGACTACCAGTGAGGTGTCATTTTCATTTTCATTTTCCAGCTCAATTGTAGGCTGTGTGGTCAACACCCCATACCAAAGCCATTGTTACCTAGTGGCTTCTCGCTCATGGCAACTCCAAGTCAGAGAGCACTGCTTCGTAGGGCTCTCGCAGGCTGCCTTTTTAGGTCTCCAGACCTTTCTTCCAAGGTTCCTATATGCAGATTCGAACCTACAAGCTTTTACTCAACACTTACGAGCACTTCCTGCTTGCACTTCTCAGGGACTCTGGTTGTATGGCGGTTTGAAATTGCCTGGTTGTACTTTAACAGCAAAATATTGCTTTGCATTTCTTTTACTGTTTTCTGAGCTATAAAAGACTTTAATGTAATTCTTCCTACTTACAGTTTGAAAAATCTAGGTCCCACAATATTTTGTGGTATTTATTATAGGTATGTTGTTGCTGTTACGTGTCATCAGGCTGGAACTGACTGAACCATCCAGTAAGTTTTAAGAGACTGTAAAACACTTGGAGAAGGTTGGGCAGTCTCCTCCTGTGTGATTAACTGCCTCTGAAAACCTGCTGGAGGGTCAGCTATTGGTCAGTACCAACTCTGTGGTATACAGCAACAACAAAACATTTGGAAAGAGATTGTACATCTTTTTCCTGTGGAGCTGCTGGAGCCACTTAGAACCACTCACCTCTGTATCGCCAGCTCACCCTCTTCCTATCAGGCCACCAGAGTTCCCTCCCATTCACTCTTATTGCCACAGACTTAGAACTGACTCAAAGCAGGTCTTCGGGTTAGCAGTACAACTCCCTATGGCCTATGCCTTCAGAACTTGATTTTAAGCATGTTATTGTTGTTAGGTACCATCAACTTGGCTATGACTCATAGTGACCCTATGAACTAGATCTGAACCCTGCCCAGTGCTGTGCCACCCTCACCATCTTCAACATGCCCATTGTTACAATCACTGTGTCAACCCTTCTTGTTGACTATTTTCCTCTCTTTCTCTCACCTTCTTTGCTTTATCAAGCATTGCGTCTTTCTTCAAGGAATGATGCCTCCTGGCGACATGTCCAGAGTATCACCATCCTATCACCAAGTTTCACCATCCTTTCCTCTAAGGACCACTGTATTGCTATATATACATATGTTGTTGTTGTTGTTGTGTACTGTTGAGTCAGAACTTACCCATAACTGACCCTCCAGGAGGTTTTCAGAGGCAGATAATCACTGGGGAAGAGATTGTCCATCCTTCTCTCATGGAGCAGCTGGTGGATTCGAACCACGTGTCTTCGGGATTGCAGCACAGCTTCTTGCCACTGGGCTAAATGTCTCATTACTGTTGAGTTGGAGCCGACCCATACTCATAGGCGACCCTCCAGTGAATTTTCAGCTGCCATAAAACCAATGGAGGTTCATTAAAATTAATAAAATTTAATAATAATAAAAAAAAAGAAAACCAATGGAGGGGAGACTGCCAATCTTCCTTCCATGAGCATTGGTGGATTCAAACTATCCACTTGTATGTGATTATGTTTTAGAGTTCACAATTGTGTTCTGGACTGGATATATTAAAGTAGATGGTGCGGGCTTGTAAGGAGAAAGTGACAGAATTTTCCTGCTTTGTAAGGAATAAAAGACATGAAATGGTTAATTTGTTTATTATAATCCCTTCTTCTTAGTTTAGTTCATTTCCCGCCTTTTCCAAAGTCCAGGCAGGGTCTCAGTGCTGGGGGGCTTTTTGGGACCCAGTTAGAGGAGGTTTTTTAGGTGGTAATTTACAAAGGAAGTGCTCATAAATGCTTCTTGGGGTGGACATGGCATAGTGCGTGGGAGTTACTCTAGAAGGACCTGATGAAGGAGGGGTGGCTGAGCAAGGCCTTGGAAAGGGGGAGAGGAGGAGCTCTGACCGGCTTCAGACTTCACCCCAGCTGCACGGGGATACTTTGGAGGCCTGTAAACTTCCAGGATCTGAG
Source organism: Elephantulus edwardii (assembly GCF_000299155.1). Taxonomy (NCBI): domain Eukaryota; kingdom Metazoa; phylum Chordata; class Mammalia; order Macroscelidea; family Macroscelididae; genus Elephantulus; species Elephantulus edwardii. The sequence goes on from NW_006399858.1 coordinate 5,787,405, forward strand.
TAAATACAAAACACTCCTGAAATTAAAGATTTTATTGACTTTTAGTGCTTTATATTGGTATTTATGGAATATTGGGTTTGCTATAAAACAGGTTTTAATTTTAGTATATGTGCTGCTGAAGTAAGCACTAAAACAGGCTTTAAATAGGAAAATTTTATTTGCTTATGCCCTAGTTTATATTAGAAAACAGTCTCCGGATGCACAAATGGTTAGGCTCTCAACTACTGGACAAGAGGTTGTAGTAGTGGTTTGAATTCACAGCTGGAGTCCTGTGGAGCAGTTCCACACATGCACACACACACACACACACACACACACACACACACACGGCCACCATCATGAACTGGCACTAACTGCCAGGCATTGAAAAACATTCCTATTTCACAAAAGGAATGGGGATCCTCTCTGTGGCTTCATGTCCATCCTGGCTGGACCCTCAGCAAATGAGCTTGACTAACTACCAGGCCTCCATTCACTCCACACATGCTTAGAGGCCTCCGGGACTTCTCAGTGACAAATGCACCTTTAAACAAATAGGAAATCTTTGAAATGATGGACTTTTACCCACTTGTACCTTTTCAAATAACTTTATTAAGGTATAATTTACACACAACAGATGTCCCCTATTTTAGGTGTAGTGAGCTCTGGTGACGTGGGCCGTAGGGAGCTGCACCACTCACCCCACGGCTGCACCTCTCTGGCTGCTGAATCCACCAGTGGCTCTGAGGGGCAAAGGTGGCCAGTGTCCTCCTGTGCAGGGCAGAGCACCAAGTCAGCTCTGTCCTGATGGCGGTGAGAAAGGATTTTCAGTGAACATCTCAGTGCACAAATGACAGCCACTGTGTTGCCCGACAGCAGTCATTTTAGAGAACAATCCCATTCCTCCACCATGCCCATGCCAAGTTCCTTGTGTCCCGTTTAAGCCAATCTGCTGTCCTACAAGTAGTAGTGTGGGGGGAAAAACCTTTTTAGTTGGAAACAATTTTACAAATACAGACCACTTTTTAGGAGACCCTGGATGGCATAGATGGTTAGTTGAAAGGTTGGTGGTTCTAACCTATCCAAAGGTCCTTGGAAAGACAGGCCTGTCCGTCTGCTGTTAAATTGATTCTGGCACATAATGACCTGCAGGACAGGGGAGAGCTGCCCCATGGGGTATCCAGGGCTGTCAGTCTGTCTGGTAGCAGTTTGTCACATGTTTCTGCCATGGCCTGGCCGGTCCAAACCACTAAGGTTAGAGGCCTCGTGCTTTAACCTTTGTACTGTCAGAGATCCTTCTGGAAGGTCGCAGCCTTTCAGAGCCTGTGGCGTAGTTCTGCTCTGCATGTGAGGCTACTGTGAGTCAGAAGCTATTTGAAGGTAACAACCATGACCAGACTCGACAAGAACGAGAGTGGAAAACCCCACGTGTGTGCTCTTTTCCCAGGACACCTGTGATTTACATTTCACTCCATTTTCTTTTCCATCTGTGGGCTTCCTTCAGTTTTTCTAAAATACTTGGAGTTAAGTTCTGTATCATCATCACTATTCCTAAATACTCCAGTATGTGTTTCTTAAAATTAGGAATAATTTCTTAAAAGCTATAAGAACAGTGTGGGTAGCATGATGGCAACCAGTTGGACTTCCTTGACTCTATAAGGGGAAACATCCTGAGGTCAGACATGTCCACCATGCTCCCCACATCTTGTTGTTGTTGTTGTTGTTGTTGTTATTGTTATGTGCCATCAAGTTGCCTGAGACTCATAGTGACCCTACATAAAACAGCCCTAAACCCTGCTCTATCCTGTGTCAATCTTATTGTCTCTGATACATCTACCCCCATTGTCCCAGTCACTGAATCAATCCATCTCATTGAGAGTCTTCCCTTCCTGCACTGTCCTTCCACTGTCCCAAATATGATGTCCCTCTCCAGGGACTGGTCCCTCATTGCAACATGACCTAAGTATGTCAGAAGAAGTTTCAGAATCCTTGCCTCCAAGGAGCAGCCTGGTCTCATTCTCTCTAAGATGAACCTGTTTGTTCTCCTAGCAATCCGTGGTATCTATATTCAGTACTCTTCTCCAGCACCACAGATCAAAGGCATCAATTCTCCTTCTATCGTCCCTAGTCACTCTATGGCTTTCTGATGCATAGCAAGTTACTTGAATCAGGCACACCCTAGTCTCCAGATTGACATCGCTGCTTTCCAGTACTTTGGAGTGGTCTCTGACAGCACACTTTCCCAATGCAATGAATCTTTTAATTTCCTGGCTGCTGTACCAAGAATGTTGATTGTGGAGCCAAGCAAACTAACGCTGTTAACAATCTCAATCTCTTCACCATTCATCATAATGCTGCCAAGAAAAACCTTAAATCTGCACCCATCCCTCCCCCATACACACACCTACATCTTTCTGTCAATTCTAACAGCTGCCGTTCCTCACAGGGTGCTGGGTACTCTACGACAGGGTCTGGTAATCTGTTGCATTGGCCACACCGAACTCAGGGAACCGTCTTCACTCTTAAGGGATTTCTTAGGGACGTTAACAAGTTACAGAACCATACTCATGATAATAGGGCTTAGCGGGGAAGATAATAGTTTGCAGTTTGAGTTGGAAACATGATGCAATTCTTCAGTCTGGACAGCTTCTCAAGTATACTCATAGGCTTCAGGTAAAAATACTCAAACTTACTACCATTGAGTGAGAACTTACTCATAACCGACCCCCCAGTGGGATTGCAGGGCTATTAACTGCATGGCAGGAGATTGCTTGTCTTTCTCCAGTGCAGCAGCTGGTGGATTTGAACTGCTCATCTTTATGTTGGCAGCACAACTCCCTACTCACTAGACCAGGTCAAAGTTAAAAATTGTAATCTTAAAAAAACTGTAATCTTCTTAAAAATTTATCGTGAGCTTGGAAACAGGAGTGGCATCCACTTCCATAATAGTTTGCTTCTGGAAACCCTATGAACCTGGAGAGAGGAAGAAAGCCACCCAAGCATTGAGGACTCTCCTTCATAGGGTTGCTATGAGTCGCCTGTGACTCGATGGCACTTAACAACAACAACGACAACAACAACAACAACAATGTATATAACAAAAAAGATAGCCATTTTAACCATTTTTAATGTGTGCAATTCAGTCACTAGTCTCAAGACTAGTTATAGCCATCATATTGTGCTACTATAATCAAGTCCCTTTTTACAAGTTTTCCATCACTCTACACAGAAATGAAGTCCTGTCACACACTGCTCTCTCCACTGACCCCAGTAGCCACTGATAAACTTTTGTCTCTTTCTGTCTGACCCTCCCGCGGGTTTTCCGAGGCAGTAAATCACACAGGAGGAGATTACTGATCCTTTTGTGGAGCAGCTGATGGATTCGAACTTTGTGCCTTTCGGATTACAGTACAGCTTCTTACCAGTAGGCCATCTGAACTCCCTGATGCTGGCAAATACATGTTAGTAAATTTGATCTTGGCACAATATTTCTGTCCAATCTATTACCCTAGTTTACAGATTGACCCAGCAATTTCCCAGTGGCCATTTCCTCTACCCTAGTGTAGGATCCAGGATAGAATTAATTTCTCACACCTTTATGTTGTTGTTGTTTCCTTTATAGTTTCCTCTAATCTGGAGCAGGCTCCTGGGTTTCTTTGCCTTTTTTGCCTTTATGTTGAATTTTCGGAGTATACAAAAATTACTTTGTATACCCTCCCCCTTTTTGGTAGAAGTTTTCCATGTTGTTACATCTGGTCATTTACTAGAGATTCTACCTGCGTATTCTTGGCAGAAACACTGAAGTCAGTTACACCATGACACTGTCCTTCACTGGTTATATTACATTTGACCACCTGTTCATCTGTCCTTCACTGGTTATATTACATTTGACCAACAGGTCAAGATATTACCTGTTTTCTACACTGTAATATTTTTCCCTTGCAATGGATAAGTTCTTTGTGGAGAGATAAACATAACAATCTAGGTCTAACACTGAGAAGAATGAGAAATCTAGACCAAGAAACTATTGTCCAAACAGAGCAAGAAAATTCTGAGCAATTTGAAATCAGGAAATGTGTAATGTGAGGACTGTATCCTTTCTCCATACCTATTCAGTCTGTGTGCTGAGCAGATCATTAGGGAAGATGGATTTTTAAGAGGAAGAGTGTGGCATCAGAACTGGAGGGAGATTCATCAGCCACCTGAGTTATGTGTATGACACAATCTTGCTTGCTGAAAGATGCTTGCTGATACTTGAGATACTTGCTGCAGGGATCAAGGACTGAAGCCTTCAATATGGAGTACATCTTAATGTCAAGAAAATAAGAATTGTCACCAGTGGGCCAATAGACAACCTCATGATAGATGGAGAAAAATTGAAATTGTCAATGACTTCTCCTTACTTGGATCCACAGTCAACAACCTTGGCATCAGCTGTCAGGAGACCTGGAAATGTATAACACTGGGAAAGTCTGCTTCAGGAACATTATCCAAGTCCTGAAGAGCAATGTCAGTTTATATAAACTAAGGTGCACCAGATTGAAGCCATAGTCCTTCCAATGACCTGCTATGCATCTGGGATTAAATAAGGATGACAGAAGAGGAACTGATGCCTGTGAGCTGTGGTGTTGAAGAGCACATGCCAATGACTGCCAAAAGAACAAACAGATATGTTTTGGAGAAGGTGCAACCAGAGTGCTTTTTAGAGGCAAGTTTGGCAAAGATATTTCATTTCACATAATTTGGGCATGTTGTTGTTGTTGTTGTTGTTGTTATGTGCCGTCAAGTCGTTTTCGACTCATAGCGACCCTATGCACAACAGCCCTAAACCCTGCTCTATCCTGCGCCAACCGCACTGCCTCTGACACACCCATCCCGATTACCCCAGTCACCGAATCAATCCATCTCATAGAGGGTCTTCCCCTCCTGCGCTGTCCCTCCACCCTCCCAAGCATGATGTCCCTCTCCAAGGACCCGTCCCTCCTGGCAACATGTCCAAAGTATGTCAGACGAAGCCCCAGAATCCTTGCCTCCAAGGAGTAGCTTGGTTTAATCCTCTCCAAGATAAATCTGTTTGTTTTCCTGGCAGTCCATGGTACATTCAGTACTCTTCTCCAGCACCACAGCTCAAAAGCATCCACTCTCCTTCTGTCCTCCCTAGTCATTGTCTAACTCTCTGATGCATAACAAGCAATTGCAAAGACCATGGCCTGTATCAGGCGCACCTTAGTCTCCAGAGAGACACCGTTGCTCCTGAGTACTTTAGAGAGGTCCCTAATAGCAGACTTTCCCATCGCGATACACTTTTTGATTTCCTGACTGCTGGTGCCAAGAGTGTTGACTGTGGAGCCGAGCAAACTGAAGCTGTGAACAATCTCAATCTCTTCACCATCCATCCTGACGCTGCCAATTGGTCCAGTGGTGAGAATCTTTGTCTTCTTGACATTGAGCCTCAGTCCATACTGAAGGCTGCAGTCCTTGACCCTTTGCAGCAAGTGCATGAGTTCCTCCTCAGTTTCAGCAAGCAGGGTTGTGTCATCTGCATAACGCAGATTGTTAATAGATCTTCCACCAATCCTGATGCCACAATTCTCCTAATAGAGCCCAGCCTCTCGGATAATCTGCTCTGCATACATGTTGAAAAGGTATGGAGACAGGATGCATCCCTGGCGTACACCCTTCCCAATTTTGAACCATGCAGTGTTACCCTGCTCTGTTCTGACTACTGCCTCTTGGTCCAAGTATAGGTTTCTCATTAGCACAATTAAATGTTCTGGGATTCCCATTCTTCTCAGAGTCAGCCACAGTTAGGAGACGCTATTCCTTGGAAAAGGATATCCTGCTTAGAAAGGTGGAGGGTCAGTGAAAGAGAGGAAGACTCTCCGCAAGATGGATTGCTACAGTGTCTGCAGCAATGGGCTCCAGTGTGTCGGGGTGGTGAGGATGGCACAGGATAGGACAGGGCTGTTCATAGAGTCTCTGTCAGTTGTACTTGACCGGACAGCACTTAACAACAACAAAAACTGAGGAGACATGCAAGCAACCTGTTCCTCATCCAACCTTCCCTCTCCATTTACTAACCATTGATGATTCTTGCCTGGTCTGATCTATGACAGGATGGCGAGACAAGGAGCTTTTTCCATCTATGACAGGATGGCGAGACAAGGAACTTTTTCCTGCTCCACAGTGCTCTCGGGGCCTGCTGCTGGCCCCCAGCCTTCCCCGGTTAGACTCCTTCTCCAGGGGGCACGTCAATGGTTGCTCCTTCATGTGCTCATCCTATGGGCTCCTGAGTTTCTCTTTGTTCTTCCAGCGAGTTGCCTTTGTTACTGCACTTACCCATTTTGGGCCTCACCTTATATGAGGGTGTGCAGTGGGGAGGAACCTTTCCCAGACATCTGAGCAATCCTTTCCAGCCGGCTGCTGTGTCATAGTGACCAGTCACCTCATTTTTCTGAGCCCTTCTTTCCTTTCTGCCCTGACAAGATATTCCAAGTAGATCTTGAACCTGCCCTAGAATCAGCCATTTCTCTGAGAGATCCTTATTCTTTTTAGGAGAAAATTGTACCCTTTCTTTTAAGACACTTAATGCAACTTGAAACAAAGATATCAAATCCATTGAATTCAAGTCATCAGCGTGACTAAAATATCTGAAGGGTGAAATTTGTAATGCATGTACTTCAAGGTTGACATTTTTGAGATTTTCAAAAGTCTTAAGATGTGAGCAGACATAAATTTTTAAAAATCTGCCAGTGGAGTTTAAAAAAAACCAAACACCTATGTAAAAATACACCTTAATCTTAAAGGAGGGCGCTCTTGTGGTCTAGTGTGAAGAAACTGCACTGCAAATCCAAAGGCACACAATTCAAATCCACCAGCTGCTCCGTGGGAAAGAGATGGGCAGTCTCTTCCCATGTGATTTACTGCCTCTGAAAACTTGCTGGAGAGTTAGCTATGGGTCAGTTCTGACTTGACAGCACACAACAACAATGACGATCCTAACAGTTCTTAAAAATACTTTTAAGTCTGTATCACCTTTTGCTTTCTCTTCTCCCCTGATATCTGAACCACAGAGGAAAGTTTTCTTGTAAGAATCCCTCCCCATTTTGGGGGTGGAGGGAGGGAGGTAGTGAATCCAAAGAGAGAGAAAAAGTTTTTCAGTAAACTGGTGCAGCAAAGATATATTACTAAACATCAGCCACTGACTTGTTAGGTGCCCGCAGGTCAGCTGCCACTATACTCTAACAGTGGATCTGGACCTTGCCCTGCCCTGTGCCATCCTCACGTTCACTGTCATGCCCAACCCCACTGCGGCAGTCACTATGTAAATGCCTTGGGCTGAGGGACTGAAGGGCTTCTTTGTCTTTAACGCTCTCCTTTGCAGCATGGTGACTTTTCCCAAGGACCAGTTCTTTCTGACAACATGCCCAAAGTGCATGAGATAAAGTTTCACCATCAAGGGCTCCAAAGAGCACCATCATTGTACTTTGCCCAAGACAGATTTCTCTGGTATCTTTGGCAGATATCTCATACTCTTCACCAATATCACAATTCAAAGGCATCGGTTCTTCTGTCTTTCTTATTCACTGTCCGACTTTCAGATACATAAGAGGCAGTGGAAACAGCATGACTTGGCTCAGGCACTGACAGTCTTACTCTTGAGCACTTTAGAGAGGTTCTTGACAACAGCTTTTCTGAACACAACAAGTCTTTTGATTTCTTGACTGTTGCTACCTTATGTATTGGTTGTGGATCCAAGTAAAAGTCGTTGTTCTGTACCCATTGCATTGTAACCAACCAGTAGGTCTCTTTTCAGAGGCAGTAAATCTCATGAGAGATGACTGGCCATTTTTCTCCCATGGAGAACCTGGTGGATTTGAGCTGCAATTCGTTACCACTAAGCCATCACCCTTAATTGGGTTCTGACTCACAGCAACGACCTGTCTGTTAGTGAAGAGCAGGGCCCCATAGAGAGTCCGTGGTTGACTTCTTTTTTAAGTAGACCTACAAGCATTGGAAGCTGACTCCAAGATACCTCTGGTCAGGTCCAAACCACTAAGCTTTTGTTTAACAATGAGCAGATCAGCTGCCTGTACCACTCGGACCCTTAAACACAGAGGCTGAAATTCAAGCAAAAACAGGACTTCAGTGGGAGCGTGTGGAGCCTCTGGGTGGCGCTGGACTGACTGTGCACTGAAAACGTGGAGCCTCAAACCCACAGGCGCCTGAGAAATGGTCCTGGTGATTCCCTTGCCTAGGACCACAGCCTTGAATCCTCTTCAGCGGTTCAGCTCTGCCAACAGAGGCCACTGAGACAGCCACTGAAAACACGGGCAGGGCATTCTGTTGGCCTCTGATGGAATTGGTTAAAAGAAGATTGGAATCATTAGAGTCTGGGAAAGGGCAAGAGCCAAGGGAGTTCAGGGGTCCTCGACCACTGGCATTTACCCATCTTCTCCAGGGTGCAGCCATCAACACGCACGGCAACAAGACAGTCTGGCAGGGACCTATGTGTTTTCCCAGATCAGCCAGTTCTGCCCAGGGGTCCCTGGTGAGCCACCTCCAGGGCTGCAGATGCCTCAGGGTCAGTGAAAGCTGACATGCAGCCAGGACTTCTCACAGGGGGCTCTGTGTGAACCCACGCTTTCATTTAGACGGGTTTGGCTCATTCTTCATAATGGGTGAATTAATGAGTCACGGTGTCAGCCTGGGTCCTTGGCTACAGACCATTTACAAAGAAGAATGTATTGGGAGTCACAAGAAACTCCCAGAGTTAATGAAAATTGGAGAGCAGGCTTGGCAAAGGGGCAGCATGCAAGAGTCCTTACACCGAGCATGGTGGTTTGGGACCAGGCTGCCAAGGTCACAGCTGGGGGACTCCATCAGTCACTGTTGCTCCACTGCAGGACTGCAGGTCATCTCTGACGTGTCCGGCAGCCTTGTCTCACATTAACAGAAACTCAGGCTATCTGACTGCTGAACCTGGATCAGCTACCTGTGGCCATGGGCCAAGGAGCTAGGGGAGAGGTTGCATGGTACAGTGGTTAGGAGTGTGTTTTCTGAAGCTAGGCTGCCTCTGTTTAAAATCTTCATTCTTCCACCAGTGAGCTGTATCCAGATATATACCTTCATTTTCTCATCTCCTAAATAGGACCAACAACCCTGGAAGTGATATGAAGACTTCCTTATGGATACTAGTGGGCTGTGGGTTTTGGAGCAGTCTATAAAAGCTCACAAGAGGAAAAACAGATTTAGATTGAAGTAAAAAGAAAGTAAAACTTAAGAAGAGACAGGAGCAGAGGGGGATGTTAATCACAGGTTCACACAATTTGGTGGGTGGAGGGCGGGGTGGGTAAAGGAAATGGGAAAGATCCGGTGTAAAAAACAACGTATATGAACTTTGTAAGTAAACCAGTGCAAATAACTTTTTTTTAAAAAAAATATGTAATGATAAAAATTTCTAAAAACTAGAATTACTGTTTTCATGTCAGATGCATTGCTGAGTATTAAATATCCCAGTACAAAGCAAAGAGTATAATATTTTATCAGCTAGGGTCGCAATTCAGCTGCAATTTTTAAAAGGGTTCAATCATCCAGGGCTGATGGAACAGCTCCGTGAAGGCAGGATAGGTCTGTTCTATGTTATCGCTCTTCCATTCTCAGCACCCTACATCCATCTCATATAAAAGATGGGTTTTCTAGCTTCTACCATAGCATCTTTGAGAAAGAAAGGCTGGCGGTTTCCCTGTTAGATCACGATTTTAAGAGGCCCACATCACTCACTATTTCTATTCCTGGAGCTACAGCTTAGCCACCTGGTCACGCCTATCTATAGGGAGGCTGGACAATGGAGGCTGTAGCTGGATGTCCACAAACCTGGATAAAATCCTCCAATGGCAAAGAGAACAGGTGTTGGGGAGGGACATCGACTCAGGGGATGCATAGGCCAACTGTCAATAAAGAGTAAAAATGAAAAGAAACCCATCAAATGGAATTCCCACCGTCCAAGTCAGTGTGTGATGACGTTTGCATTTAGGCCACTCACTGACTCACGGCCAGAATCGATCACACTCATGGCTCAGGAGCCCACAGGTTCCCAAGGTTATAAATCGAAACAGAGAAGAACGCCTGCCTTTCTCCCTTGGAACTGCTAATAGATTCCAGCCTCCACAGTGGTTCAGTCTTTCTTTTCTTTTTTTCCAAAACAACAACCATTTATTATAGCTCATTAGTTTATGTATCCATTTGGCACTTCTATTGATCTTTTGTTTTTGGGTTTTTCTGGGGAGTTTCCCCTTAGGGATTTTTTTTTAAAATGTTCTACTAGTTTATTTACAAAATTAGAACATTGTTTTGAAGAACAAATTATTTCTGAGTAATTTTTAACTTTTTTATTGTGATTTTATTGAAGGTTTACAGAAAACTTGAATTTCCATTCATTCAATGTTGTACATTTTCCTCCCTAGCCTCTCCCCAGTTCACTTTTATCTTAAAAAAAATTACTCGTTGTTGCACAATTTCCTCCCTCTTCACCCACAGTTCACTTTGCTATGCACCTCTTATTCTGGACTATTGTTATGCAAATAATACCTAATAATAAATTCCTTTTAAACAGTTCTTTCTTTCATTTATTCCAATGCATTGTCATTATTTATCCCATCTTTTCTTAATTTCTCCCAAATCTCCATGTCAGTCCTGTTTTATAACAGTGGCATTATGCAGTATTTGTCCTTTTGTGACTGAGATACTTCACTCAGCATAATGTCCTCCAGAGTCACCCATTTTGTATAATATTTTATGAGTTCCTTGTTTAACAGCACTTCATAGTACTCCACTGCATTGCATGTTCCACCTTTGGTTAGCAGCACAGCTCCCCAAGGATAGGCCACCAGACCTCCCAGACGATTGATCAGCAGTCCGAAACGTCACACACTATGTTACCAGGGTTCTTGGTGGTAAATGTGGTATCACAAATAAAGTTTCAAAGTAGGAGAAGAGTAAACTATTTAAAAGAAATGGGTATGTGCTGTAGAAGAATGTACTAGGAGGACTTAATTTGGAATGAGCTGTCAAGAAAGGCTTCCAAGAGGAAAGAACATTTATTTTCTGGAAATGACTATTGAGCAGTTAGCTAGAAGAGTAGTAAAGACAAATGATGCAGGCAGATAGATTGGCATGTGCAGAAGCCTGGGAATGTCTGGTCCACTGAAGGGACCTATAAGAAGATCCCTGTGGCTGAATCAGAGGGAGCACAGAAGCTAAATGCCAGAGGGCCAGCACGGGACAGATAATGGGCATTACCACATGCAGACTATAGATTTGCATCCAAGGACAATGGGAAGACAAAGAAATGTTCTGACCAAAGAGAGAATGCAATTGATATCTTTTTAAAAGGCCATGCTCATTGCAGTGTGGAGGATGGAACAGGCGTGTGCCTGCCTTCACGGAGCTGCTCCATCAGCCCTGGGTGATTGAACCCTTTTAAAAATTGCAGCTGAGTTGTGATAGCTGATAAAATATTATACTCTTTGCTTTGTACTGGGATATTTAGTACTCTACAATGTATCTGACAGGTGTATTAAATTATATGGACTTTGAAGGCCGGAAAACCAGACTGTGGTGTGGTAAGAAAGAGGTGGGTTGTGGCTGGTGGGGGGCAGGGTTATCCAAGGCGCTGGTGTCTCTGTCCCTAGTTTCTCCCGTCATCATCCTTGCTTTTTGTACCACATACCTGCTTTCTCTGCAGCTGAATTGTCAATTATTTGATAGAGGGTTAAGGAGCCTGAGGTTGCTAACCAGAAGGTTGGTGATAAGAATCCACTGGCTACTGTGTGGGAGAAAAGGGAGCAGTCTCCTGCTAGAAAGATGTACAGTCTCAGAAATGTGTTGGAGTCAACTTGACGGCAGTAGTTTTGTTTGTTGCAGGAGGGAAGTGCTTTATTAGCAAAGAAGCTGTTGTAATTGCTTGTTTTAATTGTTACTAAATTCATTAAAGCAGAACACTCTGAAAACTTGATTTTCCTAATCCTTTAATTTTCTACAAATCTAATAATTAGTCTTTAAAATAATTTTTTATTGTATACTGATTTACTTACAAAGTTCGTGTACATTGTTTTTCACTCTGGCTCTTTCTCATTTCCTTTACCCACCCCTCCCTCTACCCATTAAATTCTGTGACCCTATGATTTTCGCACACCACTGTAATCCTAAACCTAACGCTAAACCTAATCCTAAACCTATCCTCACCCCTCTGTTCCCCCCACCTCCCCTTTGGATCCTTATACATGTTTTACTAGTTATCTTTTTGTTTTTACAAAAATGGCATTTATTATATACAATATTTGTCCTTATGAGTCTGAGTTAGTTCACTCAGCATAACGCTTTCCAGTCCCTCCCAAGCTAGGTAGTGATTTTCAAAATTCTTTTTCCTGCATGCTGCATAGGATTCCATCATGTGAATGTACTATAATTTCTCAATTTCATTTTGGTTGGATATTTGGGTTGTTTTCATGTTCTTGCGGTGGTGAATAATGCTGCGATGAACAGATCTCTGTGCCTCCAGTACTCATTTTCTCAGGCTATATTCCAAGCAGTGGAATAGCTGGGTCATATGGAATTTTTGTGTTTGGCTTTTTGAGGAAATGTCAGACTGCCTTCCAGAATGGTTGTACCATTACAATCCCACCAACAGTGTATAAGAGTTCCTATCTCACCACATCATTTCTAATATTTATTACTTGCTGCCCTGCTGAACTTTGCCACTGCTGCTGGAGTGAGATGGTATCACATTGTGGTTTTGATTTGCATTTCTCTTACTGCCAATGATTTTGAACATTTCGTGTAAAAACTTTTGGCCATCTGAATATCTTCCTTTGTGAAAATTCTTTCCATATCTTGCCCATTTTGTAATTATGTTATCAGTTTTTTTATTGTGGAGGTTCCATAGGATTCTGTAAAGATTTGCTGTGAGACTCTTGTCTGAAATGGTATTACCAAATGTTTTTTTCCCCGTCAGTAGATTTTCCTTTCACTTTGTTGGAAAGTGTTTTTGATGAGCACAGGAATTTAGTTTTCAGAAGATCCCATTCATCAATTTTATCCTCTCCAGATTGTGCATTTCTGGCTGTGTTTGGCAGTCTCTTTATACCATAGACTAGGCCGTCAAAGCTTGATCCCAGTTTTTCTCTGATGAACTTTATGGATGTGGGCTTTACTCTCAGGTCTCTGATCCACCTTGAATTGATTTTCGTGTATGATGTAAGATGTGAGCATTTTGTGTATTTTTGTGAGATGTGAATCCTGTTTCAGCTTCCTGCAGTTAGCAGTTCAGTCTTGCCAGCATTATTTGTTGAAGAGGTTGTCATTTCCCCATTTGATGAATTTTATTTCCTTGTTGAATATCAGTTGACTTAGATAGTTGGGTCTGTTTCTGGATTCTCAGTTCTGTCTCATTGGTCTGTGCTTGTCATTGTATAAATACCTGCTTTGGTTACTACCACTGTGTAATAGGTTTTGAGATCAGGGAATGTTGTGCCCCCTACTTCATTTTCGCTATTCAGAAGTGCTTTGCTTATTTGGGGTCTCTTTCCTCTCCAAATAAACGTGACAATTTTCCTTTCAATCTCCTTAAGAAAATGAGTTTGGTATCTGTATTGGGATTACATTGGACATGCAGATTGCCTTTGGTAGGACTGTCATTTTCACAATATTGAGTATTCGTATCCATGAACAGGGCACATTTTCCCACTTATATTGTTATTTTATTCTGTCTCACAAAAAGGTTTTGAAGTTTTCTTTGTATAAGGTCTTTTGTGTTCTTAGTTAGGTTCCCAAGTGTCTGGTTTGTGGTTGGCTGTTATAAATGACATTGCTTTCTTGGTTTCCTTCTCTGAGTTCTCATTGTTACTGTAGAGGAATCCCACTGATTTTTGGATATTGATCTTATATCCTGCCACTCTACTAAATTGTTCTACTATCTCTAACAGTTTTTTGGTTGAGTCCTTGGGGTTTTCTATGTACGTTATCATATCATCTGCATATAGCGGCCATTTAACCGTCTCTTTGCCGATCTGGATGCCTTTTTATTCCTAATTTTTGTATTGAATAGATAATCTAGCAATTATTGTAGAAAAATAACTATCCATTTCATTGATTTCTTTGTTAGTTTTAATTTCTAGTTAATTCTGTGCATTTTTTTTATTTACCTTAAGCATTTTAAGACATATCCACGCATTTGGAAAACCTGATCATTCTCTAACTAGCTAAACTCCTTGTCATCAAGGTGGAACCAACTCATAGTTGACACTCCAGTAGGTTTTCGGAGGCTGTAAATTGCACAAAAGGAGATTGCCCATCTTTTTCCTATGGAGTAGCTAGGAGATACTTACTTCTGTGTTGGCATTGCAGCTCCATGGCTATCCTCAGAGATCCCTGACAAAACTGCAAAGCAAGGGCTGAGTACTCAGGTGACTCTGGGAAGCCTATTAAATCTGGAGTTATAGACAAAAATAAATCATATTATCTTAAATATCCAAATATTGTTTCTACATATAATAAAATAAAATACTGTTTACAAATGTAATCAAATCAAATGATCATGTATTTTACTATAGGCTCTGCTAATTAATCGCAGCTCAAATAGATTGATTGTTTAATATGTTTCAAATTTCTTGAATTAACAACTGTATCAAAGACTCAATGCTGAGTCACAGTTAGCATATTTACTCTTAAGTTTAACCTCAGAGGATGATTACTCTGTTTGATTTATTTGTTCTTACTCTTTTGCTTTTCTGGACTTAAATGCAATCAGGCAAAGCAGCAGATAATCCTTTCTCGGAATGGGAATTAGGGTGATGTTTCAAACTTATGCATTTTCTTGCAACCCAAAGTATCACTTCTTCCTTCATGCCAATTTTCATCATTATTTCTAAAAAAGAAATTTAGTCAGTTAATTTGAACTGATCAAGTTCCACTCATCTAATTTAGATAGATACAGTAATCGGGGAAATGGGGATAGATGTGTCGGAGTCATGAGATTGACTCAGGACAGGTCAGACTTCAGAGCTGTTGTACATGAGAGCAATATGAACCTCAGGCATCTTGACAATATATAAAACAACAATAACAATTCAGATTGAGAAGCTGCTTTGCTCGCTAAACTTTTCTAAAGCTGTCTAATGACCATCATCTCTAGTTCTTTTCCTGCATTTAAGTTTAAAAAATGAAAAACTTGGGTCTCAGATTCATTTAATGAGATATTTGAAGTTGTTTCTGCACACTGATTTGGTAGATTGTTGTTGTTTTTATGTGATGTCAAGTACGACTCATACTGACCCTGTGAACAACAGACTTGAGTCCTGTTTCGTGCCATCCTCCTCATCTCTGACATACTTTAACTCATTGCTGCGTTCACTGTGTCAATCCATCTGGTTGCGAGTCTTCTTCTCTGTTGCTGACCCTCCACCTCTCTAAGCGTGATGTCCTTTTCCAAGTGTTAGCCCCTCCTAACAACATGCCCGAAGTGAGACGAAACTTCATCACCCATGCCTCTAAGGAACACTCTGGCTGCACCTTCTCCAAATATGTGTTTATTTTTTTGTCAGTCCATAGGCTGTTCTGTACTCTTTGCCAGTATTGCTTATATGAGTTTGTTCCCTTTCATTGGAAATATTAAATTAGTTAGAGGATCAGTTAAAGAAATATACTGAATTACACATTAACCCTAAAAACAACCCATAACCTGGACCATGTTCTCCCATTTGCAGACTTTCGAGCAAATGGTTGGGTTTTAACACTCCTTTGTTTTAAAATGTAGAAACTGGACAGAGATGTCTCCTCACTGGCTCTGTTTTTGTCTCAGAGGACTGCAGACTGTAGGTAGTGCATGCATGAGAAAATGGCTTCAGCTTTCCCTGACCATGTTCAGATTGCATTCACTTAGGGTAATGAGGACTCTCTCTCCCTGCCCTGGGAAGTGGATTTGTGTCTGCTCTAAATGAGGACAGGTAGAGGAAAGGAGAATGAGGCTTTGGTTCATTTGACATCAGCTCATTGTGTTGAGGTTTGACACTATTTGTAGCATTAGGTGTGACCTTGGTGAAGCCAGTGCATCTGAACACACAGGCCACTTCGCAATTTGTGATCACTTAACACTTCCAAGCTCTGGTGGCCTAGTTATAAGAAGCTGTACTGCCATTCCCAAAGGGCACATGGTTTCAATTCACCAGCTGCTCCACGGGAGAAAGATTGTTGATCTGAAAACCAGCTGAAGGATCAACTGTGAGTTGGTTCCAACTCACCTGTACACAATAACAACAGCACTTCCAAGGCGGTTTGCCTTTCCTTTAGGATCGTGAAAACACCTTGTGTACAGTGCAGTTATATCTTGTTGCAAATTAGACAATGGCTGGAGAGTTCTTATCCAAGAAAAGTGTACTCGCTTATTTAGGAAAAATGTTCAACTTAAACCTCTGAATTTCATTTTAATTCATCTTTTTAAGTCAAATGTGGTTAAAACAGGACTCTAAAAATTATAATGAGCCTGAAGCACTTGCTGCAGAAGGTCAGGGACTGCAGCTTTCAATATGGGTTGAAGCTCAACATAAAGAAAACACAGATTCTCATCACTGGGCCAATTGGCAGCATTATGATAGACAGTGAAAAGACTGAGATTGTTACCAACTTTAGTTTGCTTGACTCCACAATTAGCATTCTTGGTAGCAGCAGCAGCCAGGAAATGAAAAGATGAATTGCATTAGGAAAGTCTGCTGTCAGAGACCTCTCCAAAGTACTGAAGAGCAAGGATGTCAGTTTGGAGACTAAGGTGTGCCTGATCCAGGCCATAGTCTTTGTAGTCACTTGCTATGCATGAGAGAGCTGGACAATGACTAGGGATTATAGGAGAATTGATGCCTTTGAGCTGTGGTGCTGGAGAAGAGTATTGAATATACCATGGGTTGCTAGGAGAACAAACAAGTTCAACGTAGAGAAGGTGAAATCAGGCTGTTCCTTGGAGTCACGGATTCTGAAGCTTCATCTGACATACTTTGGACATTTTTCAAGGTGAGACTAGTTCTTGGAGACAGATGTCATGCTTTTAAGGATGGAGGAACAGAGCAAAAGAGGAAGACCCTCGATGAGTGACTGGGGTGATGGGGGTAGGTGTGTCAGAGAATAAGATTGGCACAGGATAGGTCAGAATGTAGTGCTGTTGTAGATAGGGTCACTATGAGTTGCAGGTAACTCGGCAGCACATAACAACCACAATAACAAAATAATTAGGAAAATGCAAAGTATTCATATTATTTCTAATTTTTATTTCTTCCAGAATCTCAGACACTTCTATTATCCTTACTGCATTGTGTGTTTGAAGAATTGCTTTTCCCTTTGACATTTTTAAGCTGTTGCCTTGGGAGAAAGTTGTATTAGGCTTTTTTTTGTCTTTTTTTTTGTCTTAAGCTTTTATGGATGACTAGTTGACAGAAATCTTTGATGCAAGTTACACTTGCTGTGAGATGTTGGGTAAGACTCAGAGCCACTGGGAGTTAATTCTAAATAGTGAAATGAGGAACAGGATTTAACAATATCAGAATTCTCTTAATCCTGTTGTAGGGTAGTTATTATAGCAGGCTAGTGGGTAAGGAGTTGTACTGCTAACCCAGAAGCAGGAGGTTCAAATGCACCAACTGCTGCTTAGGGTGGAAAAGATGGGCAATCTCCTCCCATGTGATTTACAGCCTCTGAAAACCCATTGGAGGGTCAGCTATGAGTCAGCTCCAACTCGATGGCAATGCATTGTAGAGTTGAGTTTCTGGGGTAACACTTTAAGCATAGTGGAAACAGTATTAGTTACCTTGATCAGTCCAGGTAAAAGATGACTCTGTGTGTGTGTGTGTGTGTGTGTGTGTGTGTGTGTGTGTGTGTGTGTGAAGCCTGCCTCCAGAGTAGCTAAAGAAATAATATCTGCTTTCTGTTTGCCTTGGTGATAAGCAGCAGAAAGGCATTCAAACAGGCCTTTGTTCTCTTCCGGTAAGTGTTTGAGTTTTCGTGTAATATGAGATTTTGCATGTGCATTAATCACAGGGAATCAGAACAGGTTTGACTAGATCAGAGCTGTATGATTTCTGAAACTTCTGATTGTAGATATATCTATGGACATTATTTCATTTGCTCAGTTATCAGTTGCTCAAAATCTACATCAACTTACTTTAAAGAATATGGACATGTAATAATAATGGTAATTACAGTAGTAATATCATTTAGCACTGGCTGTATGGTGGCTTAGGGGCAAGCAATTGCACTGTCAACTCCAAAGCATGCAGTTCGAATCCACCACCTGCCCCGCGGGAGAAAAACCAGTAGTCTCCTCCCCTCTGTTGTACTGCCTCTGAAAACCCACTGGAGAGTCAGCTATGGGTTGGTTCTAACTCGATGATACGCAACAACAGAGAGGGGCATAGTCCGTAATGAGTTCTTATGGTTCATATATACTGGCAGATCCTTGGGGACAAGATGAACAGTCTCTTCCTGCTAAGAATGACAGCCTTGGAGACCCAATGGAGGATCACAGATAGACTTGACTGCGTTGGGTTAGTGTTTTGGATACCAAATGAGAAGCCCTAGTTACACTGTGCTCTTTAGAGGCAAAGATGATGAGGCTTCATCTCACATTCTTGGGGCATGTTGCTAGGAGGTTATTCCTTGGAGAGGGACGTCATGCATGGAAAGGTGCAATGAATAGGAAGGTGGATTGACACAGTGACTGCAGCAATGAGCTTGAGCGTGTGTCAGAGGTGGTGAGGATGGCACAGGTTAGGACAGGACTTGCTGAGTTGTACTTAACTCGACAACACCTAACAACAACAATAAAAGTGGCACAATAGCTAAAGCACTTCCCTGTTAGCCAAAAAGGTTAACATTTTGAACCTACCAGTTTTGGAATGGGTTTGAATTTTATATGCAATTTTATATAAAGTTGACTTTATATCAACTAGCTCACTAAATCTTAGGGCAAGTTACCAAAGTATTCATTACCATTTCACAGATGCAAAGAAGAGTGAGTAACCCACACTGAGAGCCAGCAGTGAGTGTGGAGCTGCGATTTGAATGGCTAAGCTGTTTGACTTCAGGGCCTCCTTTGGCTCATGAGGCCTTCTCTCCTTCTGGTAGAGAACTCACCCTAGGGTCCTCACCGAGGGAGAACCCACAGTGGGGAACCCACCATAGGGAGAGAGTGCACCGTGGGAGACCTGCCGAGGGAGAGAATTCACCGAGGGGGACCCACTGGAGGGTGACAGTGGGAAAGATCTGAGTGGACGCGGGAGTCAGGTGCGTGTTCCCATTTCAGTGCAGTGGGACGGGACAGGCCATTGACTGCCTCAGAACCAGGATTGTCCACCAGGTGCAGAATGTGAGCTGCAAATATGAGCAATGTGCATAATTGAACTTTTAAAGGAAGCCACTTAGTAAAGTTTTTTTAAAAACCCACTGAAATTAAATTTAAGAATCACTTAACATGTCAACTCAGCTCAACTGAGTCAGAACTGACTTACAGTTGATCGTTTAGTGGGTGTTTGGAGGCTAAATCACACAGGAAGAGATTGCCCATCTTTCTTCTGAGGAACCCCGGGGGGATTTGGACCACCAGAGGGAGGCCACTTTTGGGTTGGCAGCACAACCCCCGGGGAACTAAAGCACCAGCGCTCTGTGTAATCAGTACAAAAATTTACAAAGAAGATTGTGTGCTTTATTTTTTCCCCAAACTGAGTGATGTCTAGAGTCTATTTTACATGTAAAAACTGAAAACCTCATATTCTCAAGTTGGAACCAACCCATAGCTGCCTGCCCAGTGGGGTTTCAGAGGCTGTAAAGGACACAGACAGAGATTGCCTAGAATTTCCCCCTCAGAGCAGCTGGTGGATTTGAACCATCTTGGACTGGCCTTTTTACAAGTGCTCCTTAGCCATCACTGTGACTGGTGGCTACCATACTGGACAACATATCCTGAAAACATGATTATCAAGTGAGGATTGAATTACTGAATGAATGTTCAATCGTGAAATTCTAGGAATCTGTGATAAAGAGAACTTTTATTCCTTTAATGATTTATCATGAGATTATTTTGTTTCCTTCCACTCAAAGAACACACATACTACAAATTTAACAATGAAATGACTCTAAGAGTTATAACGACAACATTATGTGGAGATAACGTATTTCACAAAAGGAGGTTTAGAAAGTCACCATGTTTTGGTGGGTGAAAAAAATATGTCAATTATTGCTTCAGCAAATATCCAAGAGCTTACTATCAGACAGGGGTTCTTGTTGTTCTTGTTGTGTGCTGTTGAGTTGGAACTGACTCAAAGCTGACCCTCTAGTGGATTTTCAGAGTCTTAATCACACGGCAGAAGATTACCTGTCTTTTCCCCATAGTGTACCTGGTAGATTCAAACCCTATGCCTTTGAGTTGACAGCAAAATTCCTTACAACTAGGCCACCAGAGCAACGTTCTGTATCTAGAATTCAGAAGATAGTAATTAAAAGCTCCTTTTAACTATAAGTCCTTGTGGCCCTTATATTTTAGTATAACGACATAGGTAGGTATGATGGCTTTTGGTTGTATTAAGTAGTGTGGAGAAAAGGAAAGCAGAGTTGGGGAGCAGTGAGGACACTGGTGGGTCAGTGGCCTGGTCCTCCGATATGTGGAGGACCTGGGTTGATTCTTGGCCAGTGCACCTCAGCTACAGCCACCATCTGTCTGTCATAGGAGGCTGGTGTGTGACACTCGCACACTGAGCAGCCTTCAGCATAACTTCCAGATGAAGGTGAATTCAGACGGGTGCGGAGACTCGCCACTGAAAACTAGCCATCGAAAACCCTATGCACCACCAGGGTCTGGTTCACAACTGAAGGGATGGTGCAGACCAGGCAGAGTTTCATTCTGCTGTGCATGGGGCCTCCAGCAGTCAGGGGACCCCTGAGGATTGTTAACAGTAAGTGGGGACTGGGCTAGAACTGGCCAGATTGATGGCATTTACCTCTGTGGAAGCCAGAGAAAGGCGTTTCAGAAAATCTCAACTGTAAACAAATGTCCCTTACAGTTTATATCCTCTTAGTTCTTAAAAAAAAACTTCTAACACTCCAGTTAATTTGGCTTCATTTCTGAGGAGCATGGAGAACTTATTCTCCTCTAGAAAGGTCAATGGCTAATTTGAAAAACGAGAGAATGAAGTTTCTGGCTGCATTCTTCTGTGGTAAGGGCTCTGTGACAGAATTGCTGCTGTGTTGGGTTCAGCAATTAAACCATTTGCCTTTAGTCCACAGGCAATTGAAAACGTTCCCGGTTCCAAGAGCTGTGAGTACAGAGAAAAATAAGATTGACAAATTTGAGTGGATTTGTGGTGAAGTAAAGACATTGGCCATTCCATGTCCATAACTCTTTTAAAGAGGCAAGCTGGCTTGTTGCTTTAAATACATTTGGCATTTATAATAAATTAGGACCGTGGGAGTATTTGCAATCTACCAGCCCCTGACAATTGCTCTGAGGACAGGATTGTTTCTCACTGGGTCAGCCAGCCTGTAGGCTAACTGGGAAGATTCCAGGCCGTGGACCATATACACAGTGAAGAGGGAAGGGGGAGCAGGGGGCACAGCCAGAGGGGCCTTCTTGGAGGGAGTGTGGAGACTGGGAGAGTTTTGAAGAACGTTTTTTTCTCTGTGTGGGAGGTATTAAGAGAAGCAGTGGTAATGGGAGAACATTGTGAATATGCTGTAAATCCTTTTGTGTTGTCTGACTCGTAACAACCCTGTTATAACAGAACAAAATGCATCGTTCTCACAGTTTCTGGCATGTTTGATGCTGAAGCCACTGTATCAACCCATCTTGCTAAAGATCTTTCTCTTTTCCACTAACCCTCTGCTTTTGTCAGACATGTTGTCCTCCGGGGTCTGGACCCTCCCGATAACATCTTCAAAGCTTATGAGGTGAATGAAGTCTCCCCAGCCTCGCTTCCAGGAAGCATCCTGGCTGTGCTTCATCCAAAGCAAATCTCTTTGTTCTTTTGGGTATAGTCAATACTCTTTGCCAGCACCATAGTTAAATGCAGCAATTCTTCTCAGACCTTCCTTATCCATCTCCGAGCTTTCACAAGAACAAGATTTCTGAAAATATAAAAAGAAATTTCCTTTGGCACTTCCATGCAGTCTAAGCTCCGTACACCTCCACTTGTCATCATTTTTGCTGTATTGTGGTGGCTCGTGTGTTGCTTGTGTATTCTGAGAGCCATCAGACTGGTTCCTCAAACCCTGGTAGGGTCCACCATGGTGGATGGTTTCAGTGGAGCTTCCAGATTAAGGCAAACAAGGAAGGCAGACTTGGAAGTCCACTGCTCAGACTTCGGCAGTAAAAACTCTATGGATCACTAAAGAACATTGGCAAACACGCTTGTTTTGGACATGTCATCCCACTGCTCAAACTTCGGCAGTAAAAACTCTATGGATCACTAAAGAACATTGGCAAACACGCTTGTTTTGGACATGTCATCAGGCTTCGGCTGCTGGAAGAGGACAGCATGTTCGGTGAAGCAGAGGGTCAGTGAGGGCATGGGAAACCTTCGGTGAGCCAGGTTGAAACAATAGCTGCAACAGTAAATTTGGCCTTGCTGACAACAATGAGAAGTCTCCTTCCAGCCAGCACTTACCACCTGTGTGACTTGTGAGGTGTATTTTAACTTATTTTGGACCTCATTTTTTCCCCCTTGCCAATGCAAATAAAGGCATATAATCTAAATTGTTAGCATATAGCTTCTAACATTAGTAATTACTCAGTAATGATAATTATCTTGTTGATATTATCACTGTTGTTGATGTATACCATAGAGTTGGAACCGACTCATAGCTGACCCTCTGGCGGGTTTTCAGAGGCAGTTAATTGCACGGAAGGAGATTGCCCATCCTTCTCCCGCAGAGCAGCTGGTGGCCTCGAACCATGTGCCTTCGGAATTGCAGTGCAGCTTCTTGCCACTAGGCCACCAGAGCTCCCTGATATTGTCACTTGTCACAATATTATTTCTTTAAGTTATGCTAGTGTTTTGCATTTTGAGGTACCTCCAATGAGAAACTTTGAGGTCAGGAAAGTATTTTGAGTAGATTTGCCTCCATAATGGCAAGCTCAGCACTGAAATCCAAAGGCAGCAGGATTACCAGGAGGAAGTGGGGAAGGATGATTATAGTATGGCTATTGAAATTAATGCTACTGAACAAAATGTGTATGAATGGTTTAACAAAGAAAAGATTGTTTTGTAAATCTTCACCAAAATCACAATTTAAAAAAAAAAAGTTCAATGACAAAATACTGTTTGAATCGTCTAGAATAGCACCTTCCATTTTTGTTTTGAGTGTCAGGCTGAACTGGGCTTAATAAATTACTGAAATCCACCAAGAGTACAAAAATGAGCCTTCACATTCAAAGCGTTTTTTTTATTTGTTTCCCCTCCAGAGATCACATGTGTAAGACAAGTGAAAGGAAGGACTAAGAGATAAATAAGTCTCACTCACTGCTGTCAAGTAGAAAAAGCCTCCTGGCTGACGCAGGTTTTCAGAGGCGAACTTCACATGAGAGATTGGCCGTCGTTTTCCCTCAGAGCCACTGGTGGATTTGAACTGTCAGAGAGGTACCAGTGGGGCTGGCAGTGCCACTTTCTACTGCTTACGGCCCACAGGGTTGTTAAACCATGGAAAAGTCGTTGTCTTAACCATCGCTGGGCAATGATTTCCCATGACCCTCTCAATTTTCTGCATGACTTAACGGCTCATTGTTCTGGACTCTACTTTTGATGATATTAGTCTGTCTAGCAGTCTGGAAGGATAGAGATCATATCTCCTTCCAGACATCTTTACAGCTTCTTCATATTTCCTAAGCCCAGGATGCCTTTCCTGTTCCGCACACGCTGCCAGGTAGCCATCTGGGCTCATCGCTTAACTTGGCCCTCCTGGAACTTTGGGGCAAAGGGAACCGGCTCAGATACCCCGATGGTCCTGTTGGCTTCCTGTGCCGTGAGCAGTGATGGCCCCTGTCTCTGCCCTTGGAGTCTCATGTCTTCTACTACCATCACATGAGCTTGTGGCAAGAAAACGCCAAAACTTGTTAATGTGCAAGTAGGTTAAAACCCTCAGATTCTTCCTCATTCTTAACAGCCACCGTCTTAGTTATTAGTATTCTGGCTGCTTTCAACCCACTTGAGAATAAAACAGTGCAGATCCAGTGTTTTTGGATTGAAGCAGTGATTCGAGTGCGCCAAGCTCATCATGTTTGTGTCCTTGCCTGCCTCTTCCTCTCCTGTATGGTTCTGAAAATATACACCAGAACCTTCACCAACTCTACTCCAACTTATTTCTTATCATTCTACCCTCCACTTTACTTCTTATTCTACATTATTAAATCCCAAGTTTGATAGGAGCAAAATTATCCTTGAAGTACAGGGGAGAGGAAGAAGCTGAAATAGCAGAACCAGAACCCTTTCTAGCACATATAAAAAGGTTGTAGTTGGTAGTAGTTGCATGTTGTTCTTTTTTCATATCTCACAAATCTTTTAAATAAACTATTCTTCTCTATTCGTGTCTATAACATTATAACATAAAAATGTAACAGAAGATTTTTGTTTGCCAAAATGTGCTGTTGGCATTAAAGCATAAATAACTTCAGCATGCTGGTGTGGAGGGCACAAGCAGGCCCTGAAGAGCAGTTTGTCAGTCAGAATTTGCCAGTCAGTAGAGCCGGTCTTCTGGAGAAACTGTCTTCTGATTTGACCGTGTCAAAGCTGAAGCTCCAGTGGGTTTTCAGAGGCTGTAAACACCTGAGACGAGATTGACCACCTTTCTTCCTTGGAGCAGGCGTTAACTTCGAACCACCAGAGAGACCTGCCTGTGAGTTAGCAGCTCAATTCTCTCCACACCACACCACCAGAGGATGTAGTTCACTTTATTTATTTTTTTGAAAAGACAATTCCATACTGTTTTATTTCTCTCTAACATTGTTTTCATGATAGTTCAATAAAAGTTGCAATGTATTTCTTCCTTTTTTAAGGAATTAAGTTTCAAGACCAGTAAATGTTGGTGAAATCCTTAGTCTGCAAGGTGATTCTCAGTTCTTATCCCTTTCTGCCTTTGGAGTTATCCTAGCAAGGAGAGGGTTTCTTCTTCACCAGCTCTCAGAGGGCTTCATTGAAGGCTCTGAAATTCCCCCCTTCTAGGCAGCTCCATTCACATCACACAGGAAAGTGAGAACGGACTCGAGTATTAGACATCATAATGTTTGAACATTTCTATTATTTTATTTCTCCCTCTACTTGCATTTTACTGAATTTACAAGGCACAGAGAAAGAAATAGACCTTTCCTTGTGTGTGCCTTGTAAATTCAGTAAAATGCAAGGAGTGATATTGAGCTCCAAGTGTTTGTGAGAATTGAAGGGTGTGTATGGGAAGGGCCTGGCCCAGAGAGTAGCACATATAGGGATGTAACCAATGAGTTGCCAGCTATCCTGGCTAATTAGCGTCAGTACTGGCAGCGTAGTCTCTAGGGAGTTTCACTGTTAACCCAAAGGTGGTGCCTCTGACAGTTCAAATCCACCAGCTACTCCATGAGAGAAAGATGGCCACTCTTCTCCCACGCTGTTTACAGCCTCTGAAGCTCACTACAGGGTCCGTCCTGTCTCTGCAGCAATAGTTTAATGAATGTGAAATATGTGAACAGGTTCACTCTGGGAAGAGTGTACCACTGTACACATTTGCGCACAGCTTGGTGGAACGATTCTCAGAGGGAGAGTCTCAGGCTTGCTCCCCTGGGTCGTTCTGGTGTCCCCTTTCCCTCTTGTTCCTTGTTTTCTGCCTCTCGCTGTGCAAAGGCCATTCTTCCCCCTCCCCTTTTCTTGGCTGTAGTCTTTTTGTTTTAAAAAAATTATGTATACTGCATTGAAACAAATGAGAGAGAGAACTGTTTAAAGGGGATATATGATTAAGAATTATTATCATGACAGGAGTTCAGAATGAAGGCTGCAGAGTAGAGTGGGCTTGGGGTAGGGATTGTACAACAGTGAAAGAATTTTTATTTTACTTTTTAAAGAGAAGAATGAACTGGAAGGAG
>NW_006399858.1:5813620-5819459 GCF_000299155.1 Elephantulus edwardii
TTTAAAATTTTATACTGGTTTACTTACAAAGTGCGTATACATTGTTTTTCACACCAATCTTTCCCTTTTCCTTTACCTACTCCTCTCTTGACCCATCAAGTAGTGGGACCGTATGATTAAGGTCCCCCTCACCCTCCACCCCCACCCATTTTCACATCTCTGCTTGCCCCTCCCTTCCTTGGATCCTCCTATTCACTCTGCAATAATGCTCTTACATAGTATTTGTCTTTATGAGACTGAGTTCACTTAGCCTACTGCTTTCCAGTCCCTCCCAAGTTAGGTAGTAATTTACAAAATCATTGCTCCTGCATGCTGCATAGTATTCCATTGTTTGAATGTACCATGGTTTCTCAAACGATTAGATTTGTGGTTGGACATTTGGTCTGTTTCCATGTTCTTTCTAGCATGGATAACGCTGCAATGAACACCAATTGGTGTACAAGTCTCCGTTTGTGCCTCAGTTCTCATTACCTCGGGGTCTATTCCAAGCAGTGGAATAAGTGGGTTATATGGAATTTCTAGGTTCAGCTTTTTTTGAGGAAGCCTCAAACTGCCTTCTAGAGTGGTTGTACCATTTTACAATCCCACCAACAGTGTATAAGAGTTCCTATCTCTCCACAGCCTCTCCAACATTTATTACTTGCTGGCAAAGGCCATTCTTATTTGTATAAATAACCTAATTGCCTTTATACTGAAGATGCTAAAACAACTTTCATGAAATTTCACTCCCAACTTTCATCTTTCTAATTTCTTCATAAATACAAAAATTTGCCATCTTCTTAGTAAAAGTAATAAGTTCAATGTCTTTTTTATCCCATTCCAAGAGCCCTTCTTTTTTCTCAGCTCTGTCATTGATAACTGTCATTCTCTCATTTATTTATTCTTCTTTAACCTGATCTCTTCTATCTTTTTAATTTTGATTTAATGAGAATTTATTTTAGTTCAGTAACAAGTGTAACAGAGCACTTGCCACTTCAGCAGCCTTCACATGCATCATTCAGTGACATTAATGGCATGGTCGCGTTGTTGACTCATCACCCTATCCATTTCTGAATTTCCCCCTCACTTTCAGAAGCAGTTCTCATATGGTTCTCCAACAAGTAATGCTCCCTCTCCCCACCCCTCCCACTCAGTCCTGGCTCCTACTCATAAGTTTTAGTCTCTATATACTTACCTAGGGAGCTCTGGTAGCCTAGTGATAAGAGGTTACACTGCAATCCCGAAGGAATGTTGTTGAAATCCACCAGCTGCTCCATGGGGGAAGCATATGCAGTTTCCTCTGGTAAGATTTGCTGGCTCAGAAAACCTGCTAGAGTGTCAACTGATAAGTCATTTCTGACTTGACAGCACACAACAAACAAGACAATATTTGCTTGTTCAGGGTGTTGCAAACAAATGGGATCACACACTATTTGTCTTTTTGTCACTGACATTTGACGCAGCATGACCTTTTCAAGATTCATCCTTGTAAAATGTGCCAGGACTGAAACAAAGTCTACTGGGGCCCCAGGATGGTTGACTACGCTGGTTCAAGCCCCCTATCTTATAAAGAGAAAGGGAAGGTTAGGCTCCGCCCACTCTCCACCCCCATGCACACCCCCTCTCTCATGACTCAGCTCTCTGGACTCGGCTTCACTTGCCCAGCCACTCCCCTCGCGAAGCATAGCCACCATCGCCTCAAAACAGGTTGAAGACAAAGTTGAACGAGGACGAGAGGGAGATGCTGATCAAATGCCCACAGGGGCCTTGCCGCCACCTACAACAAGCACTTTAACATCAGCCTCCACAGATTTCCTTTGGATCCTAAAAGAAGAAAAGAATGGCACCTGGTTAAGCGCAAACATTTTGAGCCAGCAAAATATACTTTTCTTTGCTGAAAGCACTTTGAAGCCTCCAAGTTTGACCTAACAGGGCAAACTCAACAACTTCAAATGGACTCTGTGCCAACCACTTTTGACTTTTGTACTCATATAAAGTCTATGAAACTCACATCAAGAACTCTCGGTAAAAACCAACAGTAGTACTGCAGCAGGACCATCTAAGACAAATATTAGTATTCAGCAAGTATTACTGAACACAGTTATGCCTTTAGGAGCCCTATGAAAGCAAAAAAGAGGATCATTGAGCTAAAAAAAAATTGAAAGCTAAAAAAGAAAAATGAAAACTTGCCTACAGAAAGAAGAATGCAAAGCAACCGGAAGATGGATCAAAGCCACTTGCCTGGTGAAGAATTTAGAAGTAACATGTTACCCAAGGGCACATCAGAACACGTTTTTACCAACTGTCTTAAGCAGTTTTCTTTTGGAAAATGTCAAGATACTTGAACAAGATCAACAAGATAAAACGTTATCAATTCCCTAAATCTAATACTCCAAAAAGACCTTCCTTTAAGATTAGCTTGCAAAGTTATTCCCACCCTTCTTTCCATTTGGAGGTAAATAGATTTAAGGCAATTATACAGGGTAAGGCAAGGTTCATAGAGTCACTTTGAGTCATAGAAGACTCAACAGCACCTAACAGCAATGCCGAAATTGAGTTAATAAAGTTTTACTTGAAGTAACCCTATTACTGTATAACTTAGGAAGACTTTACAAAACAATATGATGGACAACTTTTTACAAAGCCATTTAAAATGAATGAAAATACCTTATGTGAAAATAACTTATTTAAAAATTTTGTTAGGAAACTGTATGTTTGCAAAGTATTTTTTGTTCTGGTCTTTTTAGACTACTTTTGTAAAAACAATCTAATAACTAACAAGTTTAATACTAGGGAAAATAATTTTTTCCTATACCAAAGGTGGAATATCTCATTCTAAGTAAGATATTAAGTAGAGTAACCAACTTTAAAGAAGACCTTAGAAAATTGCTAGGTTTTGTATTCATTAAATTATTGCCACTGTGATTTGGAGAACTAACAGAGTAAAAGAACTGAAGACAGGGCAAGTTATTTTGTTTAACATTTTGTGTCTTCTTTTACCAGTAAAAGTAATAAATCCCTCAGAGGGACCGTTTAACTTAGTTTAAATACGTTTAATGTTACCCTCTCATTTTCCAAACTAAGGCCTCAAGTACCTCAGAATAGTAAAAACTGGTAGCTGATTATACTAACTTTCTAAAAAATATTGTATAGTAATGCAAATTTCAGGGTTTAGTTTTTTACATTAGTTAATAACATGTACTTCTCTTTTCCCTTATAATAAAAATATTCTATGTCCAGTATAAAAATGGTACATTAATACACAAATGTGCTACAAAATTCCATGTTAGACAAGTGCTTTCTGCCCTCATGTGTTAATACCAAAATTCTTGCTTTGTTTTGTTGGATATTTTTCAGCTATTTTCTAAGACATTTTATACCTCAGAAATAGCATATCAGTAAAGCAGAATATATATATTTTTCACTTGCACAGAAATTTTTTACAGAATTTAGTCACAGAAAAGTACTTACCTTGCTATGACGTCACAATTTGTAACTTAAAAAAATAGAACCACTTTATCTTATGCATCGTGTTCCTTTTTACATCCCTTTTTTAGTGAGCAACAAACAGAGCAAAACCATAATGCATAAGGGAAGTGAAATAGATGAAATAGAATTCTGTTAAAATGCATGTATGTGTCTATAATAAAGCTACGCAAATGCTAACATTGTTTTACAAAACAGTTTTAGAATTCCTCTTACAGTTTTCACTTGAACAATTAAGGGTGTTGTCTTATATTACCAAATAGTTAATTAGAACCTTTCTTTTAAACAGCTTTGATTAAATCATATGAAAATTTACTTCTATATAATCAAGTTATTTAACCTTAATTCAAATTCTGATATAATCCCATAAAAATAGCATATATCCAATCGTACATTGCTGTAAATGTTTCTTGTTATGTATGCTTCTGTTTAAAAAACTCCCAAACCTTTTTTTGTCAACAACAACAAAATGTGCCAGGACTTCATTTTTTCTTTTGGCTGAGTACAATTCCATTATTGTCTGTGTTCTAAGGAACCTGTAACCCAAGTCATGGTGTTTTTTTGGTTTTTTATTTGTTTGTTTACATCTAGTGTATTTTATTTTATTTTTTCCCATTAGTTTATTCACAAAATTCTATTTCAAATTCGAACAAATTATTTCAATTTCCTTCACCCTTCACCCATCAAATTGTACAACCCAACGATTAATCCCCTCTTCCCCCTGCACATCCACATCCCTCTGCTTCCAGCCTTTCCCACCCCAGTCATGCTGTTTTTAAATTGCCTCGTATGCGTGTGAAAGCCGGACAGTGAATACAGCAGATCAAAGATGAGTTAATCTTTGTCTTGTGGCATTGGTGAAGAATATTGCATATTGAATGGCTTGGGAGGAGTACAGCTAAAATGCTACTTAGAAGGGAGGAAGGTGAGACTTACCCTGGACATGTTATCAGGTGTGACAGTTCCTGGGGAAAGATACCATGCTCGGTAATGTTGAAGCTCCACAAAAAAGAGAAAGACCCTCAGCAAGAGGAACTGACAAAGGAGATGCAAGAACAGGTTTGAGGACAGCAGAAATAGTAAAGATGGCATGGGATCACTCTGTGTCATTCTCTTCTACACAGACTGGCTGTGAAACAGAACCGACTTGACGGCATGCAACAGCACCCACATTGGGCTTATAACTCTATCTGTTAAAGCACCTTTAGGCACAGCCATTCCTTAGACAATGGAGGTGTGCGAGGCACAGGTGATGCGCATCCAAGGCACGTGTGAGCAGGATTGGTCCCAACCGCCCTCCTTAAGGACCCTTCTGCACCACATTACCGCCCATGCCTGCTTGAGTCCTCTGCCCCAGTTAGTGGCTCTAGGGAGCCACTCCACCTGTTTATTGTGTTGACTTCTATATTTACAAATGATCCATAATCCTGTTCTTACTCTCCTCACACCATATTATTAACCCGACATCCTCTCTTCATGTCTTGATCTCTTCTGCCTGTATGAGCCAGAGATTGATTTCTAATTCTCTTTTTCTAGTTCTATGATGATATATCCTTTCTCTTATTATAATGTACTGTAGAAACTAGACAGAGCCTCGGATCACTAAAATCCATTTTTTTTTAGATAAGAAACATTTAGAAATATTGGAGCTTTCAATATCATGTGGTGGTTGTTACGTACCATCACATAAAAAAAATGATTCATAGCTGACTCTCCAGTGGGTTTTCAGAAGCAATAAATTATATGAGAGTAGATGTCCCATCTTTCTCCCAACTAGCAGCTGGTGAATTTGAACCTTGTGCCTTTGGGTTGGCAGTGGAATTCCTTACCAATAGCCACCAAAACTCTATGGCCAAATAGCCTTTATTTTTACAATATCTACCACACACACAAAAAAATTACTACCCTGGGATTTCCAACTACTTAAGCCCTTTTAGCCTGTTTAAAAATGAGCTGTGATGGCCTAGTGTTAAAAAGTTGCACTGCCAACCCAAAGGTACATGTTTCGAATACACCAGCTGCTCCATGGGATAAAGATGAGAAATCTTCTTCCATGTGATTTACAGACTCTGAAGACCCAATGGAGAGTCAGCTATAAGTTAGTTCTGACTCAACAGCTCATAACAACAATAATAAAGCCCATTTTGAAAGTTTCCCGGTGGTTAGAACATTCAGCTGTTAATGCAAAGGTTGGTAGTTTAAACCCACCAGCTATTCACAGGAGAAAGCCATAGCAGTTTGCAAACCCTATGAGGCAGTCCTGCTGTGCTATAGTTGTTGTTGTTGTTGTTGTTATGTGCAGTCGAGTCGTTTGCGACTCATAGCGACCCTATGTACAACAGCACTAAACCCTGCTCTATCCTGTGCCAATCTC
>NW_006399858.1:5819890-5820660 GCF_000299155.1 Elephantulus edwardii
AGAACATGTAAATATCTTTGATAAAGTGCAGTCAGGTGCTCCTTTGAGGCTACTGTGGTGAAACTGTGTCTCATATCCTTTGGGCATATTGTCAGGAGGGACAGACTAGACCTTGGAAAAAGATGTCTTCCTGGGGAAAACAGAGGGTGAGCAAAAGAGAGGAAGACCCTCGCGGGGATGGGTTGGCACAGCAATTGTAACAGTGGCCTTGAGCATGAAGAAGATCTTAAAGACAAGATGGAAGAGTGCAGGGTTCAGAGATGGTAGAGTTGTTATGAGCTGTAGTCAGCTCGATAGCACATAGCAACAATAAATTACTAAACAGGGTAAGTAAATACCAGTCAAGTGTCTTTGTGGACAAGAGGAAGAAAGTTCCAATATGTTTAAAATTTTATCTAGAAAAACTTGTCAGAAAAAGTTAAAAGAAAGATATAATGACTTTCTGGGGTGATCTTAACAAGACAAAGTGTGTGGCTTTAAACAACAGAAATGTACTGCTTCTCAGTTCTGTAAGCCAGGAGTTCACGTTCATGATCATTGTTTAAATTATATGCATCTTGTTTTTCACTTGATGTGATTGCTCCTGGAGAGATCTTTGTCACAGATTTTCCCAGTAGAACAAGTCTTTTGATTTCTTGGCTGCTAATACCAAAGTTGTTAATTGTGGATTGAATCCAAGTAAGATGAAATTGTTGACAATATTTTTCCATGTCACGATGTTGCCTGCTAACCTGTGGTGAAGATTTTTGTTTTCTTTTTTTTTTTTTTTT
>NW_006399858.1:5820760-5828832 GCF_000299155.1 Elephantulus edwardii
TTCTGGGATTCCCATTCTTCTCAGAGTCAGCCACAGTTTGTTATGATCCACACAGTCAAATGCCTTTGAATAATCAATGAAACACAGATAGACATTCTTCTGGTATGAATCCAAGCCCTTGGAGAGCAGGGAAGTGTTATATATAGCCTAAATGATGGTGATGTTCATGCAGTGATCTTCTTCTTCTTTTTTTTTTTTAATTTTCTACTAGTCAAGCTTTAGACTAAGGTGCACCTGATGGGGGCTATAGTCTTCGTGATTGTGTGCTATGCATTGGAGAGCTAGACTGTGACTAGGGGTTGATAGAAAGAGAATTGATGCCTTCTAGCTGTGGTGCTGGAGAGGAGTGTTGAATATACCATGGGCTGCTAGCAGAACAAACAGGTTTGTCCTGGAGAGGGTGAAGCCGGGCGAGTAGGAGTCAAGGATTCTGAAGCTTCGTCTAACATACTTTGGGATGTTGCAAGAAGGGACTGGTCCTTGGAGAGGAACATCATGTTTGGGAGAGTGGAGGGACGGCGCAGGAGAGGAAGACCCTTTATGAGACGGATCGATTCAGTGATTGGGGTAGTGGGAGTAGGTGTGTTGGAGACAGTGAGGTTGGCACAGGATAGAACAGGGTTTAGGGCTCTTGTACATAATCTCAAGTGACTCAACAGCACATAACAACAAAAACTAGTTTATTTACAAAATTTGAATACATCGTTTTCAAGGACAAATTCTTTCAATTTCCCTCATCCTCTCACCTATCAAATTGTACAAGCTGATAATTAATCACCCCCCTGCACATCCACATCCTTCTACTTCCAATCCCTCCACCCCTCTTGAAGATCCTTATACTCATTCTATAATAACGGTTTTATACAATATTTATTTTTGCGGGACTTAGTTCACTCAGCATAATGCTCTCCAGTCCCTCCCAAGTTAGGTAATAATTTACAAAATCATTGCTCCTGCGTGCTGCATAGTATTTCATTGTGTGAATGTACCATAATTTCTCAATCTACTTGTTTGTGGTTAGTCATTTGGCCTGTTTCCATATTCTTGTGGTTGTGAATAATGCTGCTATGAACATTGGTGTACAAATCTCAGTTTGTGCCTCAGTTCTCATTCTCTCGGGGTATATTCCAAGTAGTGGAATAGCTGGGTCATATGGAATTTCTATGTTCAGCTTTTTATGGAAGCACCAAACTGCCTTCCAGAATGGTTGTACCATCTCACAATCCCACCATCAGTATATAAGAGTCCCCTTTTCACCACATCCTCTCTACCATTTATTAATTGCTGTGCTGTTAAACTTTGCCACTTTTACTGGAGTGAGATGGTACCTCATTGTGGTTTTGATCTGCGTCTCTCTTACTACCAGTGATTTGGAGTGCTTCTTCATGTGTCTTTTTGCCAGTTGAATATCTTCTTCTGTAAAAATTCTTTCCATGCCTTTTGCCCATTTTGTAATTGGCTTATCAGTCTTTTTTATGTGGAGGACTAGGATTATTCTGTAAGCCTTTGTTATAAGACTCTTGTCTGAGACGGTATTACCAAATCTTTGTTTCCAGTTTGTAGGTTTTCTTTACACCCTGTTGGAAAAAGGTTTTGATGCACACATGGATTTAATTTTTAGAAGGTCCCATACATCAATTTAGTAATCAAAACAGCATGGTACTGGTACAGTGGCAGGCACACAAACCAATGGAACAGAATTGAGAACCCAGAAATAGACCCAGCTATCTATGGTCAACTGATATTCGACAAATAAATAAAAACTATCAAAAAGGGAAATGATAACCGCTTTAACAAATGGTGCTGGCATAACTGGACTTCCACCTGCAGAAAGCTGAAACAGGATCCACATCTCACACTATGCACAAAAATCAACTCAAGGTGGATCAGAGGCCTGGGAGTAAAGCCCCAAACCAAAACGTTCATAAGAGACAAACTGGGATCAAGATTAGAAGCACTAGTCCAAGGTATAAAGAGACTGCCAAATACAACCAGAAATGCACAATCTAAAGAGAATAAAATTGATGCCGTAATCCTCTTTGGAACCTTAAAAATAACAGGGTAAGCATACCAATATACCAGAGACACAGCACCTGAAAACAGAGTTCTCAGAGTTGGATTATAATAACATTATTTTCTTGATTTGAATGAAAGTTTGCAAAACAAATTGGTCCTCCATTCAGACATTTATACACATTCTATTTTCTTGTTTTTTGTGATTTGCATGAAAGTTTACAGAATTTGTTTTTCCATTCAACTATATATATATATATATATATATACATACATTAATTACAACACTCACGATGCCATCACTCTCCTCCCCCTTCTTCTCTATAATTCTCATTTCCATTAAGCCCTTTCTCCTATCCCTTTCTGCCTTCTGGGCTCAGTTTTAAGAATAGTTTTATTTCCATTTTATGACCATTCACCTCTTGAAATAAAGGGGTCTGTATATTAATAAAGAAGGAATCTGTTTGTGATTCTGATTTTGAACAATCACAGGATGAAATTTATTAACTACTTGCTCCAAAAATAACAACCCATTTAATGAGCTTGTTGGGAGAAATGGAATTGTTGCTTGACTTCAGAAAGATTTGTAAATACTTGTATTTAAGAGATGAGAAAGATTTAAAATGAGGGTTTTTATCCAGGAAATTTATCTTCTCAGAATTATTTTGGTAGGAAATAACTTTCCCTCCCCACCTCCCTCCCTTTGAGAAAGCAGTAATTTTAAATTTCTGCTAATTTTTTCCAGATTAGCTACATTATCTCCTCCTGACTCAGCTCCTTAAGAAGATGGTCATGTTGTTTTTTTTTCAGGGGGAGCTTCTTTTCCCTCTTGGAAGCACGATAAAGCACTTACAAAGTTACTGCTTCATTTCAGAGCTGCCCAGCTGACAATCTAGTTCATGTTTCTCTGGCAAACATTTCCTGAATTACTTCATTGTCTGAATTTTTCGCCTCATTAACAGGAAAGGGAGAAGTCTCGAGGAATGTATTAATCTTATCAAAAATCACTTCTTGCCAATGGGCAGTCTTCTGTCTAGTTTTGCTTTGGAATTAAAAGTAACACTGCTCAGAAAGAGATCTTAGAAGTTGAAAAGAATAGAAGCTGGTTGTCATTGTTTCAAACTGAAGGAGTTGAGACCAAGAGGAGAAACGAGAGAATCAGAATCAGAACCAAGGCTCCTTGACTTCTGCTTCCATGTGGTTCTATTCATAATTCTTTCTTCTTGCACAGATGCTTTGTGGCATTATTTCACTCAGGGTTAATGAGACGGGAAAGAAAAATTGAGTGTCCTGACAATAAACATGTAACAATTCTCCTTTGAGTCTTCTCCGTTGTACAGAAATGTATACAGCGTGTCACCAGGAAACTGGCATCTTGCTTGGCCTCATGAACAGGGAGCTCTGGAGGTGTAATACATTACATGTTGGGCCAAGTCAGCTGTTCAAATCCACCTGTTGCTTCAAGGAAGAAAGATAGGCCACCTCCTCCCATACAGATTTACAGCCTGGGAAACCCAGTGCAAGTTTTCTATGAGTCCGAATCAGCAACAGTGGATTTTGGCCCCTTGAACATTTCCACATTCACTGATCACTTCTTTGAGCCAGATGCTGCTCATGTTAGTGTCTCCACACAGCAACTAGTGACTGTCACATAAGATGAGCATTTTTGCTGTCTTAGTTTCCTGGTGCTGCTGTAAAAGAAATCACCTAAGTGATCTGAAAAGTAGCTTGAAAGCAGAGACTTATTTTCTCTCAGCTCTGGAGCTTCAAGTCCGAGCAGGGTTTTGGCTGTGTGGGTTCTTTTCTTGTAGGAAGTTGGAGGTTTTTCTGTGGATCCTTAGCTTATAGGCAGTCCTTATGGGACACCTATCCACCCACACCTTAGGTATGAGGTGATTAGAACTAGAATTCAGCCTACTTGGGCCTAATCTAATTAACATAACAAAGAAAACCCCATTTCCAAACATTTTCTCACAAGAATGAGAGTTTAAGAGTTGAATTTTATGAACTTTGTATGTAAACCAGTGTGTAAAACAACAACCACAAGAGTTGGAACCAGCTCACAGCTGACCCTCCAGCAGGTTTTCAGAGGTTAATCATGGAGAAGAGGTGATCCATCCAGTTTTCTCCCATGGCTCAGCTGGTGAATTGGAACTGCATGCCTTTGGTTTGGCAGCGCATCTCCATACCCCTAAGACCCCAAAGGTCCCTGTTCATGTTAAGGGCCTGTCTGAGGCTTGGTTGAAAAATGGGCCACAGAGGTGAGCTTTGTTGCATGTTCAAAGGATGACAAGGACCATAGTCTCAAGGCTTCTCCTACTCTCTGTGAGACCAAAACTGTTGTTGTTATTGTGAGCTGTTGAGTTGAATCCAATTCATAGCTGATCCTTCAGCAGTTTTCAGAGACAGTAAATTCCATGGGAGAAGATTGCCCATCCTTCCACCAGGAGCATCTGGTAAATTCGAACCATGGGCTTTTGGGAATGCAGAGTAATTTCTTACCTCTAGGCCACCAGAGCTCCCTGGGTGTTTTTATGGTTTTGAGTTTCAGTTCATGTTTCTCACACACCCTATCCAGACCTTCTGCTGTGATCTCGTGGAGTGATCTCCAGTGGCAGCCAGGCACCACCTAATTCTTCTGGTTCCGGGTCGTGAGGGTAGAAGTTCACCTGATCCTTTAGACTAAGTGTTTCTATGCATCTTTCCTTTTCCTCCCTCTACTTTTTTCTAGACAGGGAGATACCAATAGTCCAATGCATATTTTGGGAAAGATAAGTTAATCAACACCTTTGACAGTCTAATTTTTGCAGATACTCTTAAAGTTGAGAAGGGCCATTTCATTTGACCCTCAAAAGGTTGGGATAGTCAGTAGTTTGTAGGGGAAGGGAAAGGGCACACATTAATTGATGAATCTTGGACTTTTTTCCTTTACAAAAATAAACAATAACAACAACAAAAAAACTCCAAGAAGAACATTTTGATAAAGCCTCTACCCCGAAGGTCTCTCCTAGCCCTCGTGGGGTAATGGCAGGTAATTTTTATACCTTAAAATACAGAAATCTGCTCTGCCCGTATGAAAGCGAGGATCCTTAGTTTCACCAAGCTCCATGCAGTGTTGAGCCTCTTCTCTCAGTCAGGCCAGTCCACTCTTATCTGGAATTTCCCTCCTCTTCTGTCCCCTCTCTGCCCCCTCCATCCACCCCACCTGTTATACCACATTGAAGCTTTTGATTGTGCAGAGCCTGTCCACCTCTACAGTCTAGAAGGCTCCTCTGTTGTACATTTATGACTGAGTATGAAGTCCGTGGATTTGGTTTAGCAGGGCTGTTCGATTTCACTGTTGCTGCCAGATTGCTGCACTCCAATAGTTCACATGGCACTATGATGGTGGAAACTGTGCCACTCATATTTCAAATCTCCATCACCAGCGGTGGACAGGTTTCTGCTGATCTTCTGAGTAAGACTGGGAAGAAAATCCACTTTTGAAAATTAGCCAGTGAAAACCATGTAGACCACAACCAAAATATTGTCTGGCACAGAGCAGAAGACAAGCCACCTCATCTGGAAGAGGAGATTCATGTAGCCACAACAATGGGCTCCAGTGGACCCCAGTGACGACTGGGCAACCTTCTGTTTGTTTGTTTTATGTATAAGGGTGCTGTGAGTCAGCACTGGTCACCACTATAGTTTCTTTTCCGTTGACTTGGTCATACTAGCTGACCTCTGTCCATCGGGTTTTCTGAGGCTATTTAAGTTGAATGGAAGAAGAATTTGTATCTTTTGCCCAAGGAGCCACTGGCGAATCCGAACCACCAAAGCAGCGCCGCTTTCGGCTAGCAGTGCAGCTCCCCATGGATTATGCACGAGCTTGCCCCTCTCTCGCTTTGTTTACGTTAACAGAGATTGTCAGGTAAAAGCAGAACTTGTAGTTGCTTTTGTAACTCTTGTTTTTTGTAAACCCATGGTACTTTGGAATGTTAATACATACTTCAGAGTTACCATTTTTGGTTTTGTCCATTTGAAAAAAAAATTATATGTCTGTCACTGGCCTCTGTGTCCCGGGAGAGGGACTCTGTCGCTGTCTTGATGTCAGTTGGTTGCCGAGGGTGGAAGAGATGCTTTGCCAGGAGAAATGCTGACACCTGTTAGTTTATGGCTGCCCACACACTTGGCAGGTCCATCTGTGCCTGACTCAGGCATTAATGGAAATGGACTTGCTGGCTCCCTGGGCTGGCAGGTCCTGTGTGCTCAGCCCAGGCTTAAATAAATTACAAGCCTCCTGCCTTGTCCTCTTCATCTATTTTCTACCAAATTATAAAACCCAACTCATTTGCCATCAAACTCATTCACACTCATGAGGACTATAAAATTGTCAATGGCTGAATTTTTGGAATTAGGTCCCAGGCCTTTCCTGCAAGGACCTTTGAGTTGGCTCGAACCTGCAACCTTTCAGTTCAGCTGCTGAGAACATGATAATTTGCTCTACTCAGGGACGCCTCTTGTTTCCTCTGGGTGTCAAATGCTGTTTATCAACAAAACCACAGCGAACCTCAATAGAGCTTCCGTAGCAATTTTTAAAAGATGACCTCTTAGAGCAAATCCAGAGAGAACTGACAGTCCCTTCCAGGACCCTTTTTTGCCTTCCCCTATTCCAGACTGCTCCCTCTGTGGTGTTTCCTCCTAGGGCTTCATTTTACCAAGTGACCTCACTACTTGACAAAGAAATTGAAGACATGGTGTTAATAGTAGCGGTTGTTCTGGATTGCTTTTTTGTCCAGTGCTCTTTCTGTTGTCTAGAATACCATTTTTTTGTGTTAACTTAAAATTCCATTTTACTATTCATTTTGCCAAACTTAACTCTAGCTTCACTTACTCTGCCCGTAGATTTCTGATTCTCTCAACTCCATTAGTGACTTCCACCTCAGAAAGCTTGTGGTACTTGGCACATTAACCTATTTTGTATTTCTTACTTTGCTTCATAATCATTTACATGGTAGTCTTCTTTAATGGACTGTGACCTCTTGAGATTAGAAGCAGCATGACTCAAGATTGGCTTTTTGACTTGTTTTTAATCTCCAGCTCTTGGTTTATTATTTAGCTGTAAATAAGTATTCAAAAAGAAATCATGAATGGATCCAGTATTGAATAGACTGGTCCATCTGACGTTGTACCTGCCAATTTTCACTTCGTTCTAGGCTCCTGGAAACCACTCTTAAAAGCTGCTTGATACCCTACAAGGACCAAGACAAGGGAGGATCAGCCTGGGAAGGATTGAGATAAAGACCCACACTACTGCAATTAGCAAATAGGGACGAGATACGTGTAACTGTTTAAAAAGGGCAAATGGGGTGGTGGAAGAAGGGAGAGGAACTCCTATGACAGCAGAGATGGTGGGGAGATGGGGTGAGGAACAGGTAAGATGATGGGGGATGGGGTGAAGAGGAGGTAAGATGGTGGGGGATGGGATGAAGAGGAGGTAAGATGGTGGGGGATGGGTGAAGAGCAGGTAGGGTGAAGTGCCAATGTGAGGAGATAGGGAGAGAAAAGTAATAGATCAGTAGTAATTATATAAAACACAATATATAGCAATTATTGTACAAAATCAAGTGTACATGAATGAAACAATGTATGGGAATGATTGTGTAAAAGTGAATGTTTTCTTTAAAAGCAGCTTGATAAAGTTGATGTCACAGGGATAGAAACTCTCTTGGCTCAGTGCCGACACAGTGATGTTGCTGTCAGGGGCGGCTGAGTTAAGTACAACTCACAGCATCTCTAATGAACACTGTCCCAGGCTGTGCAATTCTCACGATATCTGACTCCGCTCTCTGACTCCCTCAAGCCCACTGCCGTGGTCACTATGTCAGTCCTCCTGGTTGAAGGTCTTCCACTCCTTCACCAGCCCGCCACCTTTGCAAACATAATGTCCTTGTCCATGGAGTTGCCTAGCAACAGGCCCAAAGTATGTGAAACAAAGTTTTATCATCTTTGCCTCCAAGAAGCATTCTGACTGCGCTTTCTAGACATATCTACCTGTTTTATTTGAATTCCACTCATGA
>NW_006399858.1:5832952-5845415 GCF_000299155.1 Elephantulus edwardii
TGGGATTGCAGTGCAGCTTCTTGCCACTAGGCCACCAGAGCTCCCCAGATTTTTGTTTTCAAGATGTTGAAATGCAATCTAAATTGAAGAGTGTAGTCTTTGATCTTCTGAGTCAAGCATTTTAAGTCTTCCTCACTTTCAGCAAGCAAGGTTGTGTCATCTGTATAGCCCAGAGTCTTCTTTTAATGTTAATGCCACATTCTTCATAGTGTCTAGCCTCTTGAATGATTTGCTCAGCATATAGATTGAATAGGTGTGGAGAAAGGACACAGCCCTGATGCACACCTTTCTTGATTTTACACCATGCAGTGTTCTCCTGTTCTGTTTGGACAACAGCTTCATGGTCTAGCTATAGGTTTTGTGTGAGCAATGCCTTTTTAGGATTGGCGGCACCACTTCTTACCCACTAGGCCACCAGAGGTCCCTAACAATGTCTTTTTTGTTAAATTTTTATTTTCTATTTGTTTACTTACAGAGTTCCTATACATTGTGATCCTCGCTATTCTTTATTCACACTGTGTTTCATACAATCATACCTGTGTGTTATGTTTTATAAAATTAATCACCATTGGAACTTGGCACTATCTTTTCAGGTCCTGGCCAGATCTTTCCCATTTCCTAACATTGTCTTTTTAGGGGACATAATTTATTCCCCAACAGATTGAAGAAAGACTATGTGAAATTTTAACAAACATATTTCAACAAATATTTTCTCTTTCCGTGTCTTAGGGAAAAGAATCTACTAAAAAAGCACCAGTGATGGGGCATCAGGCAAGATTAATGTGGGTTTTGTTTTTTTATTCTTTCATGATTTATATTTCATTGGTTGTTTTAAGGGCCAGTACAGAGACATTATGAACAACCTGTACACAATTCTTAATGCATGTAACAAAAATCTAAAAAGCCATGTAGTTATAATTCTTTTCTAAATTCCAGTGACCTTCCAGCTTTAAATTTGGAGGAAAGTTTTCATAAAGAAGAAAATAAGTACCAATATTTTCACTTGTTGATAAACTGTCACATTAAGTCCCACTAATTCACAGTTTACTATTACACATACTTCACATTCAAATTTTTAACCCTTCACAGCACATAACAAAGTTATTAGGAAAACTGGACTACCAAGACCAAAGATGTTACAGAATCCACATAGTTCTGACAGGGAGAAAGCCATGAAAAGGGAGCGGTTATGTTTAAGAAGAAATTTAACTAATCAATGTTCTAATGTATGTATCTAAAAAACATAGAAAATAAACTTAATTTAAAATGTTCACGTCATAAATGCATGACTATGACTCCAAATTGTCATTAAGTATACTATGTATTATGGGATATAAAAACTGTCCCCTTTCGCCATGGAATGTTACACTGACATCCAAAGCCCCCCCCCCAATTTTAACATCCCACATTTTCTGGTTGTACCAAAAAGTAAACAACCAGAAAATGATCTCACGTCTTTAAAAAAAGCATTTACACTTAAAAATAGGATGAAGTGGGATTTCCTTCTTCTTAATGTTTCTAGAGCTACTAAAAGACTTGCATTTACAAAATAGTTGATAAAAATATTCCTCTGGATTGTACAAGAAAGGAGATACAGGGACCACTGATAAGGCATGGTAGACAAATATTAATCAGACTTGGCTTCTTTTTCTCCTGCTTCATCAGAGGCTGGACTCTCTTCGTTTTTAGTTTCTCCATTTTCTGCAGGTAAATCTTTAGTTTCTTGGTTAGCCACTTCAGCCTGTTTTCCTTTTGCTCCCCTTTTCCCTTTTGTTTGCACTTCTTTGTCAGAAGACTTCTCCTTTCCTGCTGCCTTTTTGGGCTTCCACTTTTGCAGGCGGCTTAGCTGACAGCCTCACTGATCTCCTCTTTGGCTCCTCCTTCACTGCACCCTCGGCCGAGCTGATCTTCCTCTTGGGCTTGTTGGCGGCACGGAGGGCTCCTGCCGGGTGCCTGTGGGCGGTGGCGCGCACAGAGCCTTCGCGAAGCTGGGTTGCTCTGGTACTTCATCTCTGCCCGAGGTGCTTCTGAGACTCTCGTTGGGGCCGGTGGGAGTACCGGATGGAACCGGATTGGGAGCCCGCCCCTTCCTCCCCCCAAGATTAATGTTTTTAAGGAATAGATGTGTCAGAATAAGGAACCATTGCATTGAGACAGAGGCTATTGTTCATCTCAGTATTTCACCATGGATATGATGGTGTTAGATTGGGAGTGGGAGTTAATATTAGTATGTAATTTTGCTTTTGTAGATAAACATTGTAATATACACTTAGCTTCTACTTCATGTAAAACAAAGTAGAAAATGTTACAGCATTTATCTCAACCACTTTACTGACTATGCTATAGGCTGTTGTTGTGTATCGTTGAGTCATAACCAACCCATAGCTGACCCTCCAGAGGGTTTTCAGAGGCAGTTAATCACCTAAGAGCAGCTGGGGAATTCAAACCACCTGCCTTCAGGATTGTAGTGCAGTTTCTTGCCGCTAGGCCAACAGAGCTATATAGATAACCTGGTCCAAAATAGTCATTCAATTTTATAGGCAGACCATGGTATAGAATGCCTGGTTATGTTAACAGTTTTAAGAAAGGCAAGTGTTTCCAGAAGTATGTTAAATACAAAAGTATCAGTTCTCTAAAGCAACTAAAAATTAACAGCAGAAATGTTTAGGTTATAACATTCCCAGATTTTCTAATGCTTTACATGTTTTAGATATGCATCAATGACCAGTTCATTTGGTTACAGTTTTAAATTAGCCAGCAATTATTACTCTAGAGAGGAACTAGACCCTAACACTGCACAAACTTCCTAAGGAAAGGGACTTATAAGATCTAGAAAGCAAGTCCAATCGTTCTTAACATTTGAGATGCTAAAAGAAACAGTGATAAAAAAATACTTAGTAGTTATTCAGTTTCTTCTTTACAATTTCCTTCCAAAACTATTCACATAAATTTAAGATCTGGATTGCTTTAAGAATTGGTCTTTATTCTAAGACATGACCTCTATGTCCAGTGTCCAACATGGAGTCCTGACCCTGATCACAACTCTTGGTTTGAAAATGTCAGATTCTGTTTCATAACCAATCATTGGTACGGCTACTAAACAAAGATAAAATGGCAAAAACATACAGCAGCCAGAGCTATGAGATTGGGAGAAAATACATTTTTTCCACAGACTCTATGAAAAGAGTAAAGCCCAAAGTGTGTGACAATAGAAGTTTATATATAAATACTGCTTAAAAATAGAAAGCTTTCCAAAGCTTTTGGTGAGATGTCAATGAATCATTAAGATCTTATAAATCAAAGTTATACATAACCATACTGACATACACACATACATAAATTCAGCACTGTTCAGATATTTATAATTTACAGATACCCATAGATAGTCTTAATTCCTTACCAAATCAGCTCTCAATGGATGTTTGTTTTACAGTTTTTCTAGTTTAAGTATAAAAGCCTTTTTCATCTCTTCCCATGACCCACCCCTCCCGCCTACTAAGAGTGTAGGTCACAAAGCAGAAAATGAAACAAGGTTTATGCTTGATAAAATAATATACAGAATCACCACTGCAACATTCACAGTGACTGCTTATAAACACAACAGTCT
The DNA here is from genome assembly GCF_000299155.1 of Elephantulus edwardii. Classification (NCBI taxonomy): domain Eukaryota; kingdom Metazoa; phylum Chordata; class Mammalia; order Macroscelidea; family Macroscelididae; genus Elephantulus; species Elephantulus edwardii. The sequence continues at coordinate 5,836,560 of NW_006399858.1, forward strand.
TCACAAAGCCTATAAAGTATATCTTTAGTTTTATAAAAGAAATGAAGATTGTCTCAAGGGAAAACACAGTACTGGATTCTTGAATTTGTTTTAAAAATTTTCTTTTTCTGGAAAGACAGACAATGTGCATTCAGTAGTCATTTCTCATTTGTTCTTCACAGATATTCAGTCTCTGTATGAGTGTGCACACGTGTGCACGTGTGGGGGTAAATTGGACAGATGTAACATCTTTAGTCTGAAGCTCTGGCAGGATGTTTGGCCCTTCAGGTCTCTTTGATGGGTTGAATTCAGTCCTGAGGAATGTTCTTTGTTTGAAGTGTTAACTTAGATATGAAAGCAGGTGCACTCTAAGGAGCTCTGGTGGCCTAATGGCAAGAAGCCGTACTGCAGTCCCCAAAGCACATGGTTCAAGGCCACCAGCTGTTCTGTGGGAGAAGGATAGACAATCTCCTCCCCTGTGAGGGGAGTTGCCTCTGAAAACCTGCCAGAGTGTCAGCTATGGGTCAGTAATGGATGCGTTTGAATGGTGATTTTGGCAAAAATGACTTAATATCCCACGGACTGCCAAAAGAAAAAATATGTCTGTCACCAAACAACCTTGGAAGTGCACCAGGGTGCACTTTTAGAAGCAAGGGTGGTAAAACATCATCTCACATACTTTGAGTGTGTTGTCTGGAGGGACCAGCTTCTCTTTGAGTTTGGTGGAGACACTGAGGAGGGGCAGGATAGGACAAGGTTCTAATCTGTTGTTCAGAGGGTTGCCATGACCTGTGGTGTGACTCGTCAGCAACTAATAACAGCAACATAAAACATAATATCTGTGTTCAAAAAATTCAACCAGCTTGAAATTCAAGAAATGAAGTAACAGAGTAAAATGTGTCTATTTCTCACTTAAAACATGTTAGGGTAAATGTAATTATTCCTCATTCGTATTCCTTTTCTGACAGCTCCATGAGCCCCATGCTGTATTCTTTATTGTAGAATATGACTTTACATTGTCAGAAACTCATCGCCGTATTCTTGGGTTAGGACGGAGAGCAAGAATATTTGTTAAGGTGGCTTTTATAATTTTTAAATATCTCTTTCTAATCTGAACTCTGGTGACCTAGTGGAAAGAAGCTGAGCTGGAATCCTGAAGGCATGTGGTTCAAGGCCATCAAATGCTCTGCAAGAGAAAGATGCTCCTGTGGGATTAACTGCCTCTGAAAACCTGCCGGAGGTTCAACTCTGGGTCGGTTCCCAGTCTACAGTACACAAGAATGTTTCCAATCTAGTAAATATCAGTTGTGCAATACCATGCATACTGTCTCCATATCTTTTCAGTCTATATGCAGAACAAGTCATTTGAGAGGCTAGGTTTTATGACGAGAAATGTGGCATCCGGATTGGAGGAAGACTCATCAACAACTTATGTTATGCAGATGACACAACCCTGCTTCCTGAAACTGAGGAAGACCTGAAGTGCTTGCTACAGAAGGTCAAGGACTGTAATCTTCAATATGGATTGAAGCTCAACATCAAAAAGACAGATTTTCACCACTGGACCAATTGGCAGCACCATGATAGATGGAGAAGAGATTGAGGTTGTTAACAATTGCAGCTTGCTCAGCTCTGCAATCAATACTTTTGGCACCAGCAGTCAGGAAATCAAAAGACATATCACACTGGGAAAATCTGCTGTCAGGGACCTCTCCAGAGGACTGAGAAGCAATGATGTCAGTCTGACATTTACTTGCTATGCGTCAGAGAGCTAGACAATGACTAAAAACAGCAGAACAATCGATTCCTTTGAGTTGTGGTGCTGGAGAAGAGTCTTGAACATACCGTGGACTGCCAAGAAAACAAATAGGTCTGTCTTGGAGAGGATGAAACCAAATTTCTCCTTGGACTCTAGGAGTTTGAAGCTCTGTCTCATATACTTTGGCACATGGCAAGAGGGATTGATCCTTGGAGAAGGACATCTTGCTCAGAAGGGTGGAGGGACAGCCCAGGCGAGGAGATGGATTGATACAGTAAGGGCAATAGGAGTAGGTGTGTCAGAGTCAATAAGACTGGCTCAGGATGGGCAGGTGTCAGAGCTGCTCTACATAGGATCTCTGTGAGTCACAGGCGACTTGATGGCACATAAGAGCAACAGCAGTCTTCTTTGGCTGGAAACAAAGAAATTAATACATAACACTTTCTAGTTTACAGAGTACTTGTAAAACTATTTTCCTCACTCTCCACAACTGTTATTTGTCCTCAGTGCAGTGTGCGTGCATTGAGTGAAGCTGAAAATGTAGCCGGAACTCAGAAGTGAGTCACCATGCAGAAGAATATGAAAGGGCTTTGCATTTTTTGTATTCTGAAGCACTGGCAGTGCTGGCCGTTTATTGTTATATAGAGTGTGTTTAATAATATGTCCTCAGTCTCTAGTCTGCAGGGGAGGTCTGTTCCCTACTTGCTTATCTGAGGGATCCCCTTGTGCCCTCTCCACTCACTTGTTGTGGGAGATAAGCGACAGCCATGTGCTCAGGCAAGTTTCCAAAGGACTCATATAATGTATTTTTTTTTAAAAAAAAATCACCTGACCCACGAAGAGACATTAATCTCTTGAAAACATGCCTAAAAGCCTTGAGTGCTTCTCTGTTATTGTTCTCTTGTCAAAATGGCGGCCATTTGAATTCTGCCACAGTGAAATTCCTTCCCTGTCTGGTGCTGTCGAGATTTTCTTTATCACATACACATGCCTGTCAAGTGATTGTGTGCATTCCTTTACAGTGAGAGACAAACAGGCAGGAGAAGCACAGAGTTTCCTAATCACACAATCAGTATTTCTAGTTGGGAACGATGTCCCAGAAGCAGCATGATGTGACTGATAAAAACAAGGCTTTGCATTTGGTTTTTCCCCATTCAGTCCTGGCTGATGAAGTGAAACTAGAAAGGACCCTAATGTGTAAAATGTGAGTGAACAAGAATGATAACTGGAACAAGAAAAGTTATGGATAGACACCTTGCTAGATATGTAATCTTCCTCGTAGAAGATAAAGGCCATGTGAGCATCGTACAGTCACTGAATATATTCACAGGCAGAGTCAGAAACAGTGGTGCCCTGCTCAGAGATGGCAGCTCAGCCAACTCTTTGAATGTTTATCATTGTGCACAGTCCTGGCAGGGATCCAGTTTCTCACATCACACTCCTGAAAGGAGCCTCTCATTCCAGGACATGAACCGGTGACTTTTCCTGTTCGGATTATCAGTTAACATCATCTCAATTAAAAAATTCAGCAGTTCTGATGGTGTAGTCTGTAGGGTGTTGCACCAGCATTCAAAAGACTGCCTCTCTGGAGAGTTAAACACACAAATTGCTCCCCAGGATAAACCTAGACAGTCTCCTCTTAGAGAGATTACAGCTTTGGAAACCCAGTGGAGAATTATTGTGACTTGGAACAAACTCCATGGCTGAGTGTTTGAGTTTGAGTTAAAAGACATGACTGAATTGGTTTGAATTGACTGGAAGCCCCAGGATAAAAGCAGGGGCTCTGAGGCTGAATTCTACTTCTACCTTTTTCTACGTGTGTCAGTTTAGGCTCAGCGAAGTGAGATAACTATTGATTTCTTCTGCAAGATGCAGGCTTTTTGTGGTTCACTATACCTGGTGTACGTGGAATTCTTTCTCTGCTGTTGAGTTGGAACAGACTTGTAGTTGACCCTCCTGCAGATTTTCAGAGGCTATAAATCACATGGGGGGCGATTGTCCATCTTTCTCCCGTGGAGAAGTTGGTGGATTCGATCCACTTGCTTTTGGGTTGGCAGTATAACTCCTTACCTGCTTTTGTTCCTGTTGTGTACTGTCGAGTTGGAACTGACTGCGAACTGACCCTCCAATGGGTTTTCAGAGGCAGTAAATTGCACAGGAGGGGATAGTTCATCCTTCTCCCATGGAGCAGCTGGTGGATTCGAACCCCAGGCCTTTTGGGATTGTAGTGCACCTTCTTACCTCTAGGCTACTGGAGCTCTCTCCTTACCCACTAGGCCTTGAGAATTCCCTGTGTATGTGGAAATCCCACAATAAATTATGTTGTCTTTTCTGCCATCAAGTTGACTGTAATTGGTGACCTAGTGGTAAGAAACTTCACTGCTATCCCAAAGGCATGTGGGGTGAATATACCATCTGCAGGATTCAGTCCACCTCTGAGGGCCGGTTCAAATGCAATGGTACTCAACATCAACAACAATTCACAGTGACTCCATGTACAATGGAAATAATACCTCTCCATTGTTCACCATCTCCATGACAAGTTGGAGATCTGACAATTGTGATTAATAAGCTTTTCATTGGTCTTCTTAGTCTGTCACGATCTAGAAACTCCACAGAAATCTATTCAGCATCATAGCAACATACAAACCTCTTGAGCCAGGGGTGTTGACTGCATTGAGATGACTTGGCCAAAATCAAACTCAGTCTTCCATGTGGAAGGGGAAAGGTCTACCAGTGAACAGCTAAAGTTCCTACAGTAAGTGGTGGTTATTATTAATGTAAATAGAGAGCTAGGAAGACATATGGAAGGCATGTATTACCAAGAATGCATTAATCACCCTCGGTCCTCATGAAGCTGTGTGGGGTAGAGAAGGCAAACTTCCATCTGTAATTCACTCATTTAACCTTTGCAGAGCTTTAGTGAGCTAAGCCAAGGAATAAATAAGGCAGGTACCATAGAGCTGGCTGCGAATCCCAACTATTTTGTGTGTGACTGGATGAAAGGCTTCCAGCCCCACAGCATCTTCACCTTTGTTGCCATGTTTTAGTCTGTTGTAGCCACTTTATCAATCCAACTCATTGCAAATCTCCTTTTTGTTCTGACTCTATTTTATCAAGAATCATGCCTTTCTTGAGCTCTTCATACCTCTTGATGAAAAGTGAGCAAGAAAAAGTCTCACCACACTAGCCTCCAAGTAGCATTTCACCACTTAGAACAAATCTGGATATTAATTTATCAATAGGCATCGAACATCAGCTGTGCACTGGTGGATCACAGCCAAGTGATTGGCAGAGAGAAAATACACATGATGTGGCAAACAGTCTGAAAAGGACATGAAACATGGTGAGCAGTTGCATCTTGTGGTTGTATATGATTAATGCTGTAACAAATGCAACACACTGGGTGACTTTTAAGAACAGAAATTTATTTTACAGTTCTAGAGGCTAGAATGCCAAACCTGGGTGATGTTGGGCCGTCCAACCTTCTCCTGTGACTTTTAGAAAAGACCCTTTTCTGTTGTTGTTGCCTCTCCTGGCCTCAGTTCTTTGATTGTAGCTGAGTCATCCCACATCAGTCCTCCTCTATCTGCCTCTTCTTTTTATAGGACACAACTCAGACAGTATAAATACTCACTCGGTACAACCTCATGTTAACTATTAACATCTTTCAAGACCCTATTTTCAAATAAAGTCCCCGCAACAAATACTAGCGGTCAGGATCCTGTATGTCTTTTTCAGGGGATAGAACTCAATATGTATCAAGAGGTATAAAGTGTTGTAATTGCTTAGAAGCCCTCTCTCTATCCTCTGGCCAGAGATGATTTCTTGCCGTGGGTGGCATTTGCACTTGACATTGAAGAGTGGTGGAAATTCTGGAGAATGGTATTTTAAGACAGAGGGGGAGTGAAGGGGTTAGTTTAATTCCCCATGCTCACAATAAAATGCTGGTAGCTTATTTTCTGTTCCCAAGGGCCTGCAGTATTCTTTATTCTTATAACACGCTAATTTTTCCTTATTGTAAACAAAACTAGGGTTGTCTGTAGTGGGAACGGACTTGTGGAGCAAAGGCTCTTCTCCCACGACCATGGAGGGAACTTTGCCATTGGAACTTGGGCAAACAAAGCTGATCAGAATGTCTTATGGTCTGAGAAAGGGCTGCTGGTTACAAACCCAGTTATGAGCAGGAAGGGTGTTTACATTATAGTGGATGAGCCCTTCACTTCAGTTCATTTTTTTACAGACATCAGTGGAAGTATTAAGTTTTGAGGCTGTGCCTGGGACATACTTCAAAAGTGAGAGACTAGGGAAGGAGTTTTCAGCAGTGTATGATTGAGTCACTCAGCTGCTAACCCAAGGTTTGGAGATTCAAATCCACATACAGGCACCTTAGATGAAAAAGCCTGGCCATTTTCTTCTGAAAATGCAGCTATTGAAAGCCCATGATTCTACTTTGGCAAACCTGAGGCCACCACGAACAGAAGTCAACCTGATAGCAGCTTGTTTTTTGGTGGTGGTGTTGTGTGCTGTCATGTTGGAACTGACTCATAGCTGATCCCCTCAGTGGATTCTCAGAGACTGTCAACTGCTTGAGAGGAGATTATCTTTCTCCCTAAGAGCAGGAGATGGATTCTAACTGGCTGCCTTTGGGTTGGCAGCACAATTACTAATCACTAGATCACCACTGCTATTTATATTTTGGTTTCAAGGAGACTTTTTTACCAAGACTGCTGAACTCTGTAGTTTTGGGTGTAATCTCAGCTCAAGGTCTTCAAAACCCACAGACTGCCCGTAAACACCTGATACTCTGTGTGCAAAACACATATAGATTTGGTTTTAGTTCTTATCTTATTTAAAGCTGGCTGGAGACCAGGGCAATTGGTTGGGTCGGGAAATTCCCCTTTGTTCCTGGCACTGTGAGGGGTGAGGGGTGCAGATGCACCTCTACAGCTCTGGCTGTGCCTTCTTTAGGAGGGAAGGTGTGCTCTCCTAGAAGAACGGGGACTGGAAGCAAGAAAAGGGACAAACGGTAGTTTTAAGAGTAGAATTTTTGCTCTCCATTGAGGGTTCAAGTTCATGCCCGTACCGCAATCACGTTCAACCACCATTTCTCTGTTGGTAGAAGTTTTGCCTTTTGTCATGGGGCTGACCAGGATTTAATTGAGCATCTAGTAAGATGAACTAGGAAGAAAGATCTTTCATCTACTTTTGAAAATCAAACAGAGAAAATCTCTGGATCACACTCGTCCAGCCTACAGCGGATCATGGGAATCCTGCAGGACCGGAGGGATCGCCACTCAGTTGTGCACAGGACGCATGTGCCCTGGTGACGACAGGGATCCAAGTATGGGCCTGCTCCAGTCTTTAATCACCTGCCCCAGTTCTGAGATTTTCAGTCTGTTGCTTTAATATGTTGCTGCTGAATTATTTCATTGTCTTTATAACTGCTTCCAATTTATTTTACCTGTAGTATGATGCAGTTCCACCCGCCAAACCTCACTCTCCACCACATAACACTCCCCTGCTGCAGAGAATCCAGCGAGCAGAGGGCTGCTGGCTTGTGAGCAGGCGTTTTAGATTCTGATCTGGCAGGCAGAAAGAAAGTGCCTCTAGACCGTGAGCAGCTGGAGCGTCAGGGCTTGTCATCTGTTCACTTGATGAGAAGTGAAAAACGACTTTCCGTCTTTCACAGTACGTGTACATTTGACCTGGATTTCACCCCATCCACGTCTCCATGCGTAGTGGAGCATCTGTGGTTGAACGGCGCAGTTGGAAAAGCGAGTCTGTACACGAGGGTGTTTGAGGTTGTTTGTGGTGGGTCGTGGCAGTGAAAGTCACCGTGCAGACCATGCACCTGGCGCGCCAGCCAGTCTCCAGCTCGATGCCGAGTTCTTGAGCCCATTTTGCAGGTCCTTGAGCCCATTTTGGTTTTCAAAAGGCTGAAGCCGTACAGAACAGTCTTTTGTTCTTACAAAGTACAGCTTCAGATTCCTCCTTTGTAATTGAGAGAAATAATGGTGCTTTGCTTATGTACCGCATGGAGTTTGTGTGATTCTCATAAAGTCTGTGACAAGACGCAGAACAAAACTCCAGCTCACACCCATTATATTGAGTGGAAGGGACTCAACAGCTAAACCTTCTTGGGGGATTTTCAGAGGCAGTAAATCACACGGGAGGAAACTGTCCATCATTCTCCCTTGGAACCACTGGTGGATTCGGACCACCGAGAGAGGTGGCCTTTGGCTTAGCAGCACAGCTCCCTGTGGACTATGCCACTAGAGCTTCCTGCAACAATGCCAATGGGGGGGGGGGGAGGGAAATGAAATGCTAGCCAAATACAGGATTGTAGCATATCTATTGTTTGGAGTTTAATGATATTTCCCCTGCAAATGAATTTAGGGCAAAGCTTGAAATTAGGCATGAGGCCTAGGAATGTGACTCGCCCCTGTCCCAGGCAGGTCTTCCTTTCTCTCACCTTAGTTGTTGTTGTTGATTGCCATTGAGTCAAGCACGACTCACAGTGACCCTACGAACAAAAACTCTGAAGCCTTTCTATAACGCTTTCCTAGTAGGAATAACTAGAGATTGAGTCACAGCCCATCTCAAGAAGGAAAATCTCTGTGCCCAGTGACACATGATCTGTCTATGTGAGTCGTTAGTTGAGTGAGCTTGGACTCGGGGTGACCCTGTAAACAACAGCACCCAATGCTGCCCAGGCTTGTGCTGTCTTCATCACTGTTGGTGTGCGAGAGCCCCTGCTGGTGTGCAAGAGCCCCCTGCCAGTGTGGGAGAGCCCCCTGCTGGTGTGCAAGAGCCCCCTGTTGGTGTGGGAGAGCCCCCTGTTAGTGTGCAAGAGCCTTCTGTTGGTGTGAGAAAGCCCCCTGTTGGTGTATGAGAGCCCCAGTTGGTGTGGGAGAGCCTCCTGTTGGTGTGAGAGCCTCCTGTTGGTGTGAGAGAGCCCCCTGTTGGTGTGAGAGCCTCCTGTTGGTGTGGGAGAGCCTTCTGTTGGTGTGGGAGAGCCTCCTGTTGGTGTGAAAGCCCCCTGTTGGTGTGGGAGAGCCCCCTGTTGGTGTGAGAGCCTCCTGTTGGTGTGGGAGAGCCCCCTGTTGGTGTGAGAG
>NW_006399858.1:5845515-5846895 GCF_000299155.1 Elephantulus edwardii
AAGAAAAAGTTTGAGGTGTGTTTTTTAAAAAAGAACTTAAGTATTCTTTCAATGAAAAGTGGAGTCTCTAGATGGTGCAGAAAGCTAATCACTTTCTATTAGCTAGAAGGTTGGGTGGTCAAAATCACACAGTGTATCTCGGAGTCACTTGAAGGCAGCTATGAAGAGTGGTTTTATCCAGGCTCCTTGCTTTCCAACTTTAATCCTTTGACAATGGGCATTTACATAGGCCAGGGAACTGCTTTGGTGCCTAATGTTGGAGATGTACTTACATTACCACGTTTGCTGTTGTTGTTAGATGCTGTTGAGTGCATTCCAGTCCATAACAACCCTGTGCGCATCAAGATGAAGCACTTCGTGGTCCTGGGCCACCCTGACAGTCATTACTGTGGTTGAACCCCTTTGCAGCCAGGCCCTGCATCAGCCCATTTCACTGGTGGTCCTCCTCTTCTCCCCTTGCCCTCGGCTTTAGAAAGTATGGCGTCCATCTCTAGAGATTGGGAAGCCCCTGTAACCTGTCCAGAGTATGTGGGATTAAGTTTCACCATTCTAACTTCCAAGAAACACTCTGGCTGTACTTTCTCCAAGCTGCATTTGTTTGTTCTTCTTATAGTCTGTAATATATTCCGTGTTCTCTGCCAATCCCTTAATTCTGAGAAGTCCTATTAAGCAAGAAGCATTTTCTATGAGGCAACACATCAAATGCTGGGATAGATAAAAAATTTAAAACAAGCAAAAACCACTTGTCTTTCAGTATATTCTAACCTTTGGCGACCCCATTTGTACCAGAGGGGAAATGTCCCCCACCAGATTGTCAATGGCAGGAAATCCTCAGGCCTTTCTTATGAAGCACCTCTAGGTGGTATTGATCCTCCAAACTTTGGTTAGCATTCAGCATGTTAAACCCTCCCCGCCCCACCCCGGGATAACTCCAAGCAGGTGCAATCTAGTTGTGGAGGTAAATGTATAAAATAAGTACAGCTTGGGCACTCGGAGCACATTATGACCGACAGAGATGGTGAAGGACACATGAGATCTAGACTCACCACGGTCTTTGTTTACTTGAGAGAAAGTCATGAGAGTAGGTAGATTTTGAGCTGGATCTTGAATGATGAATAGTTATTTTCGTTGTTCATTCAGTTGACACCAGTTTCATGTTGTGTTTTTGTCAGTTGTAGTTACATGTGTGGATGGATACAAATATTGCTTTGAGTAATATTCTTGTATGTGTCAAAGGCATTTTAGGTGTTAGAACTCCTAAAAGAAACAGAGTACTTTGCCTAACCTCATAAATATTGCTAAAGTAATATAAAATTGATTATACTATGGACTGATTTTTCTCCAGATTTCTTGGCACAACTTGGTGAGCACATCCACGGT
>NW_006399858.1:5850368-5891458 GCF_000299155.1 Elephantulus edwardii
TGAGAGAGGCCCCTGTTGGTGTGAGAGCCTCCTGTTGGTGTGAGAGAGCCTCCTGTTGGTGTGAGAGCCTCCTGTTGGTGTGAGAGAGCCCCCTGTTGGTGTGAGAGCCTCCTGTTGGTATGAGAGAGCCCCTGTTGGTGTGGAAGAGCCCCTGTTGGAGAGCTCCCTGTTGGTGTATGAGAGCCCCATGTTGGTGTGCGAGAGCCCCTGTTGGAGAGCCCCCTGTTGGTGTGGGAGAGCCCCCTGTTGCAGCCATTGTGCATTTTGAAGTCCTTGCATACCTAGAGGCTCATCTCCGGCGCTATAGCAGATGATGTTTCATTGTGTTCACAGGGTTTAGATAGGCTGATTTGGGGAAGTAGATCACCAAACCTTTCTTAGTTGCCTTTCTTAGTCTGAGTTTCTGTGAAATCTACTACCCACAGGTTACCAGGCAGGGCTTTGAAACACCAGTGCAATAGACACAGCTTTTAGCAACATACATACCACCACGGTACAGCAAACTAACAAAGTGGTGATGCCCCTGATCCATTCCTGTGATTAGATATCTGGCTTCTGTTCAGGTGAAATTATTTGTCAGAAGCCTGCTTGTATCTGATGCTATGCCAGGCACATCTAGTCGTAGTTTCTTCTTCAATGGGATTATAGTTCAAGGACATAAATGCAAAAGCGTAAATCAATATATCACAGTAATAGTAACAAATACAGTAATAAATACAATATAAAAAAATAAAATACAAACCCCAAATCCACTAGTTATGATTTGATTCTGTCCTAGGGTGACCTTCCATTGAGTTTTGAGATTGTAAATTTTAATTTACAATCAATTTGCAGGCACTTGCATAATCTATCTTTCTTAAGAGGTTAGTGGATTCAGCATAAACGACCTTTCAGTTCACAGCCAAACATAAAATCCACTGTGCTACCAGCGCTCCTTAAGTACGATATGAGTGCTAAAAAATAAGAGAGGGAATCTTTCTGAAACAGGATATTCAAGGAAGACTTTATGAAGGGGTTAATATTTGGGATTGGGATGGGCATGATTTAGATAGGAAATGTCAAATACAAACGTCTTCTGAGGACCAAGCAGGGAGCCCAATGAGTAAATGAGGCTGGTAAGACTATGGGGAGTGGTGGAGACCAGGGTAAACTGGAGAAACTTGTCTCTTCAGAGTGGTGGTCACTACTCAGCCCACTTCAGTTGGCCACTGCCACTTGGCAGGTAGGACCAAAGTAACCAGACCTTCTGTTTCATGAAGTTTGTTCTCTAGGTGAAATGTCCCAATTTTTGACAACCAATAAATGCAGCATAAGAGTTCTCACAGATTTATACATGCACATACATACACACAGAGAGAAAGGAACAAAGAGAGAGAGAGAAGAAGAGAGAATGATTAGTTTACAGAATCTACATTTAAATGCTCAAGCACCCAGAGCAGTGAACCGAACCACTCATGTGGTTCCATGGAAGTGGAAGGTCAGTGCCTGAGAGGAATTTGGATAGCAGAGCCGGAGACCTTAAATGTCAGCATGGGAAGATTGAATCATATCCTTTCAGAATGAGCAGCCATTGAACGTTTTTGAGCACGAGTAGTTACTAGATGGTGAAATAATCTGGATCTCGGTAAACAATGCAATGAGCCAAAGAGAGCTGGGCACTTTTTTACTGTATTACCAGAGGCGACATGCTTTACATAAATTAAACCATGCCGTTAGCATTACACAGGCTTTCCATGAGTCTTCCTTTGATCCTGATGCCACACTCTTCTATGTAGAGTCCAGCTTCATGAATGATTTGTTCAACGTACAGATTTAATAAGTATGGAGAAAAGATATGACCCTGGCACATACCCTTCCTGATCTTAAGGCCAAGTGTTCCCTTGTTCTGTTCGCACAGCAGCTTTTTGGACTGGGTATGGATTGTATGGATTCTGTATGAGCATAATCCAGTGTTTTAGGATTCCCATTCTTCTCAGTGTAAGTCACAGTTTTACAATGTGTTAGGTAGGAATTATGAAATGTCAGAAAGATGATGGGCAATCTTATAAAATTCCAAATGGAGATTTCTTTTTCAGAGTCCAGTCAGGATTAAAATGCTTATTTTATCCATATCACTGATTCCTCTATTTTTAAACATTACTTATTTCTCAGAAAGATTATTGATATTGCTCTTACTTAATAAAAGAAGTAGCTCACACAGCTTCATTTGAAGAAGTCAAGTGCTTGGTAATTCAGGCAGTAACTCAGGATGATCACACTTAATTAAAATCAAATGGTGGCCATTCAAGAGGCAGTGTCTTAACAGGTCACTTTAACTAGCAGGTGTTGGATTAGGTAACCAACCATTTACCTAGTACGTACTGAGTAAAGATTATAAGCAGAGCATAGAGGGAAAAGGCAATATTCAGCTTCCCTCAATGCTTTCTCCACCCTGAATGAACAAACATCTCCCTCCCCTTTCAGCAAACATGCACCTGTAGGGGTGGCTCATGCCCTGGCTGCTGAAAGAGAAATTTAAGTAACACTCAAACCCCAAGACGATACACTGAATAAAGAGTGTTCTCTGTACTTCCAGGAACCCTGGCTTCTGAATAAAAAGCTTGGTCACTGTGTTTTGCATGAATAAAGTTTGTAGCTCAGAGTCAAATGAACTGACAATACCATCTAACTGTTTATGTAAGGCAGACACAGTCAAACCATTTCACCCTCAAGATGCTCAGGGAAGTGAATTGACCTGCCCTACTAGAAAACTAGTGGCCTATGCACACCCATGTTTTTCGGAGCTCTGTTCGCAATAGCAAGGAGTTGGAAACAACCCAAGTTCTCATCAACAAATGAATGGATAGAGAAGCTGTGGTATATTCACACAGTGGAATACTACGCTGCATTGAAAACCAAGGAACTCATGCAATATTATTCAAAATGGGTGACCCTGGAGGACATTATGCTGAGTGAAGTATCTCAGTCACAAAAGGACAAATACTGCATGGTTCCACTGTTGTAAAACAGGACTGACATTGGGTTTGGGTGGAGACTAAGAAAGATGGGTTAAATAATGTATACTGCATTGAAACAGATGAGGGAGAAAACTGTTTAAAAGGGATATGTGATTAGATATTTTTGTCATGACAGGAGTCCAGAGCAAAGGCTGCATAATGGAGTGGACCTGGGAGGAGGGATTGTAAATCAATGAAAGAAGTTTTCTTTTACTTTCCCAAGAGGGTAGTGTACTAGGGGGGAGGGTTGGGAGGGGAGAAAAGTGCAACAATGAATGAATGGAAATCCAAAAAGTCTGTAAATTTTCATTGAAATTAATAATAAATTTAAAAACAAAAAAGAAAGAAAACTAGCAGCCTACAATTGGCTGCAAAGCAGAGCAGCAGGGTTTACAAGGAGCACAGTTGTGAAAATCAAGGTCAGAATTTGGGAAACTGGTCCTAAAAGTTATTAGACCCATAGGTTTTTGGAGTACCAGAAAGTTCTGCGATTCCTCGTAGTGTAGTTAGATAGATGGTGTTGCATAGAATCCACCTCATGTATACAGAGTAGAACAGCTTCATGAGACTTTCTTGGCTGCATCTTTAGGAGAAGTAAGTCATCAGGCTTGCCTGGGTGGGCTTAAACTGCCAACCATTACATTCAAGGGCGACAGTTTGCATATAATCTTTATTCTTTTGTGAAAAATGCTTTGGGTCTATATGAAAATACACAATGAAGTTGTTTTTGAATGCTAATGTCTAAAACAATCCAGCAGCTCTCGCTCCTCTTGACTCCACAAGCATTATTTTTTTTTTTAGCATAATGTAAGAAACAAGCATTCCTTGAACTCAGCGTATGCAGGTTGCTTTCCCACTGTGAGGAAATGACTGAAGCATGTTCTTTCCTTTGGATAATCACCTTTGTAGAAGTTTATAGCATATGTATGTACAGAACAGACAAAACTGCCTGTTCTGCCTGGCGATGTCAGTGAGAATTTCTGGGGTCAAGGTGACCGATTGGGATCTGATTGGGATTCAAGCATAGAATCCAGTAGAAGTAGATGTTACTGGATAATGGTTACCAAATTCTCCGCTGTATATGCTACATCATGGCTTGAAATTGGCCTTCTACACTAACTATATTTTAATGTTTCCTGACTCTTCTTTCTTTACTCGCCTTGGATTAAATGCTTTCACTGAGCTTTCCATCTCATTTCTTCTCTTCTCCTCTCCTCTCATATCTCATCTCATCCTTTTATTCATTCTGCCCTCAGACACTTATGCATCTGTGTGCGTGGTGTCCTTGTTCCTGGAGAACGTGTTGGGCCAAGTATAAATTCCTACAGTCTTTCTTAGCCGTTCTTTCCTATAGTCGAGATACTACCAAATTCTGTTTGCTCTTCTCTTGTGCCCTTTTCATTTGTAATGCATGACAAATGAAGCACAGTGTTTTATCAGTTGAAGTTCTTTTATTGCATATGGCAGACACTGGCTTGCTCTCACAGGAAAAGGGGATAATTTAAGGAACTGAGGCTTCACAGAATTGAAGGAGTTGAACAAGCAAGCTATGGAAAGGCTTCTCCGGATTCTGGATTGCAGCTGTTGTTCGTTGCCAAGGAGTCGATTCAGTAGAATACAGTGGATGATTCCTCCAATGTGCAGAGGAGAACTGTCACCTGGAGCACCTCATGTCACCAAGCCTGACACGTGAGGCACGTCTGGGTGGGTTTGAACCACTGACCTATCGGCTAGCAGTAGAGTGCTTAACCGTTTTTACTACCTTAGGATTCTTTAGCAGGAATTAACAGGACTTTCTTTCAAGATAAACATGTCACAGTTGCTTTTCATTCTAGTGCACCTGATTTAAGGGCGGAGAGCCTGGAAGTGCCCGAGTGCAGTCCAATTTCTCAGCCAGGATTAGGCTGGCTACCTTAATTGTTAGTGCCAGTAAGGTAACATTCAAAATCTAATAGAGATGCTAATACCAAGAGGCAGGCAAATAGATACTGGGAAGGCAAAGCTGATAGATTCCCGATGGGGAAACCATAGGAAAGGAAAACGGACAAAATGGACTTTCAAGAACTCTCACCATCCAGGAGATACATCTGAAATATTAAAATGGGGAGGCTGCCGCTGAGGACAACCACTAGGAAAAACAACTTGGGGGTGGGTAAGTGGATGAATATCACGGGCCGCATCAACAGAGGCGTGGTATCTGAGGCAAAGGAAGTGATAATCCTCTTCTGCTCTTGTCATGTCCCATTCTAAGTGAAGAATTCCATTTGTGCTCCACATCCTGAGAGGATAATAGTTCAAACTAGAGCACATATACAGATGAGAGGCCAGGAGGCTGGCTTCATGCAACTACAGTATTTGTTGGAAGAGAGTGTGATGTTTTAAGAAGAGGTAGTTGTACAAGTTGATGGGTAAGAGGGGTGTGTGTGGGGCGGGGTGAGAGAGAGAGAGAAATTGGAAGAATCTGTTCTGGAAAACAATGTATTCGAATTTTGTAAATAAACCAGTATAATAAAGAGAGGGAAAAAAGAGGTACTTCATGTTAAATATGCCTTAAGTGAGGATGATTAAGACCCTAATCTCCACTTCTTAAGAAAATTAAGAATTTCTCACTCACATCACAGTCCAAGTGGTATGTGGTGCTGTGAACTGGATTTGCTTTTTGGGATAATGTGGCCCCAACTTCCTCCCAGCCATCACTGAGAGAAAGGACCCCGCAGAAGGAAGTTTCCATGGGCCAGGCCAGCAGTCAAGCACATCACTTCTGCTCATAGCTATATAGGCTCGCTTATGCGGCCATATCCACTGTAAGGAAGCTGGGAAACCTAGTCATCTAACTTAGAGACTAGAGGAGATAGTGACATTCACTTGCGCAAGAATCTTCCCAAGACCACACAGGGTGGGCCCATAATTCTGGGGAAGTGAGATCAGTTATTGACCCCCTAGGAGCAAGAACCGTGATAGATGGAGAAAAGACTGAGATTGTTAACAGTTTTGTCATGATTGGGCCACAGTCAACACTCTTGGTGCCAAGCAGCCAGGAAATCAAAAGATGAGTTACTGAAGAAAGGCTACTGTCAGGGACCTCTCTAGAGTGCTAAGGAGCAACAGTGTCAGTCTACAGACTAAGGTGTGCTGAATCCTGGTCTTCTTAATTGCTTGCTATGCATCTGACAACAGGACAATAAGCAAGAATGACAGAACAGTAATCAGTGTCTTTGAATTGTGTGGTTCTGGAGATGAATATTGAAGATACTACGGACTGCCAAGAGAATGAACAGGTCTATTCTTGAAAAGGTGAAATGAGGTTGCTCCTTGGAGAAAAAGATTTTGAAACTCCATCTCACATACTTTGAGCATGAGGAAGAACCAATCCTTGGAGAAGAACATTATACTTGTAAGAGTAGAGGGACAGCACAGGAAAGGATGACCCTGGAGGAAATGGATTGACACAGTGACTGTGGCAATGGAAGCAGGTGTGTCAAGAGATGGTAGGTTGGCTCAGGACAGGGCAGGTTCAGAGCTAAATTCATAGGGTGGCTGTGAGTCTTTGACTTGACAGCATATGGTGGCAATAGGAGGATGAGAAAAGTTCTGTCTTTTGTGTTATCATTTTCAAACGCTGCATTTTCTTTCTTCTTCTCCCTTATTTCCTCCTCCTTCCAAGGACTTAGCTTCATCTTGGCTCAGACTTTATGTCTTGTGAGTCTTGGTCTTCTTTTCCTGTCCCTCTTTGTTGTAGCTGTGAGTATATGTCTCCACCTTAAAGAGTGATGATTCACTATCAACTAGCTTGTAATCTAACTGTGACTTTAAGTCTTTGCTAGTACAATCGTGCGCATGCATGTGTGTATACCGTGTTTACATTTACTGTAAGCATTTACATGCTTATCATATTACTGTATGATATCCAGTGAAATTCCCCTTGTAGATATAAGATATGAGACTGTCTGGCAACTCTAGGTCTGCATTCATATGTGGGCAATATTAGCAGAGGGTGTGTAGTTTCCACATCAACGCAACTTCTGTCCTTCTCACTTGTCGTCTCAGTGCTGCAGCCCAGACATCAGAGACCTCTTTATCATCATGTTTGTTCTGCCTCTGCCCACACTCAGGAGGGGGATCAATTGAATTTAAGTAGAACCAACCTGAAAAAAGCAAAGAAGAAAAAGAAAACCACAGAAAATAGTACCAATCCTTTAACCTTCAACCACACAGCATAGAAAACAGAACCAAACAGAATACCAAACAATAGCTTACTGGAATTTCATGAGCTCAGATAGCATGCCTTCATTTTGGAATCTTGAGTCCGAGAGTGCAGATTCCTTGACTTAGGCTTATTTGTTGCCCAAGTGTCTCCCTGTTTCCCATCTCCTGTGTTTGTCTACCTGCCTCTTTGCATCAGGTGATCTTGGTGTGTTTGGTGTTCCTTCCTCCCTGGCTTATTTTCTTCCTTCTTCCTCTCCATAATGAAAGCCAGTCTTTCAAGCCTCTCCTGTTTCCTGAGCAGATCTGTTAGACAAAGTGTTGTTTCTTGCTTTGAGGAATCAACCAACACACTTAGAGATAGGATATATCACTTGTGCATTTTCAGAGATCCCAAATGAGTGCTGCTCAGGGAAATCTCTGCGCATTCTCTTACAAGCAGACTGGACAAATGAAGTGCCAGTGCTTGTTGTTGTTAGTTGTTGTCTCATTGTCCCCAGCTCATGGTGAACTGATGATACACAGCAGAAAGAAATACTGACCCCTTTCCCACGAAAGGTCATGGATCAGAGGACCGTAGAACTTAGGGTTCTCATTGGTGGCTAACGCTTAAAAATTGTTTGTTTGGTTTTTTTTTTTTAAAAAAAGCTTATGTTTAAAAATATGTGCTGTTATGCGCTGTCAGTATGAGTACAACTCGTAGCAATTCTGTGAACAACAGATCCCTGGCCTACCCTTTGCCATCCTCACCAGATCTCACATCAGTCCATCTCGTTGTGGATATTCCTCTTATGCTGACCCTCCACCTTTGCAAGTGTGATATCATTCTCCTCTTCTTACAACATGTCCAAAGTATATGAGATGGAGTTTTACCATCCTTGCCCCCAAGGAGCATCCTGTTTCCACTTTCTCCAGCAGCACCCTTCTTCCTAGTCTTCATCTGGAAGCACTGACGAAACCTGCTCACCATCATAACATGCAGGCCTCACTGACATACAGGAGGTGGAGGTGGCTGCATATGAGGCAGATTAGAGAGAAGAAAAAAGAAATCCAAGCAACTAAAGTGGCTTAGCAAAACTTGAGTGTAAACAAACTGTGAAGGCAGGTGCTAGACAAGACAAAGGGAAAGACTGGTGAGCAGTGATTCGGGAGATTAGATTTTATCTTGATGGACAGAATCTCTCAAACCAGGGTGTGGAAGTGTGTGTTGGAGCTAGGGGGCTGGCAGGCACAGGCTGGAGGCAAGTCAGGGGATGTGTTTAGGGAAATGATGACAATAAGGGTGGTCACCTCAGGGTTAGTGGGTAAGGAATATGAATAAAGCAGTCCTGAGTGTACCCTGAGATTGCAAAGGGTAATTGAGGAGCAGAAGAACTCTAGAATAATCCATGCCTTTTTTTTTTCAGAGCGGAGAAAGGAAATGGTAAAATCAGTTGAGAGATGTTTTCTGTGTGTTAGGTGGACATATACTTGGAGGTAAAAGTTCATTGTTCATGAAAACGATTTAAAATGATAGAATGAACATTTGATCCAGATTGGACAAAAGAAAAGATGAAGCCAAGAAGCAGGGGAAGTTTGGGGAAACAGCAGGACCTCACTGACAGAAGATGTTCACTAGATTCAGGGAGCTGACCTTGTGGCCGGAGGGTAAAAGGAAACAGGCTGTTGTGAGTCAGTTTCACCTCCGAGTAATCCTCTAGGTGTCAGCCTAGAACTGTGCTCCATGGGGTCACCAGGCCTTTTGTTCTGAGGGCCCCTAGGGTGGGAGTGCTTTCCAGTTAACCATTCAGAAAAGGAAAGTTAAAGTTACATCATGTTCTGGGGTCACCTCCTTCTCTGTGAACTCCAGCAACTCTTCCTCCATGATTTCTTTAAGGTGACAGAAGACAGTCATCAACAGATGAAGCTGAATGGTGGGAGACGATACCAGGAACTGTGGGTGCAACCTTCTTTTCCTGGGGAATGCACGTATTGTACTCTGTAATTCTGGGAGTGGGCCCAACCTACAGGACATTGAACTTCAGATATCTACCTTGTCTTTGTTCGTCCAGCATTGATTTTGAGAGACCAAAAAAAAAAAAAACCAACCCAATTAGGATCTGATTTGGTTGAATATGGCTGTGTCATGTCCTTGTACCTGTTCCAAGAGAAGAATGTAGACCAAAGGCATATATTATAGCAGAAAACGTCTTCTAGTGCTTACTCTGTTTTAGTGCCAGGCGCTGTTCTCACGACTTGACATTTCTTAAATCATGTTATCTTCACAATCACTGTGTCAAATCAGTACTGTTATTATCTTCATTTTACATTTGAGGAAACTAAGGCACAGATGAGTCAAATCACATGCTCATGTGTGCATAGCTAGGAAATGACAGCAAGGGAAAAACTGGAACCCAGAGTTTAGGCTTGTAAGCTCTCTGCAAGGCCGCCTCTGAAAGAACTAATCTCATATATGTTTCTTCAAGGTTCTTCAGATAGTAACAGTTCATCCTCTACAGGGGCCATGGCAGTGTGATCTCTGTGACCAGTGTTTCTCCTGAGCCCATCCCCCACACCCGATGCAAAAAGTCTGTGAGAATTGTCCTTATAGCTAGAGCTAGTTGTCAGTGGGCTGACTGTTTTCTAGAGCTGCTGTAACAGAAATACCGGAAGTGAATGGCTTTAAAGCATAGAAAGTTCTATTCCCACTGCTCTGGAGGCTGACAGTCCAAACCAGAGCCTTGGATGTGCTGATTCTTTTCTGTAGCTCTAAGTCCTCCTTGATTCCTTTGCTTGTGGACATTCCTGTAGGATCTGTATGCGTCTCTGCATCTAACCTGTTCTGTTTAGAACTCAGCAATGGTTAGACTTAGGATACACTCTACACTGAGGAGGACCTCCACTGATTGTGCGTACTATATTGTTTTTCATTATGGAGGATGATTACTTTAAAGTAGACAATGGAAGGAAATCCACTTTAGGCAAGGCCAGTGGATTCAATGATGAATAAATGATAACTGCGTGTGACCAGGGTTTAAATGAGACATAATTCAATCCTTAATAGTGACCACAGAATGTATCATTCAAACAGGTACAGCTCTAAGAGTAAAACTGAGCATTATTAACAGATATGCAAATACAAAATGTGCAAACCAGATCTGTCTGGGACATCACCCAAGGTCTATGCTACGTATTGTGTGACTATTAAATGAATAGCTTAAAATTTGCCCAAGGAAGGCAGAAGTTCCAAAAGGCCTGGATTTTAACAGGAACATAATAGATTTTGAATGAATAAGTTATGTAGTGTGTCCCAAAGAGACCAATAGGAAGGCCAACACCAAATCCTAGGGGCACAGAAGGAACATAGCTGGAGGGTGCTGACAGGTTCTCTTGGAAATTGTTTTTGTCTGAGAACTTCATTGTTGAACAAGTTAGTACTCGCATTGACAGTAAAATCAACAGACCCAAAGGAAGCTTGGGAAACCCAGTCCATTGTTGTATCTTTTAGGGAGTCTACCTCCTGGAGCAGAATTGGCTCCTAGCGGCTTGATAGTGGTCACTACAGGGAAGTTTGAGGGGTCATGTTTGATGTGTGTTACTGGGTTTTTGCACTCCATAAGCGGGTGTTAGTTGAACTTTTGACCAAGGGTGGAAGCCTGCTTAAGGGTTGTCTTTAAAACCCCTGCGGCTCTCGGGCCAAATTTATTCATTTTAGAATGAATATTCTTTAAGTGATACAGCAATTGTTTGTCATTTTCCTGTGCTGAATAATTTGGAGTTGCTGTGATACTGAACACTGCCATAGTTGTGTCAAATACCATCATGTACAATCTTTAGTCCTCTAAACTTCCACATTGATTGAGGTTGGGAAGCAGGAATGGCATCCACTTCCTAAACTAGAAGCCTCTGAAAACTATAATGTAAAAAAATTATGTTAGTTATAAAACAGAGCTCAGGTCTTTTGTGCAAGCGTAGCTGTAAGTCTTGTTTGACTTGACGACACTGCTAAGTGAGACTAGTGTTGTTATATCTGGAGGAACATTCTTCCGCTTTGTACGTCAATCTTTGTCAATGTGCTATGTGAAGTAATCTGGGTTTGCTGTGATGTTGAACCTTGTACCATTGGGGTATCAAATACCATAATGGTTTCCCCAATGTGGACAGTGTTTGATGGAGCTCCCAGTTGTAAAACAGGTTCAGAAACAGGAGTGGCATCCACTTCCTAAGCCACATGCCTCTGGAAACTATGAACAAAAGATCTAATGCCTTTCCATAACTATTGTCGGTTCTCCGAGTTCAGAGTGTCTTTGAATCGTGCTCAACTTGATAGCAATCATCAACAATAACAACCATTGAAATGTTTATATCTACAGGAAAACTTGGTCTGGTGTCATTTCCTGTCATGAATAGTAATCTTAAATGTTTGGAAGTGGAATAATGGCTTTTTAAAAGCCTAAAATCAAGGAAGGCACACATCAAGATGTTGTTTACGTTCTTGAAGCTAACATCACTTTACCAAATGTGAAATTTGAATATTGAGCAATTAAAAGAATATGTCTGCAAGGGCTCCAGGAAGCTGGGAGACCAGAACCAGTATCAACCTGATCAAGGAGCTGGTCACCAGCCCCACGTCTTTTGTAATAGGAGCTGACTGTTCATCTTTCTCCCTTGGAGCTTCTTGTGGATTCAAATTGCCAGAGAGGCAGATTTTGGTTTACCAGCTAAACTCACTACTGATTTTGTCACTAGAGCTCCCTTTTCAGAGGAAGACTCCCAACAAGATGAAGTGACACAGTTACTTGTAGCAATGGACTCAAGTATATCAGAGATCATGAGGATGGCACCAGAGAGGACGAGGTTTAGATCTGTGGCTCTGGCACATAAGGTCGCTTTGAGTCATAATCAACATGATACTAGCTAACAATAACAACATTCTGTTTTAAGATTGTAGCAAAATGCGACCAAACTTGTTCTTTTCAGATCACAGCTTGATCTTTTTTGCCATTGTGCTTAGTCCGACAGTTGAGTCATATTGGAAGCATAATGTAGAACAAGTACTAAATGAGCTTTTCAAGCAATCTAAAATTGTAATTTAAATCTAATACTGTTCTCTAGAGTTGTACAGGAAGCTGAAACCACAGTGCCACAGATACAGAAAAGTCTCTACTGTGCTCACAGGAAAGTGAGGCAAGTCTTAATCTTGTTGTGAGTAAGGCATTCAGTTTCACTCCATGATTCTGGGTGTCCTCATGCTGCCGTGATAATAAACTCCTAATGGTGTAGCAGGAATGTGTGCTATCTTTTTTTCCCTTAAAATTGTGCATCCTTTAGGGGTAGTTTGATGAAGAATCCGAGTCTCTGGTGGGGCTGGCATTTTGTGTGTTTGTCTTTCCCAGAACCTATAAAGGTTCAGCCTCAAAACAGCACCCAGGGCCTTGATATTGCAACTAACATTTCCAAAGCACATCTTTCAAAATATGTTTTCTGTGTTCCTGTTTTTAGAATTCTATGAAAGTGGTCAGTAAATAGAGTGGTTTTTAGAGTGCCTAATATCTAGGGAAAATAAATTGTTGTATTTCAGCAAACAGAAGCTGCCATAAGATGTGCTCACCAAGTTGTGCCAAGAAATCTGGAGAACAACTACCTGGCCAATTGGCTGGAAGAGATCTGTATTTGTTTCCTTTCCAAAGAAAGGTGATCCAACGGAGTGTGGAAATTATTGAACAGTATCGTTACTATTACATGCAAGAAAGATTCTGCTGAAGATTATCCAAAAATGGCTGGCATAGTATATGAACAGAGAATTGCCAGGCTGAGTTTAGAAGGGGTTTTGGTACTATTGTAGCTAATGTTAGACGGATCTTGGCTAAAAACAGGGAGTACCAGAGGAATGTCAATCACCAGAGGAGTACCAGAGGAATGTCAACCAGAGGAGCGTTTCATTGACTATGCAAAAGAGTTTGACAGTGTGGATCACAATAAATTGTGGCTAACTCTGAGAATAATGGGAATCCCAGAACACTTGATCGTGTTTATACAAAATCTGTACTTGGGCCAGGAGACAGTCATCAGAACTGAGCAAGACAATTGCATGGTTCCAAATTGGGAAGAGTGTATGCCAGGGATGTGTCCTATCTCCGTATCTTTTCAATCTGTATGCAGAACAGATCATTCAAGACGCGGGGCTCTGTGAGGAGAAATGAGGTATCAGGATTGGAAGTAGTCTCATTAACTTGCATTATGCAGATGACACCACCCTGCTTGCTAAAACTGAGGAGGATCTGAAGTACTTGCTGCAGAAGGTCAAGGACTGTAGCCTTCAATATGGATTGAAGCTCATTATAAAGAAAACAAAGATTCTCACCACTGGGCTGATTGGCAGCATTGTTATGGATGGTGAAGAAAAAGACTGAGCTTGGCTCCACAATCAACACTCTTGGCACCAGCAGCCAGGAAATTAAAAGATGTATTACATTGGGAAAGCCTGCTGTCAGAGACCTCTTCAAAGTATTAAAGAGTAATGGTGTCGCTCTGGAGTCTAAGGTGTGCCTGATACAGACCATGGTCTTTGCAATCCTTGCTATGCATCAGAGAGCTGGACAATGACTAGGGAGGATAGAAGGAGAATTGATGCCTTTGAGCTGTGGTGTTGGAGAAGAGAGTTGCATGTACCATGGACTGCTAAGAGAATGAACAGGTTTGTCCGAGAGATGGTGAAACCAGATTGCTCCTTGGAGATAAGGATTCTGAAGCTTTTTGGACGTTTTGCAAGGATGCACCAGTCTTTGCAAGGAGAGGGATGTCATACTTGGGAGGGAGGGACAATGCAGAAGAGGAAGAACCTCGATGAGATGGATTGATTCAGTGTCTGGGGTAATTGGGATGGGTGTGTCAGAGACAATAAGATTGGCACAGGATAGCGCAGGGTTTAGGGCTGTCGTACATAGGGTCACTATGAGTTGCAGGTGACTCGACAGCACATAACAACAACAACATCAGAAGTCAAAGGAGGCTGGGATTAAGAATATTTTATGTTCATGGAAAACTGACTCCCTCTTGAAAGCCCTACTGATAAATGGCATCTTGTTGAGGGCAAGAAGCTTGGAGGAAAGAGTGCTTATTCCTGGAGAATGGTTGGGCCTGTGAAGTTTTGGAAGCACGTTGGCCAGAATCCACTAAAAGACTTGAGTCTGCCAGACCTTCTCAATAAATATGGGTTTTGTGAAGAGTTTGTGTGGTCCACTGAGAAGTAGGGAGGGGTGAGTCCTTCCAGAGGAGAAAGATTTGAAGGTGCACTTGCAAACCAACAGTCACTGAAAACTGTGGAGTGCTCCCTACGCTGACACACATGGGGTAGCCAGGAGCTGGACCTCACTGCATGGTAACTGTTTGTGGTTTAGGTAAAGGATAAACTAACGCCAACCTCTGTTTAATTGTTACAAGAACAAAATTGGCAAAACTCAGAACTTTCATTTGGGGGAAGGAAACTTTATCTATGTCTTTCTTTGAATTGTGGAGTTGTTTATAAAAGTACGAGACAATTTACTTTCCCCTAAAGAAGTCAGTTCAGATGTATCAGTACATCCAGCTTCCTAATAAATAAGATGAATTCTTCAGTGATTTCAGTTTGAGATTAAGACATTTTAACTCTGTATATTAGCAAGTACTTTGGGATACAGCCTGAAACACACTCCAGTTGCTTACACAGTAGAAACATAACTGGTCCTTCCTGTGTGATTTGTTAATTTTGTTCATGAGCAAGCCACGACATTATGGGAAATGCTGGAGTTGAGCAGGAAAGGAGCATATATTTCTGATTGTTGCTGTAAGGTGGGGTCCAGAGGCTGGACATTTTCAGGACAATCAGTCAGGCTCATGTTTTAATAATGTCATTTACTCTGAAGAACATTTCCTTCGTTTCTAAGAACAGTCATAAACTGGGCAAGGTTTATAGATCTCATTAAGCCCTTTTGTTACTGAATTGCTATTTGATGGGGCCATGGAATATATATGGCGTCTCCAATAAAAGTTTGAGAGATGACAGCAGGTTCCCGGCCCTTGAAGAAAGTCATTTACCAGCTGGACAGATTAACTAAGACAATGCTGTAAGGAACGTGGAGCGAGGAGCAGGAGACATTGATCTGGAGTCCACTAACTATTGGAACTGTCACATTATGCAAAGGATTCTTTTGTAAAGTTAAATACATACATCAAATTAGTAATATTCAGGGGCAACCCTGTTAAGTAAAGTAAGACAAAGAAGTCTTTCTGTGAGAAGAAGCCTTTCCTTAAGCAATGCCACTTCCACATTCCTAAGTAGAAAAAAGACCATAAATATGGTGCCTTCCTATTTCAAATGGAGAGTGAGAATACGAATATTTATTAGAATAATTGAAAGGTTTCGGATCGAAGCCAAGAACCACGCCAAGGTGGAGATAGAATTATTCTCAAAGTTTATTGCACGCCGGGCTACCCAGCAAGGGGAGTAGCACTGGGGGTTGGGCTTAGGGGGCTTATATGGGGTCGTTGCAGTGGTTCATTCGGGCATAAAGTTTCTGGTCTTGGGAATCTGGTTCTGGGGAATGTTCTGACATAAGATTTTCTGGGTTCTGGTTTCAGAAAAATGTTCTGATGTAGGATTTCTGAATTCTGATTTTAGAAGATGTCCTGACATAGGGATTTCTGAAAACCTCCATTTTGATTTTTAGTCTAACTATAATTTATTAAAGGTTATTTTTAAAGCCCATAATTTAAACTTTTAAAAATTCAGAACATTAACTAAAAAGTGTGTGTGTGTGTGTGTGGGCCTATTCATTTTCTGAACAGGTTAAGTTCCAAAGCCCAGGTCTCCGTAAATATTGGAGCTCCAGGACTCTCCCATGATCAAACACTCCTGAGGCTCAGGAGTCATTTGGGGGCTGCTCCTTCACGTTTGGGTGTCAGGTTCTCTTTTGCACCTTGCGGACCTACCTCAGAGGTCCTCTGGAGGACAGCAGCCTGTGCTGTTTGAAACCTAGGGCAGAGTTAGATGCGTCAGGACATGCAGCCAGGATGTATGCATACATTTCACTCACTCTCTCCCTGTCATCAAGTTGGAACTGACCCACAGATGACCGTCGAGCAGTTTTCAGAGGTTGTAAATCACATCTTTATCCCTATCAGCCACTAGTAAATTGATCCTCCTGCCTTTGACTTGGCAGCCCAACTCCTTACCCCTAGAATTCCCTGTTCATATATATTGATATGTATGTGGATGTATCTATACTGTTGTTTTATATGAACGTATAAATCTAGGACCAATGGCACTTTTAGATTGCTTCAAAAGCTCATTTATTTGTTGTACTATATATAATATTATGAAGAGGTTAATGTGAAAAATGGCTTTCTTAGCCATTAAATTTGACTTTGCCATGTGAATGGGCAGGAATATACAAATAGAGTGTGTTAGCATATCTACAAGGGGATTGGCTAGTGTCACCAATCCACAAGGGCATTGGCTCTTCTCACCATTAACTTGAGTGGATCTGACAGCAGAGTGAGAGAAGGAATCCTACCATCAGAAAAGAGCAAGCAAGACAATGCAACTCATCCTTCAGGACCAGAGATAACTGCCTCAGCCAGACTAGGGCCTGCAGGAACAAGAGCCATGGCATCCATAGCAGAGAACCAGAGCAGACACGAGAGGGAGTGGCCACAGAACAAGAGCTGAGAGCCCTTTGCCCAAGTTCATTGGAGGACTGAGGAGGGGAGAGCCATAATTGACAGGACTGAGAACTTTTGTATCACTAGCTGCAAGGCTCAAGGCTAAGGTACCTGCAAGCACATTTCAGAAGCTGTGCTGACTGTATTTAGCTACTAACCTGTATTATAACCTTTGGACTTCCCCAGCATAGCTCTGTGTGGTCTGTTGAGTTATCACATCAGAATTTGGACCCTGTAAAACAGTAGCATTTGTGTTAAGAAGAGTAGAAAGAGATCCAAGAGCACGGAGCACATGTCTGACCTCATGGGAATTGGTTTTGTGTTATTGATGCTGTTCATGGAGGCAATTCTCCTTTGTGACGTTGGGAAAGGTCAGATATGGCCATGCTCACCCTGCTTTTGCTCTTTTTACAAATATGTATTAATTATATGTAATTATTCTCTATATAATTGTTTGGATCTATATACATATCTACGTATATACAGACACATAATTGTTCACACACACATACCATAAGAGGGAACTCTGGTAACCTAGTGGCAAAGAGTTGCACTGCCAACCTGAAGGGAGGTGATACGAATCCAACAGCTGCCATGAGAGAAAGATGGGCAGTCTCTTTCCATGTGATTTATAGCCTCTCAAAAACCACAGAAGGGTCAGTTATGAGTTGGTTCCAACTTGAGGGTATATAGCAACAACAAAACCACAACAATACGTATATGAACAATTAGTTTTTCAGGCAATCCAGAAGTGTCACTAGCCCCAGACATAATACTGTTCTGTGTGCCATACACATATATTTTCAATCTTGCTAAGATGCAAGTATTTCAACTTCAGATTCAATGCTATTAACAATAGATAGTATTTCCTTCCAGAACACAGAGACCCTGTGAGTTAGAACCAACTCTATATTCCTTCTAAAGTACGGAAAGCTAACCTGTTCTGGAAAAGATTTTAGCTTAGAGAATCCTACAGGGAAGTTCTACTTTATCAGAGTCCCTGTGAATCATAGCCAACTTAGTAGCATACAGCAGCTCCATTGTTGAGACAGTAAAATAGACATAGACCAAATTTCTGATGAAAAAATTGATAGTGTGTGTGTGTGTGTGTGTGTGTGTTCCTCATCAAGAGTAACAGTCCTAGGGAGCTCTGGTGGCCTAGTGGCAAGAAGCTGCACTGCAATCCCATAGGTATGCAGTTTGAATCCACCAGATGCTCTGCTGGAGAAGGCAGGACAATCTCCTCCTGTACCAGTCAGATCCAATTTGACGGTACACACAAAAAATAATAAAATTTAAAAAATTTTTTTTTTAAAAAAGAGTAACAGTCCTAATTATTTTTCTTTTTGCCCTGTGTGACCTTATTTTGATCTTTTTCCTATTTGATCTCTGAGCAAACACAAAGTATCACCTTTTTTGCCTTTATCTTTATCTTTCTACAGTCTACATTCACCTCTCACAACACACCCTTCAATCTGTCCTTTAGAAAGCTACCATAGGCGAGCTCTGGTGGCCTAGTGGTAAGAAGCTGCAACTGCAATCTCAGAGATGCACAGTTCCAATCCACCAGACGCTCTCCTGGAAAAGGAGGAACAATCTCCTCCTGTACCAGTCAGATCTGATTTGACAGTACACACAAAAAATAATGAAATAAAATAAATTTTAAAAAAAGAAAGCTGCCATATAGAACTGAAATCCACAAAACAGGAGCTATATGTTTAGCAGTAGTTTCATATTTCTCAATTTAAAAATATTCAACCCTGGAAGATTATGTATTTTATAGTCTTAAACAAGAATAGGATGTTTACCACCACTGTGAGTTAAAAAATGCACTCATGCCTAAGGAGTCCTGGAACAGTTGTTAGGTGCTCAACTGATAACGGAAAGGTTAATGGTTTGAACCTTCTCAACAGCTCTGTGAGAGCAAGACTTGACAGATGGCTCTGTGGAGATTAGAATGAGACAGTTATACTGCATCACATGAGGTTGTTGTGAGTCTTTCATGGACTGTATTGTGTCCTCCAAAAATGCATGCGTGTAATGATATAATGTGGAAGGTATGCAGTGATCCCTCATAAAACTATTAAACCAAATAGTTGTAAAAGGATTAAAAGTTGAATGCAACATCTCCTAGTCCCATAACAGCCCTAATGTAAGGGAGTTTCCCTAGGGTGTGGTCTGTAATACATTTTATCTTACTGGAGATGGGGAAAGAAAGGAATCTAAGAAGTAAGGCTGTATTACCTTCAAGAAGCAATTGCCAGGAGTGGAGTGTGTCTTTTTTTGGTCTCTATTTGAGAAAGCTGGGGAAGGCTAAGTGATTTAGAAGTCATCACAGAATGCCTTGCTTACAGATACTGCACCTTGAGTTTGAAATGCCAGCCTCCTAGATTATAAGAGAATATATTTCTGTTTGTTAAAGCCACCTGCTTGTGATCTATCATAGCAGCACTGCATAGCTAAGAATAAGAAATGGTTAAATGTGGCAACAAAGCCCAAGAATCCATTGCAGTAATGTTTCAGCACCATGGACAGTGCCCCGAGGATTGCTTTCCCTTCCACAGACTTTGGTCGTGGTACCCCCAGCCTAGGACGGACGTGGTTAAGGAAGGTTATGTTGCCATAAAATGGTTGTTTTTATACTTGGCTGCACATTAAAATCTTCTGAAGAACTTAAAATATCACAATGTCCAGTCCTTCTCCCCCTCTACCAATTAAATCAGAATACCTGTAACTAGGCCCCAGGTACTAATATTTTTTAAAGTTTCTCAGCATTAAAACCAATAGAAAGTGACAATTTTTACAAGAGGAGATGAATTTACTTCTAATGTAAAAGTTCTCAGTCTTAGCTGCCACTTACAGTTATTTAAGGAATTACTTAAAGACAAAAATTATTATCCTAACTCATCTCCAGATATTAGAGTTCAGTTGACTTGAGATAGAGTCCAAGCATTAGTAGTTAAAAAAGAACAACAACAAAAAAAATCCTTCAGGAGGTTCTAGTTTTCATGAAGTATAAAAATTACTACACAGTAATATTTTTTGGGGAAAACTGTTTGTTTTTTCAGTGTGGAACATCTAGGCAACTCTTTTGCCTCTGTAGGATCTACTCATTCTAGAAGGAAGCATTGTCTGGTGTTTGTGACACTGGAGTTGATTTGAGAATAAAATGGGCCTACAGCAGCTCCTATCAACTCCTTGTCTGGGTCAAAGTCTCAACTCTGAGCTTTAAGTAAGAATGTGAGCACTAGATCATTTACCTGCTTCTCCATAGACGTGAGCCTGTGTTCAACAGTCCTGGAGAAGTCAAAGTATTCTCTGAAAGAGTAAGACATTTCCTTGGCAACCCATGCACACCCACCAGGCATGTCTCTGTCTGATAGGGGCTTCTTTGCTGATCTAAGTCTGCAATGGGTTTCCTCCTGATTTCCTTTGTCTAAGGTGGCACTAATAGCATGCCAACCTCAAACTTGCTTCCTAACCTCTGATCTCCTATCTCTTCAGAGAAACAGATGGAGATTAAAAACAAGTGATGGTGCTAAGATTGTACCAGATGTTGATTATTTGTGGCCACTGATGTCTGGAATGTTATGGTTCTTGAGCTCATGTTTAACATACTTGTCCCGTCTTAGATGATGTGATAAAAAAGTGACCCCTCATCCCATTGTCTGTCCCTTGCCTTCCTTCATTCCTATCAGATGCCCTGAAAAATGATGCCACTTTCTTTATATTCAATCCTTGACCAATGGTTGAATACATCCCAGTGGATGTTGAAATCTAGGTCTTCATTCCTAATGCTCTGCTGTCCTACAACCCCAACATTCTTTTCACAGGAAAATGACATTGTTCCCTGGAAGCTGTCATGGTTTGAGAAAAGTAATTTTCAAATTGAGTGTTAAAGTGACCTATAATCTAATTGTAGTTAAAATAGGAGCACTAAATTTTTTATGTAGCACCAACAGTGTGTTACTGGCTTTATTATTCATGGCTTATATGTGCAGTTGTTAATCATATAGTTCTACAAATTAATACTATCTACATGAAGCAGCCGACAGAACATTTAGTAAATTCTTTGATCAGCTCATTAAATTTTGATCTCAAAGCATTCAGAAGCATCTTATACTTACCTGTCAGGATTGGTGGAAGATCTATCAACAATGCGTTATGCAGATGACACAACCCTACTTGATGAAACTGAGGTGGACCTGAAGCGCTTGCTGCAGAGGGTCAAGGGCTGCAGCCTTCAATATGAATTGAGGCTCAATATCAAGAAGACAAAGATTCCCACCACTGGACAAATTGGCA
Source organism: Elephantulus edwardii (assembly GCF_000299155.1). NCBI lineage: Eukaryota > Metazoa > Chordata > Mammalia > Macroscelidea > Macroscelididae > Elephantulus > Elephantulus edwardii. The sequence goes on from NW_006399858.1 coordinate 5,871,554, forward strand.
GCATCAGGATGGATGGTGAAAAGATTGAGATTGTTCACAGCTTTAGTTTGCTTGACTCCACAGTCAACATACTTGGCTCCAGCAGCCAGGAAATTAAAAGACATATTGCCATGGGAAAGTCTGCTGTTAGGGACCTCTCCAAAGTACTGAAGAGCAAGGTGTCTCTCTGGAGACTAAGGTGTGTTTGTTACAGGCAGAGAGTTGGACAATGACTAGGGAGGATAGAAGGAGAATTGATGCCTTTGAGCTGTGGTGCTGGAGAAGAGTATTGAATGGACTGCTAAGGAAACAAACAGATTCATCCTGGAGAGGGTTAAACCAGGCTTCTCCTTGAAGGCAAGGATCCTGAGGCTTCCTTCGTCTGACATACTTTGGACATGTTGTAAGGAGGGACAGGTCCTTGGAGAGGGACATCATGCTTGGTAAGGTAGAGGGACGGCACAGAGGGGAAGGCCCTCTAGGAGGTGGAGTGATTCAGTGACTGGGGTAATTGGGATGGGTGTATCGGAGACAGTGAGATTGGAACAGGACAGAGCAGAGTTTAGGGTTGTACTATGAGTCACTATGAGTCGCAAGCGACTCGATGGTGTATAACAACAACAACAATAGTAACTGGCCTGGGTTCCTTTTTAAATGCTCAGAGCCTGAGGAAATACATAGACAGCAGGTTTTTGCAAGATTTTTGAGTCATGGATTGCCTTTCAGAATAAATACTACTCTAAAATATTTCATTTCTTTGATAGACCCCATTACCTTGGCTAATTCACACTAATTTGATCTTTATTGTATATCTGTAGCTAGTTAAGGCCTGTAAAAATTAATTTGTCCTGAAACTTCAGTAGAAATTAACTGTGATTTTTTTTTTTTTAAATAACTCTATAGATTGTGATTCTGGTGTAAATATTTTAAAAACTTGTCGAACATAGTTCATAGATCAGTTTATTGCCTTTTGAAACAAGAAGATAATCTTTTGGAGGCCTATTGAAATTAGTGCAGTGTTATATATTTTGAAAGAGAAGAAGGAGGAAAGAAATGCCAAAGGTGAGACTGATAACAGAAAGGCGAAGATAGGGGATTTGTTTGGATCTTTTTTTGAGATTATTTTCCAGTTTAAACATTTTCACAGATCTATTTTATGGCTCTACTTTCCTACAGAGCAACAACATCATCCCAAAAGATGCTATTAACCATTATTATTAGCAAGCCATCCAATTCCCTAATGAGACCACAAACACCTCACATTCTGCTCCATTAACTCCAGCTACTCTAATGACTTGCTCAGTATACAGATTGAATAGGTGGAGAAAGGATACAGCCCTGATGCACACCTTTTTTTGATTGTGAACTGAGCAGTATTCCCTTACTTTGTTCAGACTACCACTTCTAGGTCTAGATCTAGGTTTCAAGTCAGCAAAATCAAGTGTCATGGGTTTTCCTGTTACTCAGTGTTAGCTATAGTTTATTATGATCCACCCAGTCAAAAACTTTTGCATAGTCAATAAAACATAAAATAGACATTCTTTTGGTAGTCTCTGCTTTCAGCCAGGATCCATCTTACATCAGTGGTGATATGCCTGCTGCCAACGACTCTTCTAAACCTAGTTTGAATTGCTGGATGTTCTCTGTTGCTGTGCTGTTCTAGCTGCTTTCAGAGAATTTCAGCAAGATTTTATTTTCATGTGATATTGTTTTATAATTCCACATTCTGTTGGGTCACCTTTCTTGGAAATGGGAAAAAACATGGACCTCTTCCAGTCAATTGGCCAGGCATTTGTCTTCAAAATTTCCTGTTACATACTAGTGAGCTCATCCAGGGGTGCATCTTTTTATTGAAACATGGCAATCGGTATCCTGTCAATTAGTGGGGCCTTATTTTTTTGCCAATACTTTCAGTATAGCTTGAACTACTTCCTTCATTACCATTGATTCTTGTTCATATGTTACTGTCTAAAATGGTTCTGTGTCAATCTATTCTTTTTGGTTCAGTGACTCTGTGTATTCCCTCTGTGTTCTTTTTTTTTTTTTTTGTGAAAAACATATTGGTGGTACAAGGAGGTGAGGGTTGGGGGCAGAAGGGTGAGGGTGGGCCAGGATGCAGCTGCAGAGCTGCACAGTTTGGTCAGTGGGGGGAGCAGGTGAAGGAAATGATGAGGGTCCAGTGGGCACCAGATGCTACAGAGGAATGATAAGCATTTTCCAATGGTAATTAAACCAACTGTCTTATTGATTTGGGAATTGGATGCCGACTCTCTGGCTTCTTCATGCTGAACAGGGGCGTAGATGTAAAGGGGGGAAGGGAGGACACTTTATCACCTTACTGGTGGTCTTGGGTTGAAGCTGCTTGCCTTCTTGCTCTGTTAGAAGATATTTTCCTGTCATTTGCTCCCCTCTGGACTGCAAAGTGTTTTCCCAGGTGGGTCCAGTGGGGATGTCTGGTTGAACCCAGAGGCTCCATCCTTCTTTGCTTCCTTAGCTGTCAGTTGTATTTCCTTTTTGTCACTGGCACTGGGTTCAGGGTCGATTCTGGAGTAAAACTCAGTGTTAAGGTTACCTATAGGAAAGGGAGCAAACCTAGAGAGAACAAACTTGTGAGTTACAAATAGAAGGGCTTTGAGGGTGTTGCTTTCAGGTTTACTGGCGGAGGGGGGGGAGGATGGCAGAAGGTGGCCTAGGTAACATTCTCTGGATACCCTAGGCATTCTTTTTTTTCCCCTTCCCCACCCAGGGGTCAGATGGCACAATCTGGGGACTGAGGAGCTCACCCTGAGGGCTGCGACAGCTCACCCGAGCAGGGCAACACCCCCCAGGAGCTGGCTGGTATACTCCCGCTCCAAATGCCCCTACCCCAATCTGGTCCCCTCGCCTGATTGAGGACTCTGTGGTCAGGGAAAGTGTTTCCAATTCCAGCACTGCCACTTTTACCCTCCCATAAGTGGTCATACTTTATTTTGAAGTAGGTGTCACTGCCCTTTATATATGATAAAGGGAACCTGAGAATTGTGAACAGATTCTCCCCAGGTCTAACCATCTTTGGCAGAAGCATTCAACAGAACAAAATATGTGGTGCATTTAGGATGTCAGTCCTCTTGTGCATGCTGCCACTGTTAAGGTCATCAGACTCACAGTGACTTTCAACAATCCATTCTATAGGTAATTGTCTTCTTTGGCTTGTCCAAGGAAACCCAAACCTGCAGGTGGTGGGCATGCATCCCATCCCCCACTTCCTACACAGGCAGCCAGCGGGGCTTGCGCCCCCCCCAGTGCAGGCGGCAGGAGGTGCGCCCCCCCAGTGCAGGCGGCAGGAGGTGCGCCCCCCCAGTGCGAGCGGCCGCTGGGGGCACGCCACCCCACCCCGCTGCATGGGCACTCGGTGTGCGCGCAGCCCCTCTTGTGCTGGCAGCCAGCGGTCACCCGCTTCCCCCAAAGCCGCCATCCTGGCTCCAAGAATTCTCTCCAGAACAAGTCCACCTTGCGGCAGTGTGGTGGCTTTGCTGTACCAGTCTTCTTGAGGAGGGCCGGTGCCCAGCATCCATCCTGAGTGAGGGAATCCATTCGTTCTGGCTGTGGAAGCCTCATGGAGCTGCAGCAGCTGTGTGGCGCTGTGCGGGCTCTGCGGGGGTGGGGGGGTGGGGGGGTGGGAGCCACGAGACTCACCCATTTCTCCTTGGGAATCCTTAAATTCCTGTTGTTGAGCCTCAATCTTCACTGAGGGCCAGTCATCAACTGTTTAAGTGTTCAATTATCAATAAGCTGAAGTCGCTGCTCCTGCAGCTCATCACGCTGTCTCTGCCTCTGCCGCCATCTTGGATCTCCCCTCTGTGTTCTTTTGATGCTTCCTTGATTATTCAATATTTTACCTATAGCATCCTTTTCTATTGCAATTCTAGGCTTGAATTTGTTCTGAAGTTCTTTCGGCCTGTTAGCTTCTTAATTCAGAAACATCTTCCCAAAGCATCCACTTAGTGTAAGGGTTGTGTGAGCTATTGTTAGTGATGTTGTGTCCCATCAAGTTGAAACTGACCCATAGCTGACCCTCCAGTAGATTTTCAGAGGCACTAAATCACATGGAATGGGGCTGCCCTTCTTTCTCTCACAGAGCAGCTGTTGGATTCGAAGCATATACAAACTTTAGGAACATATAGGAACTATAGGAATTGCATAAGCAGCCACCAAAGATTTGATTTTAAGTTATATGGGGATCGGTGTGTCAGAATTAGTGTAACTGATTCAGGACAGGGCAGGGTTTAGAGCTCCTGTACAGGGTTGCTCAGAAATGCTGAGTGAGTTCTTCCCTTTTTATTTTCTGACTCCATTTCTTTGCGCTTTATAGTTCTTAGCTTCATTCTCCAACTACCCTTTGAAATTTTCTGTTCAACTCTTTTACTTTGACGTTTCTTTCCTTTGTTTTGGCTTTTTGATATTTTAGTGGCATTTTCAGAGTCTCTTCTGATATTCATTTTGATCCTTTCTTACTCCCCTGTCTTTGTAATGATCTTTTGTCTCTTCGTGGATAATATTATTGATGTCCTAATTTGTGTAGACAGCAAACAAATGAATTGGTCAGGTTTGCCATCCAATTATGCTTAAATTCATCAGATTCAAAAGGAGAAAATCTAAATCCCACTTAACGTCAAAAAAGAAGCAGCAGAAAGTGAAACATGTCCTTTGGTCCAGAGATTCTGGCTTGTCATGTCTCATCTAGGGACTCCTTCTGATAAAATGTCCAAAGTATATGAGTTCATAGCTGTGTGTGTGAGCATATACACATTTATGTACATATAAATATACTTGAGAGAGACAGAGAGAGAGACTTTGGAGGTTTGGAGGCAGAATTCTCCCCTTCTGTGCTGGAGCTCTGAATTGATTTCCTGGTTTACAGACATCTTACCCACTTCTCCTTTATTGTGTGTGGCTGTGATGCTGAACTGGTGTCAGCAACGTGTCCAAACTAAGAAGGACTAGGAAGAAAGGACTGCCAACCTCCTGCTGAAAACCAGTCAGTGAGAGCTTTGTGGATCACAGTCATCTGATCTACAGCCAGTCATGGAGGTGGTGCAGGGCTGGGCAGCCTGTCTTCCCACTGTGCAGAAGAGCCATGAATCGGGGTCTACGCAATGTCTGCTAACAACACACAGCTTTGTATAACCACCGTTACTATCTGTTTCCAAAACATTTTTTACACCCCAAGCAGAAGCTTAGGATCTGTGAAGTTGTAACTCCCTTGTATATTGTTTTCCATAGATAAATTAATCACAAGATCCCTGACGCACAGTGGTATAAAGCACAGAACACCTAATTGGAAGGTCTGAGAGAGAAAGAAGTAGCAGTCTAATGGACAAATATTGCATAGGGCCACTGCTGTAAAATGGGACTGACATCAGGGTTGAGGGAAGACAGAGAAGGAGGGGAGGAATGATGTATACTGCATTGAAACAGATGAGGGAGAGACTGTTTAAAAGGGATATATGATTAGGTATTATTGTCATGACCGGAGGCCAGAATGAAAGCTGCATAGTGGAGTGGACTTGGGAGGAGGGATTGTAAAACAATGAAAGAATTTTACTTTTCAAAAAGAAGAGTGAACTGCAGGGGTTGGGGGCAGGGAGAAAAGTGCAACAATGAATGACTAGAATCCCTAAGTCTCTGTAAACTTTCATTAGAATTAATAAAAACTATTTTTTAAAAAAATATTAAGAGCCTGAAACACCCCACAGGTAGATCTGTTCTAGGTCTGCTAGTCCTACAGGGTCACTGTGAGTTAGAATCAACTTGAATGCAGTGGGCTGGGGAACTTCATTTTATGATTTTTTAATTGGGTATTTAAGTCCTCAGAATTCCATGATTATGAGTCACTGGGGACAGAGTGATAAACAAGAAAGCAGATTCCCTTCCCAAAGGGATCCTGCATTCCAGCATGCCCTCCGCGTTCTCCTCTTCCTTTTATTAGTGAGGGTCTTTCAGGCTGAAAATGTGATAGGCAGTGAATACCAGTTTAAGTCCAGACATGGTGATGGTATCACAAACCTCTAGTAATCTTACTATGAATTCTTTTCCTTTGGGAACTTCTCTTTAAAATACAGTTTTAAAAAACATATGTGAGGGGAGATGCTGAGTGGTTGGAACCAACCATCACTGCTTTTCACACACTCTCTCATTCATACTGAGAACACACTCACAATTCAGTTGCGTGCTAGGAAGAAAGTGAGAATGTACTGGTTTTTAGAGTTTACAACAATAAGATTTCAAAGGCTATGTGTTTTCAACAGGACTTTATGGCTGTAGCCGTATTATGCAAAACCAAGAACCTAGACCATGGTAGCTAAAATTTGCAGCTTGGTAAATATGGAAGTTGGAAGAAGAGAATCTTCTTGTTGTTGTCATGTGCTGTTGAGTTGCCTGCAACTAAGACACAGTAAAATGCAAGTACAAGAGCATTGATTTCATATGCATTTTACCTCTTGGATTTGCAGAAGTGATTTCAATCTGTAATGGACTTCTATTGATTGTATATTTAACGTGATCTTCTCCAAGTAATAAATAAGTAGAATGTTTGAGAACAGACACCTGGTCTGGACTGGTGACTTGAAGTATTAATTCCATAAGGTCACTATGGGTCATATTCAAGGGCCCCTATTATCATACACATCAAGGTAATTCCAAGGGCAATACTTAATGGGAAAATAGGCAGAATTTTAGAGCCCTGGGTGGAAGGTAAATATAAACAGTTGGAACACATTAAAGAGAGCATTTGAAGCCACGAAGGCTCATTTTCCAAGATTCAAATTTTTTATTTGAAATTTTTCAAAAATTTTTGCATGAAAAATTAAATTGTAAAGCAAAGAGATATACTAATTTTTCATTAGTTCATTAGTTTTAGATGACTTTTCTTAGATTCTAAAATGAATTCTGTTCTGAGATCAAAGAACATTTACTTTTTAAATGGTGGTGGTTGATTACCTCCATATATTATATACTTACTATGGAGCTCTAGTGGCTTAGTGGCAAGAAGCTGTGCTGCAATCCCAAAGGCACACAGTTCAAGGCCACAAACTACTCCATTGGATAAGGATGGGCAATCTCCTTCTATACAATTAACTGTCTCTGAAAATCCACCAGAGTTTCAGCTATGGGTCAGTTCTGACTCTATGGTACACAACAACAGGGTTCAAAGTCACCAGGAAGCAATGAGAGACTGTCAACCAGATATCAAGAGTTAAAAAGCAGTTAAGTATGGAAAAGGGAGCTCTCATGCACACCTAGGTTTATTGTTGCTTTGTTCACAATAGCAAAGAGTTGGAAACCCAAGTGCCCATCAACAAACAAATGGGTAGAGAAGTTGTGGAATATTCACACAATGGAATATTATGCAGCACTGAAAAACAAAGAACTCATAAAATATTATACAAAATGGGTGACCATTTGAGCGAAATATCTGAGTCACAAAAAGACTAATACTGCATAATTCCACTGTTATAGAACCGGACTGATATGGGGCTTTGGGGGACTCTAAGAAAGAGGGGATAAATAACGTACATGGCATTGAAATATATGAGGAAAAGAACTTGATAAAAGTAATATATGATTAGGTATTATTGGCATGACAAGAGTCCAGAATAAGTGTTGCATAGTAAAGTGGTCCGGGGTGGGGGTAGGGAGGGAGGACTGTATAACAATGAAAGAACTTTTTTTTCCAAAGAAAAAAAGGTAAGGGGGGACAGGGAGGAAAATATGCAACAAAGAATGAATGGAAATCCAAGTTCTTTATAAACTTTCATTAAAATCTAAAAAAGGAAAAAGAAAAAGGAGCTCTGGTGGCCTAGTGGGTAATGAGTTGGCATTATCAACCCACAGTTATGTAGTTTGAAGCAGCTTATTGTAGAAAAGTTGGGTAGATAGGATAGTATTCAAAACAGGTGGGCTTCCCTGGGTGTAAGTACCTGAACCCTCATGCAAAGACCAATGGCAATTAAATACACAACTACTTTATTTCAGAGGGACAGCCATTGATGCTAATTGTGATAATTGATTAATAGTGTTTCTACTGAGGGTGACTTAACCATCTGCACATGTCTTTTCCCCATAATTTATGCTGTTTTCTTTTCAAGAGGGGCAAAATTACAATGGGAATTTAGCTAATGGATTTAAATTGGCACAAGTCCATGCCGGTTTGATCTGGGATTCCACGCCACTGGTAATCGTCTCCCTTGAACAGGAAGTTCTGAGGTCAGGCTCAGTGGGGACCTCTAATGTTATCTCCTTAACTGTTCATTTCTAACTAGCCAGCTAACAAAATGACAACATTCAAAACTCTAGTACTTTAGTTGTAATATCATTCCTATTGAGAAGCTTTAACTGTGGGGTGCTAACACTTAGTAGCTCAAAGCCACGAGCTGCTCTGCAGAAGACAGAGGAGACAGTCTGCTCCTGTTACGATTTACAACTTCAGAAACTTAAAGGGCTAGTTCTTGGCACTTTGGGGTCCCTGGGAGTTGAAATTGACTTCAAGTCCATAAGGATTTGGGGATTTTTTTAATTTGATTTTTTTCTGAATTGTCCCTGTTGATAGTACTTAAAATTTAAGACTAGTGAACATTTGGAAGCCTTTCAAATGTTTCCAGCCTGGATTTATTTTCTTTTACTGGGAGTTGTGGTGGCTTAATGGTAAGAAGTTGCGCTGCAATCCCAAAGGCACGCAGTTCGAGACCACCAACTGCTCTGTGGAAGAAGCATGGGCAATCTCCTCCCATGCAATTAACTCCCTCTGAAAACTTGCCAGAGGGCCAGCTGTGGGTCGGTTCCCACTCTATGGTACACAACAGCAGCAACAAAGATTAATTATTTTTACACATTGCTGGTGGGAGTGGAAATTTACATAACCACTCTGTGGAGTAATTCGGCGCTTTCTCTCAAAATTTAAAAACATGGGAAATGCTATGATTTATTATTTACCTCTGAGAAATAGTCCACTTGTGGGTAAGGTTCATGTTATAACCAGATTTCTTAGCCTTGGCACTGAGGATATTTGGAGTGGGAAACTTTTTCTTTGGGGGCAGGTAGACATTTAGATTTCAGTACAGCACTTAAGTTGTGATGAGATTTTGTCAGATGTCCCCTTGGTTAAGATCTACAGATGAGTCAGGATGGTCATCGGAGCACTTTTTTATAATATCAAATGAACAGAAAATACCCTCATTTTAAGCAGTGCTGTTCAATAGAGGTACAATACATAGTACATAAATTTTTGTTTTCCAGCTGTTGGCTTCATAAAAGTAAAAAGAAACAGTAAGTTTATTAGTTGTTGTTATGTGCCATCGAGTCGCTTGCGACTCATAGCAACCCTATGTACAAGAGACCTAAATGCCGCTCTATCCTGTGCCAACCTCGCCATCTCTGACATACTCATTCCCATCACCTCATTCACAGAATCGATCCATCTCATCGAGGGTCTTCCTCTCTTGCACCATCCCTCCACTCTCCCAAACATGATGTCCCTCTCCAAGGACTAGTCCCTCCTTGCAACATGTCCAAAGTATGTCAGACAAAGCTTCAGAATCCTTGACTCCAAGGAGCATTCAGGCTTTACCCTCTCCAAGAAAAACCAGTTTGTTCTCCTAACAGCCCATGGTATATTCAACACTCGTCTCCAGCACCACCGCTCAAAGGCATCAATTCTCTTTCTATCATCCCTATTCACTGTCCAACTCTCTGATGCATAACACGTAATTGCAAAGACTATAGCCTGGATCAGGTGCACCTTAGTCTCCAGCCTGACGTTGTTGCTCTTCTGTACTCGTGAGAGGTCCCTCACAGCTGACGTTCCTAATGCAATTAGCCTCTTGAATTCCTGGCTGCTGTTACCAAGACTGTTGACTATGGAACCAAGTAAACTAAAACTGTTGACTATCTCAATCTCTTCACCATCCATACTGATGCTGCCAATTGGCCCAGTGATGAGAATTTTTGTTTTCTTGATGTTGAGCTTCAATCCATATTGAAGACTGCAGTCCTTGACCTTCTGCAGCAAGCACTTCAGGTCTTCCTCAGTTTCAGCAAGCAAGGTTGTATCATCTGCATAACACAGGTTGTTAATGACTCTTCCACCAATCCTGATGCCACATTCTTCCTCATACAGCCCAGCGTCTCGGATGATCTGTTCTGCATACAGATTGAAAAGGTATGGAGACAAAATACATCCCTGATGGACCCCCTTCTTGATTTTGAACCATGTAGTGTCTTCTTGCTCTGTTTTGATGACTGCCTCTTGGTCCAAGTATAGGTTCTGCATAAGCACAATCAAATGTTCTGGGATTCCTATTCTTCTCAGAGTCAGCCACAGCTTGTTGTGATTCACACAGTCAAAAGCCTTTGCATAGTCAATGAAGCACATATAGACATTCTTCTGGTATTCTCTGCTTTCTGTCAAGATCCATCTAACATTAGCTATAATATGCCTAGTACCACGACCTCTTCTAAATCCAGCCTGCATAGCTGGTAGTTCTCTGTTGACATATTGCTCTAATAGTTTTTGGATAATTTTCAGCAGAATCTTCCTTGCATGTGATATTAATGATATTGTTTGATAATTTTCACACTCTGTTGGGTCACCTTTCTTTGGAATGGGAACAAATATCGATATTTTCCAATCAGTTGGCCAGCTGGCTGTCTTCCAGATTTCTTGGCACAACTTAGTGAGCACATCCAGGGCAGTGTCTGTTGAAATATGTCAATTGGTATGCTGTCAACTCCTGTAGCCTTGTTTTTTTGCCAATTCTTTCAGAGCAACTTGAACTTCCTCCTTCATCCCCACAGGCTCTTGCTCATATGTTATTTCATGAAATTCTTCTATATCAGCCAATTCTTTCTGATACAGTGACTCTGTGTACTCCTTCCATCTTCTTTTGATACTTCCTGGATCATTTAACATTCTACCCAAAGTATCCTTAAGTATTGCCACCCGTGGCTTGAATTTGTTTTTCAACTCCTTCAGCTTAAGAAACGCTGAGCGAGTTCGGCCCTTTTGATTTTCTGACTCCAGATCTCTGCACATTTCATTATAGTATCTTGCTTTGCTCTTTGATTTCTTGGTTTCTTCCTTTAGCTTTGGCTTCTCAGCACTTTAATGCAACATTCAGAGTCTCATCTGGCATCCATCTTGGTCTTTTCTTCTTCTTCAGCCTTTGTAATGATATTTTGCATTCTTCATGGACGACTTTCTTGATATCTTTCCAGAGCTCATTTGCTCTACACTTATTGGTGCTCAAGGCTTCAAACCTGTTCTTGAGATGGTTTTGAAATTCCAGTGGGACAGACTTAAGGTCAAATCTTGGTTCCCGTGGACTTGATTTAATTTCCCTCAACTTCACCTTGAACTTGCATATGACTAGTTGGTGATCTGTCCCACAATCAGCACCCGGCCTGGTTTTCACAGCTGATAGTGAGCTTCTCCAGTGAGTCTTTCGCCAAATGTAATGTATTTGATTCCTATGCATACATACTAGCATGTGAAATCCATGTGTATAGCCTGTGTTTATGTTTCTTATAAAAGGTATTTGCAATGAATAAATCATTGAATGAGCAGAACTCTACATTCTATTCCAGCCTCATTTCTCTCACGAGCCTGTATTTTCCAGCGACTGATCCTTCTTCCCTGTTCCCAACTTTTGCATTCTTGTCGCCCATTATTATCAATGCATCTTGATTGCATGTTCGATCAATTTCTGACTGCAAAAGTTGGTAGAAATCTTCCATTTCCTCCTCTTTGGCTCTAGTTGTTGGTGCATACATTTGAATGATAGCGGTATTCACTGGACTTCCTTGTGTGCATATGGCTATTATCCTGTCACTCACTCCATTGTATTTCATGATGGATCTAGAAATGACTTTTTATATTATGAAACCAACACCATTTTTTTTTCTCACCTTTTAATCCCCGGTATAGTAAATCATGTGATCATCTGATTCAAAATATCCCATGCCAAGCTATCTCATTTCTCCAATACCTAGTATGTCAATATTTATGCACTCCATTTCTTTCTTAACAATGTTCAATTTTCCTACATTCATGCTTCTCACATTCCACGTTCCAATTGCTTGTGTCTGCTTGCAGCTGGTCCACCTTCTCTGTGTTTCCATTTCTAATATATACTTAAACCCAACATTGCCAAGATATTATAATTTAAAAATATAATCATTTTAAAAACTGATTGCTGAGAAATTTCACATTCATTTTTGTCTTGTGTATTCAAAACACCTTATATATTTTATACTTTTAAGAGAGAGAAACTGGTAATGCTGTGAGGCCCCAAAGTTTTGTTCCATAGAAAATTGTCAAATAGTCCATAAGTGAAAGGATTATAGATTACTAAATCATTCCATTGAGTCACCAGTCCACTGCCACCTTTTGAAAACTTAGATTAGCCATTGTTTGGTTTAGAAAGCACTGCGTGAATATACCAAAGCTTCTCTACCCATTCGTTTGTTGATGGGCACTTGGGTTGTTTCCAACTCTTTGCTATTGTGAACAAAGCCACAATAAAAATGGGTGAGCATATATCTGGTTGGGTGACACTTCTGGTTTCTTTAAGGTATATTTCCAGTAGTGGAACTGCTGGGACAAATGGTATTTCTATTTCCAGCTTTTTGAGAAAAAGCCATACCGCCTTTCATAAGAGAAGCTGTGAATACACACAATAGAATATTATGCAGCACTGCAAAACAAAGAACTCATGAAATATTATACAGAATGAGTCACCAGGGAGGACACTATGCTGAGTGAAATATCTCAGTCACAAAAAGGCAAATACTGCAAAATGCCACTGTTATAAAACAGTACTGACATGGGTGTTGGGAGAAACTAAGAAAAGACGGGATAAAAAATGTACACGGCGTTGAAACAGACAAGGGAGAGAACTGTAGAAAAAGAACATATGACTAGGTATTATTGGTATCACAAGAATCCAGAATAAGAGCTGCATAGTAAAGTGATCTGGGGCAGGACTGTATAACAATGAAAGAGCTTTTTTCCCCAAAGAAAAAATCAAATGGGAGGGAAATCCAAGTTCTTTATAAACTTACAATAAAATCTCAATTAAAAAAAAAAAAAAACAAAGAAAACCCTGCGTGTTTTGGGTTGATTCTGGTGCATGACAACAACCACAGCATCGCTGCCAGGTTGGACAAAGGCAACACAGCCACAATAGGCAAGAGAAACTCCTCTGAGAATCAGGCATCTTTCAGACCTGATCTCGGGTCAACACCAGCGTGGAATGCTGTCCTTCTGCATTTCTCCTCACTGACCTTCTTTGGACTTAAAACGGAAACAAATCAGAGCAAGACTCACAGCCATTACCTGTCATTTTCTAGACTTTGAAAATATCCAGAAATGCGCTGATTTAGTGACTGCTCCATCCATTTGTCTTGGAATTTAAAAGCTCACTCTCTTGTTACCATAGAAACAGACTCACATGCTAAGGAAACAGCTTCAGTACCTCTCTCCTAATAATAATGTAGTGTGAGCTCTGCAGAGAAAACTGGGTCTCCACTAGGACCATTTATTGAGCTGAATGATTTTCACTGGCCTCAACAGCCCATCCTCGTCCTGGGTTCTCTTTAGCTGCACAGCAGTGCAGAGTGAACAGTTTGATTTTTAAATTCCTCTCCTCTCAATTACTGCATTTGTTTGAGCAACCCAAGTGCTGAATTGGTTTCATACAAATTGAAAGCGCTGAATATTTGATGACAAGTACCTGTTTACTCTGTTGTTGTTTGGTGCCACTGAGTCAACTATAACTCATAGCAACTCTGTGAACAACAGATCTGAACCATGTATTATCCTTCACCGTCTTTACAGTCTCTGATATGCTTGAACCTATTGTTACAGTCTCTGTGTCAGCCCATCTTGTTGAAGGTGTTCCTCTCTTTCTCTGGCCACCTTTCCTCGCACAATGTCTTTTTCCAAATACTGACCTCTCTAGACGACATGTTTTCAGTATGTGAGATGCAACTTTGCCACCCCTGCCTCTAAGTAACACTCTGGCTGCACTTTCTCTAAGATATTTCTGTTTGTTCTTTCCAGGTCTGTGGGATATTCAGCACTCTTCTTCAACACCACAATTCAAGGACATTTCTTTTTCTATCATTTCTTATTCATTGTCTGTCTTTCAGATGCATATGGTTACTCTTGGAATCAAAAGCCAAGACCAAACAACAGATGCTAGAATCTAACTTGCAGATTGCCTGGCCTTTCTTCATCCTGCCCTCTGTGCCCATCTCGGCTTCTGTAGGCTAAGTTCATGTTATGATTCCTAGGCTGTCATCTCATTTTTATAGACAATCACTTCTTCCTGAGGGCCATGACTTAACACTTTTTTGTTTTCCTTCATCAGGAGGATGAATCACTATTTTTAGTGGGCAAGTCAGCTACTTCCAAGCTAGAGGATACTCAGAAGCTGCCCTAGTTGATAACACTTGGAGTTTAGGACCAACAGTGGAGCTTAGAACCAACAGAAATTGCTGCCCGAAAGTTTGGTTCCACTTTGACTACTTGTAGTTTCAGTGGTTAACTGATGGAGATTAAGAACTAAGATGCATTCTTGTTAGTAATAAGAGTTTAATCCTAAAGGACTTTGTGGGGTCATAGTTAAGAACCCAGAGATAAAACATGTTCTCTGGTTTATGTTAAAGTAATGAGAACAGGCTGTAAATCAGACTCAAAGGCACAAGGAAGGGAAAGCTGAGTAAGACTACAGGAGACCCAGTGATTTCATCCTGTGAGCAGTGATTTCATCCTGTATTGCTAGGTGCTCAGGGAGGCTTTTCACATTTTAAAGTACGTCCTCTTTGCTAGAGGAGATACAGTACTGTATTAGAAGCGCCAAGGTTGCTTTGTTTGAGACCAGAGGTCAATAAAGTTGTTGTTGTTGTGGTGGTGGTTTTTATTTTATTAAAGAAATAACCTTTGCCTTTATTCTAGTTTTGTAGTATTCTTCTAGTTTTATACAGAAGGTAGTCCCAGCTCCAATCTCGTCCTCGGCCGTTCGGTGGTGTGGCATGCTAGGCCACCAACCGCAGGACCCAGTTCTCCTTGTCTGGGCAACCTCACTCCCTCCTCATGTGCCCTGGACATGCTTTTGATGGCATGATGTTCAAATGTACCAGCTAGGAGTCCCATAACCCCTCTTTGTGGGAACCTCGCTTCACAGCTGTGTGATGTGGAGGTTCTAAGTTTTTACTATGAAACATTTCCAAACAAAGAAAATCGAAAAATAGTGTCGTGAAGCTCTCTTATTGTCCACCTAAATTCAATAGTTAACATCTCTCCTTCATTTGCTTTAGTATCTGTCATCTATCTATCTGTCTGTCATCAATCTCTTTATTGTCTATTTATTTGCTGAACCATTTTCAAATTGCTTGCAAATTTCTAAGTGCTTCTGTAGATGTATCTCTTCAGAGTTTGGGACATTCCTCTACTTAGATGATATACTATGAACACATCTGAAAATATTAATAATTTTCATATTTAGTCATTCTCAGTAGTCTTAAGAATTGTTATTGTTTAGTTTGCTAATATGACCCAGAAGACTACAAAACTAGTACATTTCAAAAGGTGAAATGTTTTATAAGAAAGAGAATGAGGTAGTAGGTAGTAAATGTAGTACAGGACTTGGAGCTGAGCTCTGGGGTGACTGTGGGACTTTGGAAAGCCACTTTAACTTTTTAAATTCACTGGGAAAATTTCAAAGGGAGTGGATAAGATAACCCCTACTGTCCTTTCGGTTTCCTCTTCAGAAACCATGACTATAAATTGCTAAGGTAAAAATATTGTAATTTAAGGGAAATCTGGTGGCCTAGTGTCAAGAAGCTGCACTACAATCCCAGAAGTACATGGTTTGAATCCACCAAATGCTCTGCTGGAGAAAGGAGAAGCAATCTCCTCCTTACCAATCAGATCTGATTTGATGGTACACATACACAAAATAATAAGAAAATAAAAATTTTTTAAAAATTGTAATTTAAGTGATAACTTTTCCCCTCCTTCGAAAAGTTTTTCTTTGTTCTTGATTAGGGTTTGTCCAGTGATGAAAGTTAAAATTAGCTCACTCTTTTATAGAGCTGTTGTGTCTCATGAGTAATCATCAATTAGCCTCTGTGCCCTTTGCCTCACTTCTGGTTGAACAGGCTGTTGTGGAGTTTTGAACTTGTACCATTTATGCAGACTCTCTCTTGTTTTCCCCTCATATTTTTGTTAAGCATTGAAAAGATAGTTTTATCCCATGCCAGAAATGTTCCCTCATATGGGTCATTCAGTGTTCCTTGCTAATCATTATTTTATTCTTAAGGAAGTATTGTTTGAGTAATCATAGGAATGTCCAACAGAAAGTCTGTACTTGTCTAAGAACATGAAAACAAGGGGGAAAACCCAACCACTGGAAAGAGCAAGATGGTCTTCTCTGATTTTGTTCTGATTTTTTGTTTATGCTCACTCTGTCCTGTTATTCCCCCTCCATGCACAATGGTCCAGAAGTACTCAAAGGATATAATTAATCTAAGGGTTATGTCTAACTACCTTCTCCCCACATTCCCACTGAGGTCATTGCAGCTATTCCCCACTTTATTTTCTTCGTATTTTTCTCTTGAGTGCTCTTTTATCTCTTCCCCTTCTTTTACCCTCATTCATTCACTTACCTATCGTTGACTCATTCTTGCACATGTACTTGCAAATGTTCACTCTTGTAGATAGTTCAAAGTGTTTTCAGTGGGATTCTTCCATTTGTAATTGATGTTATGGTTGTTGTTAGGTGCCTTCAAGTCAATTATGACGCACAGTGACCCTATGCAAACAGATGTGGACCTTGCCCTATCCTGAGCCATCCTCATGATCTCTGATATGCCTGAGCTATTGTTAACAGTCACTGTGTCAGTTCATCTCCTTGAGAGTCATCCTGTCTTTCATGGACCCCTCTACCTTTCTAAGCACCATGTCTTTTGGCCAAGGTTTGGCCTTTCCTGACAATATACCCAATGTATATGAGATAAAGTTTCACCCAGTCTAGTGCTAAGGTGTGCCTGATCCAGGCCATAGGCTTCACAATTACTAGCTATGCATCAGGGAACTGAACAATAACTAAAACTGACAGAAGATATATAGATGTCTTTGAGTGGTGGTGTTGGAGAAGAGTGTTGAATCGTGAACTGTCAAGAGAACAAACAAGTCTGTATTGGAGAGGGTGAAACCAAGTTTCTCCGTGGAGGCTAGGATTTTGAAGCTCCGTCTCTCATACTTTGGGCATGTGACCAGGAGAGACAAGTCCTTGGAGAAGAACATCATACTTGGAAAGGTAGAGGGACAGTGCAGGAGAGGAAGACCCTGAATGGGATGGAGTAACATAGTAATTGGGGAAAAGGGAGTGTGTCAATGTCGGTGAGATTGGCTCAGGACAGGGCAGGCCTCAGAGCTGTTGTACAGAGGGTTGTTGTGAGTCACAGGCAACTCAATGGCATGTAACAACAACAGCATCTAATGAGCACCCTGGTTGCACTTCCTCTAAGACAGATTTGTTTGCTCCTTTAGCAATGCATGAATATTCAGTACTCTTCCCCAAAACCATAATTTAAAAGCATTGTTTCTTCTTCAGTCATCTGTAGTCATTGTCCAACTTTCAGATGCATAAGAAACAATTGAAAAACCATGGTTTCCATGAGGTGCACCTTAATCTTTAAACTGATGTCATTCCTCTTTAACAACAGATTTTCCTGATTTCATATGTCTTTTGATTTCTTAATTGCTGTTACAATGAATGTTGATTGAGGATCCAAGTAAGAGGAAAACATTGATAACTTCTTTTTTTCTCCAGTTATCATGATGCTGACTATTGGTTCAAGAGTGAAGATTTTTGTTTTATTAATGATGATAGACAAGGGTTTAGGGCTGTTGTACGTAGGGTCGCTATGAGTCGCAAACGGCTTGACGGCACATAACAACAACAACAACAACAACTAATTAATATTGAAGACCGTAATTGTTGATGTTCTGCAGCAAATACTTCAAGTCTTATTTCTGCAAGCAGGAGTTTTGTTTTGTTTCCCCCCCCCATCTCTGTTCTTTTACTCTAAGCTGGCATAGAACTCTAGAAGTCTAGCAAGTAAAGGGTTATACTACCAACTCAAAGATAGACACTTCAAATCGACTGGCTGGTCAATGGGAGAAAGATGAACAGCTTTCTCCATGCTATTTACAGCCTCTGAAAACTAACTCAAGCATAGTTATGAGTTGGTTCCGCTGGATGACACATACCAACAGACTAAGCAAAATCTTAATAGAAATCACGATTGAAGTTGAACAATATATTCCTGAAATCAATATAGGGGGTTTTTTGTGCCTGAGCTTTTGCTTAAAGTTGGAAGGTTGCCTATTGCCTCATCAGCTTATCCTGTCATGGGAGACTTTGATGTCATCTGTAACAAGCAGTTGCCTTACTGGCTCTTATTGATTGGCCCCATAGCCTGGTTTTCTTTGTGGTCTATGGGCCTCAGATTCCACAATTGTTAAAAAGTCTAAGACTATAATATTGAACAACATCAAGAAATATGTCAATTTAAGACAACAAAAATGTATCAAAATCCTAGCTAGACTACAGTTTTTCTAGAACTTTATACCATTGCTACTAGTGGATATAGAATTTAGTAAACACAAACAAACAAAAAAAACACACAAAAAACTTTTGTAAGAATAAAACTAACAAAGGGGGGGAAATGAAAAGACAAAAATAATCCAAATAAGAGATGAAAGGGACAATGTCACAACAGAACCAACTAAAATAAAAAGGTTAACAATGGAATATTGTGAAAAACTATACTCAAACAAATATGAAAATGTAGAAGAAATGAACAAATACTTAGAGACTCATAACCTACCTAATCTGACAGAGACTGAAATGAAACACATGAACAGTCCCATTACAAAAGAAGACATTGAAAAGGTGATGAAACAGCTTAAAAAAAACAAACAAATCCTGGACCAGATTATTTTACAAGTTAATTTTATCAAATGTTTAGAGAAGAATTGTTACCAATTCTACATAAACTATTTCAGAAAATAGAAAAAGAAGGAATTCTCTCAGACTCATTCTTTGAAGCAAACATATCCTTGATACCAAAGTCATGTAAGGGCACCAACAAAATTGAAAACTATAAGCCAATATCTCTCATAAATATAGATGCAAAAATCCTGAATTAAATCTTGTCCAATAGAATACAATTAAAAAAAAAAATTCACCATGACCAAGTGGGATTCATAACAAGTATGCAAGGATAGTTCACCGTAAGAAAAAAAATCAGTGTAATTCACCACATTAACAAAGCAAAGAACAAGAACCATATGAGCCTAATCCAACATCCTTTCCTGATTAAAACAATCCAAAAAACAGGAATAGAGGGGAATTTCCTCAACATAATAAAAAGTATGTATGCAAAACCTAGAACCAGCATCATTCTCATGGAAAGATTTTAAAGGCATTCCCTTTGAGAACAGGAACTAGGCAAGGATGCCCACTATCTCCTTCCTATTCTGTATTGTATTAGAAGTCTTAGTGATAGCAATAAGAAAAGAGAAGGAAATAGGAGGTATCAAAATTGACAAAGAGGAGGTAAAATTATCTTTATATGGACATGATATGATAGTATACATAGAAAATCCTAAAACCTCACCAAGAAAACTATTGAACATAGTCAACCAATTCAGCAAAGTGGCAGAATACAAGATCAACATACCAAAATCAGTTGGATTTCTCTACAGCGACAAAGGGAATACGAAACTGGAGCTAAGAAAAACATTATCCATCACTATAGCTAACTATATTTGTTTCCATTCCAAAGAAGGGTGACCCAACTGAGTGTGGAAACTACAGA
>NW_006399858.1:5892653-5912980 GCF_000299155.1 Elephantulus edwardii
AACAACAACAACAACAACATCAATAAAGAAAACAAAACACATCATCAACTTCTCTCCTTTGTTGTTTCTTATTTCTCAAAGATGCTGCAGGCATCCAGGAAGAGAATAAACCCTTCTGTGCATATTTTTGCTGTATTTCCTCCTGTGAGGATGGAATTGCCCATTGTAGTTGCAGGGGCGGGGCTGTGGAAGCGTTCAAAATATAATGTATATCTTTCTATTAAGAGTGTTCTGACAGTTTAGTCCAAAGGGAGCTGAGCTGTTAACTCAGTGGTGGTCTGTCTCTGGCAGTTCAAATCCACCAGCCTCTACACACGAGACAGATGGGAAATCTCTTCTCATGCTATTAACAGCTTACAAAAACTTGCTGGAGGGTCAGCTATGAGCCAGTTCCAACTTGAAACCATTGAGTATGAGTCTTTATATTAGGGTTTCAACTTCAGGCTGGAGGTAGCTTCAGAACTGATGACCCAGAGATATGGTGTCACTGAATGATGAATATGTATGTATGTGTTCATGTGCATCTGTATACGACCCGATCCTAATTGTTCTAATCTCTAGAATTGTCTTGTGCTGCACACACATGTACTGCCTGGGGGTAGAGGGAAGGCTGGAGTTGTCATGACCGTGGGAGCTGCCAACCTCTGTCCCTTTCCTCCACTCAGGCCTGGGAATATGCACAACAGGCCAAGTGGGCAATGGAACTTAAGGATCCCTAATTGAAAAGGTGCTTGGAAAGACGGAGGGTCAGCAAAAGAGAGAAAGACCTCAAATGAGATGGATTGATACAGTGACTGTAGCAATGGGCTCAAGCATGTCAGAGATGATGGGGATGGCACAGAGGAGATTTACTGCCCCTGAACACCTGGAGCGTCAATTGTGCGTCCATTCTGACCCCACAGTAACAACAACAACAGTGCTGGAAAAGGAGCTCTGGTGGCTGATTGGCAGGGAGATGCGCTGCTCTGCAGCAGAAAGATGGGCAGCCTCCTCCCTTGCGATTTACAGCTTCTAAAAACCTGCCGGAGGGTAAATTGTGAGTCGGTTCCACCTTGACAGTCATGTTTTGGTGGGGTTTTTGGTTTTGGTTGGTGTTGTTTTGAGAATGCCTAGAACACGCTGCAGTGGTGACGGTAAGCCATTTGGTTGATAGCCTAAAGGTTGGTAATTGAAAGCCACTAGCTGCTGCATGGAAGAAAGATAAGGCAGATTGTTTCTGTCAAGATTTACAGCCTCAGAACCCTGAGGGACAGTTATCTGTTCCGTGAGGTCATTCATCCTGAGTTAAAATTGTCTTGGTGGCAGCGGATGGCAGTTCCTGGAGCAGAGGACAGTGGGTATGTCCCCTTGGCCCTATGGGATGCCAGAAGGATTAAAGAGGGCTATATTAGGGAGCTCTTGTGGCCTAGTGGTAAGTAGCTGCACTGCAGTTCCAGAAGGAAGCAGTTCAAATCCACTAGCTGCTCCATGGCAGAAAGATGAGCAATCTCCTCCTGTGCAGTTAAAACTGCCTCTGAAAATCCACTGGAGGATCAGCTATGTGTCAATTCTGACTTGACAGCACACAGCAACACCAACAAATTTGTGTGGAGCTCCTTTGCCCAACTTGAAAGATGAATGATGGTCTGAGGACAGTGGCAGGAGGCTGTGTAGCTGGCCTCCTCGATTTAGCTGGGAAGCATTTCAAGGTCTACTTCGTGCGGATTTTTATCTTGGATTTTGTAGGAGGAGACCAGCTACAAAGCTAATTTTAATCGAGTTGTGGGAGAGACGAAAACTGAACTGAGAATAACTACAAAACAACGGATTAACAAGGAGAAATTGTGAGTCCATGATTGTCGAGTAAGGAAATTTGTGTTGCAATAGAGTACTGATCCACGCTGAAGCAAACTGGCAGGTTTTGGGGCCATGAGGTCGTGGAGACCGGAGCTGGGAAATTCAGGTGCCATAAAGGCGTGACAGGAACTGGTTTGCATAAGAGAAGAGGGGCTCAAGGGGAGTTGTTTTGTTGCCACTCTTGTTAACTACCATCAAGCAGGCCCATAGCTGACTCATCAGCTAATTTTCAGAGGCAATAAATTGCACAGGTGGAGGTTGTCCATCCTTCTCCCATGGAGCAGATGGTGGATTTGAACCACATGCTTTAGGGGAGAACATTTTTTTTTAAGCTAGAATAATATACCTTCCATCAGAATATTTACAAATTTTAAATATTTAAATACAGTACTGACCAAATAAAATGATAATGAGACCCCAGTAAGCAAACATCAAAGGTACCTAATAAAGAAATTAAACTGATACTATTTATCAGTGCAGAAGTTAAATATGTTATTTGTCTATGATGACTTCTAGTGAAAGAAGTTTATTTATTTATTTATTTATTTATTATTTTTGTGTGCGTGTACCGTCAAATCAGATCTGACTGGTACAGGAGGAGATTGCCCCTCCTTCCCCGGCAAAGCATCTGGTGGATTCGAACCGTGCACCTCTGGGATTGTAGTTGTAGCTTCTTGCCACTAGGCCACCAGAGCTTCCCAGTGAAAGAAGTTTATTTAAGGGTGTAACTAAAATGCCATGCAAAGTAAGTTATTGTTGTTGTTGTTATGTGCCGTCGAGTCGCTTGCAACTCATAGCCACCCTGTGTACAACAGCCCTAAAAGAGTTTAGGCTCTGTCCTGTGCCAATCTCACCGCCTCCGACACACCCATCCCAATTACCCCAGTCACTGACAATCTACCTCATAGAGGGCCTTCCCCTCCTGCACTGTCTGTCCACCCTACCAAGCATGATGTCCCTCTCCAAGGACCCGTCCCTCCTTGCAACATGTCCAAAGTATGTTAGACAGAGCCTCAGAATCCTTGCTTCCAAGAAGCTGCCCAGTTTGACCCTTTCCAGGATGAATATGTTTGTTTTCCTAGCAGTCCATGGTACCCTCAATACTCTTCTCCAGCACCACAGCTCAAAGGCGTCAATTCTTCTTCTATCCTCCTTAGTCATTGTCCAACTCACTGATGCATAACAAGTGATAGCAAAGACCATGATCTGTATCAGACACACCTTAGTCTCCAAAGAGACATCATTGTTCTTCAGTACTTTGGAGAGGTCCCTAACAGCAGACTTTGCCATCGCAATACGTCTTCTAATTTCCTGGCGGCTGGTGCCGAGAGTGTTGACTGTGGAGCCAAGCAAACTGAAGCTGTGAACAATCTCAATCTCTTCACCACCCATCCTGATGCTGCCAATTGGTCCAATGGTGAGAATCTTTGTCTTCTTGACATTGAGCCTCAATCCATATTGGAGATTGCAGTCCTTGACCCTCTACAGCAAGCATTTCAGGTCCTCCTCAGTTTCAGCAAGCAGATCTTCCACCAATCTTGATCCTACATTTCTCCTCACAGAGCCCAGCCTCCCGGATAATCTGTTCTGCATACAGGTTGAAAAGGTATGGAGACAGGACACATCACATCCCTGGTGTACGCCCTTCCCAATTTTGAACCATGCAGTGTTTCCTTGCTCTGTTCTGACGACTGCCTCTTGGTCCCAGTAGAGGTTGCTCATTAGCACGATCAAGTGTTCTGGGATTCCCATTCTTCTCAGAGTCAGAAACAGTTTGTTATGATCCACACAGTCAAAAGCCTTTGGATAGTCAGTGAAACACAGATAGAAAGGGAAAAATTGGTGAAATGAAAACTTTTTTAGTATCTCTAACAACAGCATCTGGTGGCATAGTCTGTAGGGAGTTGAGCTACCAACCTAAGGTGGTGCCTCCCTGGAGGTTCGAATCCACTAGCAACTCTCAGGAGAATGATGGACAATCTCCTTCCACACGTTTTATTGCCTCTGAAAACCTGCTGGAGGGTCAGTTTTGAGCTGGTTCAGAATTGGTACATGTAACAGTCACAACCATTTTTTTAAAAGGAAATAAATCCTCCAGTCTTCTTTTCCTCTCTCTAAAATTGCTACTAATAACTATCACATCAAGTTTGCCAGAGAGTTGAGCCAGCATGATGACCAATCCCAAGAAACAACTTCCCTGCTGGACCAGAAACAGCACCAAGTTCTGTCTCACAAGTTATAATTCTTGATTCTGACCTCAATGCTGTAATCTATTCAGTCTTCTGGTACATTATTTACTCTTGTTTCTATTCATTTCCATAGTTATTACTCTTAGCACTCACTAATTGATATCAGAATACTACTTTGCCTAATTAACAATGCTTTTAATTCTCATAAAAAAAATGGAGGTTAGTAGATAATGGAGTGATATTAATCTTCCCATTTAATTAATGAGAAAACTGAGGATCATGTTATTAGGTAAAGTGACGAAGATCACACTCCACACAGTGCCACCGAGTTGAACCTGACTCAAGGCACCCCTCTCCAGTGGACTTGCAAGGCTGAACGAAAAGAGGAGCTTGTCCCTCTTCCTCCTCTGCCAGAGCTGCCGGTGAATTAGAATCACAATCCAAGTGTAGCCCTTGAGTGGGCAGTGCAGCTCTCTGAGGTCTGTGAGAGCTCCCCCAGAGTGAACTGTTGTTGTTACCTTCAAGTGGGAACCAACCCACAGCTGCCCCTCCAGTAGGTTTTCAGAGGCAGTAGATCACGTGGGAGTTGATTGCCCGTCTTTCTCCTTTAGAGCAGCTGGTGAATTTGAACAGTGAACCTTTGACATGGTAGCACAGCTTCTTAATTAGGCCACCAAAGCTCCCTGTTGTTTTGTTGTTGTTGTTGTTGTACACTCTGGAGGGTTTTCAGAGGCAGTTAATCACAGGGAAGAGATTGCCCATCCTTCTCCGTCATAGCAGCTGGTGGCCTGGAACCATGTGCTTTCAGGATTGCAGTGCAGCTTCTTGTCACCAGGCCAGCAGAGCTCCCTAGTATACCATAAAGCTGGGATTCCACATATATAGACCTCAGAAAAAAGGCTCAGCCTAAAATGGCGGAGGGAGCTCTGTATAAAAGAAAGATGAACAATCTCTCCCCGTATAATTTACATCTCCTGAAAACCACTACAGGATCAACTCTGGGTCGGTTCCAGTCTAAGTGAACATAACAATAAAATGGAGTGTCAATGGTATTTATTTTGCCATATTGTCTTTCCATAGGAAAAAGCCACAAGAACATTCTGTGCTATTGGGCTAAATTGCAAATAATTAACAAATCACTCCCCTTTGCTTTTCTAAATCTTGGAGCAATAACATTTGTTATTCTTCAAACAAAAGTATTCTGGTAGCTGATAGAACAAAAAAGAGGGAGGTTATTTTGCTTGGGTTTTTGTTCCCTTCCTTCTTACAACTTTTACTTTTCTACATTTAATTACAGTCTTTGATATTAGCTTTTGGCAGAAAGATTTTTGTCTCAAAAGTAGGTCACTGGAGATATAATTAATATAGATAAAAGCTTTCTCATATACAGATGTCTTTTTGTTGAAATGACCTCTTTAGCTTGTGTTTTTCTGCTATCTACAACAAAGCAGCTTGCTGAGTTATGTTGTTCAGCTGGTTTTGTAGGAAGGTCAAAAAAGTACATGTTTTCAATGTAAGAAATATGTTAGTAACTCCCAGAATTTTCTTACTGATAGGGTGGATTTTCTTTTCAAGGCAGAAATTATAGGGCGGGCGGGGTGGGGGGGGAGAACTGGTTGATTATGCATTTTCTTATCTTGAACTGTATGTTCAAACGGAGAATTCAAGTTGTAATGCCAGAAGGAGGTTGAAATGTCTTTCCAAGCCCAGTAGAGGAGAATGAAACTTAGCATGGAGTCCCTGAGGGGGACAAATTGTTCGCGTGTTCAACTGCTAACTGAAAAGTTGTAAGTTCAATACCATTCAGAGGAACCTTGGAAAAAAAGCCTGGTGATCTACTTCTAAAAATAGTGATTGACCCTGTGGAGGCAGTTCTACTCTGACACACATGGTGCTGCCTTGATGATTGTTGACTCCACGGTAACTGGGTTTTATACTTGTTGCTGTTGTTGATTGCCATCGAGTCTAGCACAACTCATAGCGACTCTAATGCCTTTTTATAACTATCATCATTTCTCCAAGTTGATAGGGTTCCCAGAGGCATGTGGTTTAGGAAGTAGATGCCACTCCTGCTTCCAATCATGTTTTTCAACTGGGAGCTCCACAAAACACTGTCCACGTTGGGAGAACATTAAGGCATTTGATACCCTAATGGCACAAAGTTCAGCATCACAACAAACCCAGGTTACTTCATACAACACATTGACAAAGAGTGATGTATAAAGTGGAAGAATGTTCCTCCAGATATAACAATACTAGTCTCATTTAGTAGTGTTTAGGAAGTGGATGTCTCTCCTGCTTTCCAACCTGAATCAATTTGGAAACTCCTCCAAACATTGTACATGATGGGTAACCATTATGGTATTTGACACAAATATGGCACAGTGTTCAGCATTACAACAACTCCAAGTTATCCAGTACAGAAAATAGACAAACAATTGCTGTATCATTTAAAGAATATCATTTAAAGAATATTCATTCTAAAATTAATAAATTTTAGAGTGTCCATTACTTCACTGCCCATCCACTTTCTGCCCAAGTCACTGTTGAGAGAAAAGTACAGGCTGATTTTATGATCGCCTCATGCAAAGAAAGATCTTGATAAATAGTGCCGGAGAATTACTATTAGTCATGGTTCATTAGATTGGCCCTTGGAATTTTTTTTTCTAATTAAGTAATTTTTTTTTTATTTCAGAGACATATGGACAAAGTTTAGCCTAAATATCTTAGTCATTCTGGAGCTAGTGAGAAGAATGAGGGGCTATTTTGGCTTGGAGCACAGGAAACAGGAGAGAGATGACGATCCCCATTTGAGCACATGGCTAAGAAGGGCCAGTCCCAGGAGAAGGACATCAGACTAGGAAGGGTGGGCGGACAGTGCAGGAGAGGGAGATCTTAGATGAGATGGATTGATACAGGGACTGGGGAAAAGGGGGTTGATGTGTCAGAGTCAGTGAGACTGGCTCAGGTCAGGACAGAGTTCAGAGCTATTGTCAATAGGGTTGCTATGAGTCACAGGTGACTTGAAAACACATAACAACATATGAATGAAGACTTAGAATTAATGCCCATCTTTCTCCCAGGGAGCAGGTGGTGGATTTGAACCGCAGGTCTTTGGGCTGGCAGCACATCTCCTTACCATGACAGGAGTCCAGAATGAGAGCTGCATAGTGAAGTGAACTGGGAGGTGGGGGGATTGTATAACAATGAAAGAACTTTTTTTTACTTTTCAAAGAGAAAAGCGAACTGGGGTAGGGGTGGGCAGGGAGGAAAACGTACAACAATGAATGAATGGAAATCCAAGGTCTCTATAAACTTTCATTTTAAAAAAAAAAAAGTCAAATGACCAAACAATAGGGTAACAAAAAATTTCCACTAAAAAAAAAAAATTTCCACTACAGAAATTTATAAATTAGTAAATTATTTTAATTCAAAATCTGGAGAATACCAATGTTTCTAAAATATACTGAAATATTAGTTACAAATTAAAAAATAAAAAAGAATTAATGCCCAGCCTCAGCACTCAGTATATACTCAATCCGTAAATGATTGGAATGACTCCAAACACATCCTGAATGGAATTTGATTCACAGTTGTACATCAAAAAGAAGGCCTCTTCTGTCAGAGGCTGGAGAATTAATTGGTATCACTTGCTGAGAAATGAAGAATTGAGTAAGTGTAAACTTGTTTTTTTGGTTAGACGCTTAAGACAGAATTAAAGGAGAAGAGCTTGCCTCAATTTATGTCGGAGTAAAGCATCTCTAGTTTAAGAAGCTTTGCCAGTTTCCTCCTGTATTTTACCTGTAGGGTCTTAAACTAGACACCACAAGAGGAAGCTCACATATTTTGATCACGATTCGCAGACAAACCCAATGGACTGTGTATTTTTAACTGTAAATAAAACTAATTTCCTCTCTTTCCAGAATGCTGAGAGGAACTTTTAGAGAATGCTTTATCCAAAATTGATGGATGATTTATACTGTTTAAAGCTCTGTAATGGTGGAATTTCCTTATTTTCTTCCTTAACCTGATCTTGTGTGACATTACATAAATAACTCCTTTTCTCTAACTAACATTTAGTTTCTTTTCATTTATTGTTACAGGAAGAAAGAGGGTAAATAGAAAAGTGAGCTGGGTAATCTGTAATTGTTGATGTTTCCGCAAAAATGTTTCAATGAAATAATTATTATTAGTTTCAATGAAATAATTATTAATATCTTATCTGCTTGCCTGTCTTTATTAATGCTTAAGACTTTTCAATTCAGTGGCTTTATATGGCTTCTCTCCTGTCTTTTAAGTAATTTTTGTCTTTATTCTAAAAAAAGAGTCTTTTCTAACATAACCAAAATCAGACTTTTAGAGAATTGTGACTCGTGTGCAAACATAAATGCCAGTTGTATACTCTTTCATGTGTTCATCTTCACAGTGTTATATTACCCCTGGCATTCATTCCTTCGGCGGTTGAGAGAGTGAAGTCTTCTCAGAGCCCTCGTGCTATGATTTCATGGAAAATGTTTCTGTAAGAACAAGGAAAGCACTCATTTGCAGAAGCAGCAAGAGCTATAGCAGACTTACACTATTTCTGAAAATGTTCACCATCTGCCTTTTTAGAAAGTAAGGCAGTTATGACTCCGAGTCCCAGAGCTGAGCGTGATCTCCTGGCCCCCATGACAAGGAGAGGGAGTGGGACTTGATGAAATTCCTGGGGTGTTAGCTGTGAGGTACAGAGCTCACTTGGGTGGGTTACTACTGCTTCTTTTATTTTTTTTTTAAATTTATTTATTATGCATGTACTGTCAAATCAGATCTGACTGGTACAGGAGGGAAATTTTCCCTCCTTCTTTAGCAGAGCATCAGGTGGATTTGAACCTTGTATCTCTGGGATTACAGTACAGCTTCTTGCCACTAGGCCACCAGAGCTCCCTTGGTTACTACTGCTTCTAAGCTGTGTGCTTTATTCCTTTTGAAGGAATCCTAGCTGATGGCCCAGGCATGTTTCCAGAATAGGGTGTTTACAACAGTCATTTGATTCTTGAAATTCTGTACATTTTGTTACTCTTTTAAATTTTATGCACATTAGATATGAGTACAGAATGGGCCCAACTATGTAATTCTTATGGCAGACTCTCAGCAAATCCTGAAGATCCCTGGACCATATATACAAGATACATAGCAATGTTGACCATTTCCCGAAATAAACCAGGAGTGTTAATTAAGCTAATTAATTAATAATATGAGTTAGAAGATATTAATAATTTTAATTCCATTTTAAAGAATACCACTTTTAAAATTAAGAGTTAAATTAGAGTTAAAATTAGAAGTTTGATTGTATAGCTAAGCAGCTCAAATTAACTCAGGGTGAGAATTAGCTTGGTGGTTTACGTTTACAGTTGAGGTTTTGTGACAGCGCTTCGTTCTGTTGGAGACTGGGCTAATCTGAGTTGGAACTGACTCAGCAGCCCCTGATAATGGCAGCTTGGCCACGGTGAGAAGGAGCTTGTTTCTGGTACCTCAAAAAGAGATTTCAGGAGAAAAAAAAATTACATTTAGTGTGAACTTTTGACATTGCCTAGGATCAACACTCCTTACAAATCAAATTTGTATTTCATAATAAATTCTTGCTAAAAATGAGAGATCCCAGGATGACAGGAACATAGTGGCAACTATTTGTAGGCACTGTGGATTTTGGTTAATTATTAAGCGTGACTTAGCAGCTTAACAAATTTAAAAGGCCATCAGGTGTGAAGCAGTTGCTGTTGGGTTTTTGGTGGTTGTTACTTGTTTTCTTAATCTCTTGGCATTTAGACTTGATTTCTCTCAGGATCCCCTTTGTGCTGTTAAGCCTTTTATGAGCCGGCTTTTTGTGAAGAGAGTGCCAGTGAGCCCCGTTCTCAGTTCCCCAGCTCCTCCTGCCTCAGACATTGCTGTTGCTCTTTTTATGGTGAAAAGCAGCCCTTTGCTCCTTATCTGCAAGAGCCATAGCTGTGTGAGGTGACGTGGGGGCTGGGCAATGGCAGGCAGGGACAACTTGAAAAGTAGATCTTAAAAAAGTTTTCCTCCTAAAATTGGAAGAATCTGGTCTGAAGAACAATGTATTCAAATTCTGTAAATGAACCAGTATGTTGTTGTTGTTATGTTGTTATACAACAGCCTTAAACCCTGCTATATCCCTTGCCAATCTTATTGTCTTCGACACACCTATCCTCATTACCCCAGTCACTGAATCAATCCACCTCATTGAGGGTCTTCCTCCCAAGCACGTTGTCCCTCTCTAAGTACTGATCCCGCCTTGCGACATGTCCAAAATATGTCAGACAAAGCTTCAGAATCCTTGCTTCCAAGGAGCAGCCCGGTTTAACCCTCTCTAGGAGGAACCTGTTTGTTTTCTTAGCAGTCCATAGTATATTCAATACTCTTCTCCAGCACCACAGCTCAAAGGCATCAATTCTCCTTCTATCCTCCCTAGTCATTGTCCAGCTCTCTGACATATAGTAAGTAATTGCAGAGACGATGGCCTGTATCAGGTGCACCTTAGTCTCTAGACTGACATCGTCGCTCTTCTTTCAGTACTTTGAAGAGGTCTCTGACAGCAATCTTTCCCAATGCAATTAATCTTTTAATTTCCTGGCTGCTGGTACCAAGAGTGTTGATTGTTGAGCCGAGCAAACTGAAGCTGTTAACAATTTCAATCTCTTCACCATCCATCCTGATGTTGCCTATCAGCCCAGTGGTGAGAATCTTTGTCTTCTTGATGTTGAGCTTCCATCCACATTGAAGACTACAGTCCTTGACCTTCTGTAGCAAGAGCCTCAGGTCCTCCTCAGTTTCATCGAGCAGGGTTGTGTCATCTGCATAATGCAGATTGTTGATGAGTCTACCTCCAATCCTAATGCCACATTTTCCCTCATAGAGCCCAGCCTCCCGGATAATATGTTCCGCATATAGATTGAAAAGATATGGAGATAGGACACATCCTTGGTTCACACCCTTCTTAACTTTGAACAATGCCGTGTTTCTTTTCTGACAACTGCCTCCTGGTCCAAGTATAGGTTTCGCATAAGCACAGTCAAGTGTTCTGGGATTCTCAATCTTCTCATAGTCAAGTCACAGTTTGTTGTGATCCACACAGTCAAATGCCTTTTCATAGTCAATGAAACAGACATTCCTCTGGTACCCTCTGCTTTCAGTCAAGATTCATCTGACGTTAGCTATAATATCCCTAGTGCAATTTTAAAAAAAGTTTTAAAATTTGAAGAAAAAGAATTAGTAGAGATAAACTTATTTTTAAAAAAGTTTTCTCCTGGAAATTGAGGAACAGAATCCCCCACAGGGATGGTAATGTGTTAAGAAAGCCCATTAGATAGAGGTGAGGGGGTGTAGTAATAACGTGAGCACTAGAGGGGGAATGGCGGTAGCAGGGCTTGGGAGCACTTTCCTAGATGCTGTAGACAGTTAAGCATCTGACTGCTATGAAAAAGTTTGTTGGTTCAGACCTACCCAGAGGTGCCTCAGAGCACAGGCCTCACTCACAGGGGCTTCTCCAGTCACAACAGGCTGTTTGGGCTTGGTCACCCACCAGAAAGGGGCAGAACAAAATGCTCCCCTGGTGCTGGTGCATCCACAGCCAAGGAGTGCCTCTGTCTCATACACATACATGTTCCTGGGCTCCTATCAGGACAAGGCAGAGTGGATGGCGCTGAGGAAAGGCCCAAGAATGTGCATTAGTAATGAATGGCCTCCCCAGAGGCTTCAGCTCCACCCTGCAGAGGGAATACTTTGGGATTTTTCTCTTTGTTAGTCAAACTCCACAGATCTGTATCTTTCTGGTAGGAGAATCTAGGAATCGAGCTTGCCACAGGTGAAGGAAGTCATACTGGATGGAGTGGTTACTGTCCAACGTTGGCAGCAAGTTAAAGAGGCCAGGATTTGAATCAGAGTGTTACAAAGCCACCGCATTCCCTCCTCTTTGCTGCTGAGAACTGTTCCTGCTTAAGGGTTTCAAAGGCATAGTGTTTACTCATTTTTGAAGCCTCCAGCCAGGAGACTTGGCCTTGGGAGCCTTTCCTGGAGAATGGCACCGTGTGTGCCGTGTCCTCACCAGGCAGGGGCCTGCTCTGTGTTTGGCTGCTTTGTGCTTCTCCAGACCCTGCTAATTGTTCTCTCCACCAGCACAACCCACTTCCTGTGGCTTTCCAAGACTGTCAGCAGCATCTGTGTTAGCACATACTCACTGATAGCTATTCATTAGACATCCCAGTCCCTGGGTGGTTTAGTGGTAAGGAGCTGTGCTGCATTTCCAGAGGCAAGAGGTTCAGATCCACCAGCTGCTCTGTGGGAGAAGGATGGCCAATCTCCTTCCATGTAATTAACTGCCTCTGAAAGCCCTCTGGGTGGGTCAGCTATGAGTTGGCCTCGAGTTCTGACTTGAGAGTGCATAACAGCATAGTCATTGGGTGAGGCAAGTAGTTAACGTGCTTGACTGATAACTGGAAAATTAAGGGTTCAGTTCTACCCAGAAGTACTTCAGAAGAAGGACCTGCCCTTCTTCTTGGACAGAGGTCCAAGGGATCATCTTTTGAAAGCCCTGTGTGAAGGCCTCCTGTGACACCAGGAGAGCGGGGTCCATGTTCCAGGGTGACAGGAGACACTGTACCCTGGCCGTAGTGGTGCTGAGCCGCTGGCCACCCTCAGTACGTTAGTGTCACTTCCCAGCCGTCAATTCCACAGACCAG
The DNA here is from genome assembly GCF_000299155.1 of Elephantulus edwardii. Classification (NCBI taxonomy): domain Eukaryota; kingdom Metazoa; phylum Chordata; class Mammalia; order Macroscelidea; family Macroscelididae; genus Elephantulus; species Elephantulus edwardii. The sequence goes on from NW_006399858.1 coordinate 5,905,411, forward strand.
TTAGACTGTGGGAACAACGTCCAGAATTATGTCTCCATTTTTGTTCTTAAGGTTTATTCCTTTTGGTCTGTTTGTTGGTTTTTTTTTTTTTTTTTTTGTCATATGGAGCTAAAAACAAAGGCTTCTCTCAGTTGCTTTCAGAAAACTAGAGGCTGTTGCCCATCTGAGAAACTTAATAAGTGCTCCCTTCAGCTCCAAGGGAGGGGCCTTTCTGAATTTTCACTAAGTGTTAGAACAATTGACTTTCTGTTTAGATGTCCTTGGTCTAGCACTTGGAAAGGATATATTTTGCTTTGAACGCCACTCCTTCCTGACTTCGGAAAGCAAGTCCTCCCCTGAGCTTTCCTGTATGTTTTAAACCAAGCTGCAACTTTAACTTCACACTGCCTTTCTCAAAGCTCAAAAAAGAGCTTAGCGTTTTAGCATTAAGATATTTGGCTGGCCTTTGATGTTTCCTCTGAGTTGCATGCATTTCAATCCTTTCTGCTACACTGTTTTTGGGTCCAGTTGCTGGGTAGAATTTCAGAAGGGTCCAGAGAATAAAGTAGAGAAAAGCTCCTTTAAGAATAAAAAGGTCGCTTCCCTGTGAAGGTGTACTAATGTGAGAGTATTGATTTTCTTGGCGTGGTGTTTTAGAACCCTGGCACTGGTAGGCTGCGTGCAGCGGGGTGGAATATTACAAATTTGTGGTTTTAGAAAAATTATTATTCAAAACTCATAAACTCCACTTACAGCTGAGCCTCTGGCAGTGTTTTGGAGGCTGTAAATGGCACAGGAGGAGACTGCCCATTTCTGTCCCTTGGTGCATTTAGAGGATTCAAGCCTCCGAAGAGGTTAGCAGTGCAATGACCAACAGACCATCAGAGATCTCTTGTTTTGTTACATTATATTTATTTTTATTAATCTTGACAAATTATTCTAGTTTTGCACTTAGGGCATTCATGTTTTCTTTCAAACTGATTTTAAATTAAAAGTACAAGACAATATTGAACAAGCACACAAGCAAATGTACCTTAGAAGAAAAGCCTGGTAATCGAGCACCCTGTGAAGTGCAGTTCTACTGTGACGCCTGCCAGTTGCTAGGAGTCAGAGGCGACTAGATGACATCTGATTGGTTTGGCATATGGACGTGACAAAACATTTTAAAGCAGATATGCAAATGACTATAGTTTTGGAAACTGACAGAATGCCAGGAGTAAGGAACTGATTGCAGAATTCTCTGCCATCTAGGTCAAAGGGTCCTGCTTTACGTTCATGCAGAACACATATGAGAGCATATGCCCACCACGCCAGAGCACATGCTCTTGTTTAATGGACCTAGTCTCTTATTGTCTACCCTGGAAAAGAAAAGAAGTGCTGGGAACAGGAGAAAGCAGAGGGCACTGGGTTCAGGGAAGAGCTTTACAATCATAGTTCAGAATCCCCTAGAAACCTTAGAACACAGCAAGGAAGTAATTTTAAGAGTAGTTTGGTTACATTGCCTCCAGAGAAAAAGACTTTGGGTCTCCCTGGGTATATCTGTTACCAGCCAGGGTGCCTCACACAGATAGGACCTGCCAATCTTAATGCAGAGGGCAGTTTCTGAGGGTCTGGAAAACCCAGCTGTCTCATATTTGAAAGGCTTTTTTAGCCCCTCTATGTGAGGCAGACCTGTGTCTCTAGAGATTTCAGTGGTGGCTTTCTGGGGAATAGATAGCCAAGCCTTTCAGCTGAGGTACCTTTGGACCTCTAACCTTTCTGTTAGCAGTTGCCTGTATTAACTGTGCACACCACCCCTACTGCGACTATTGTTAGCTGCCATGTAGTGGACCCCACTCATACAATGTACAATAGGATAGCCTGGCGCCGTCTGTATGGTTTATAATTGGTAATTTTCAGAGGTGGGTCACCCTGTCTTCCCTCCTAGTCTGTTATAGTCTAGAAGCTCTGCTGAAAGCTGTTGAGCATCATTGCAGTATGCAGTCCTGCACTAGCTGGTGGGGGGAGGCTATACAAAGTGTACTGGGTAGGAATTGAACCTGGGTTCCTGCACAGGAGGTTAGAAATCTACCACCGACTTCAAGCACAAATCTTTTGTCAAGTCAATTCCTGCCCATAGTCCTCCCTCTACGGTGTTTCAGAGGCTGTAAATCTTCATGGGCAGAAGCTGCTTATCTAGCTCCTATGTAGCAGCTGATGGTTTTGAGCCATTAACCTTTCACTTAGCATCACAACAAGTAACCCACTACACCACTGAGGGCTGCTCTCCTCAGATATATTCCTGTTGTGTTGTGTGCCGGTAGGTTTCCTATGACTCAGTGACCACGTGAACAGTGGATCTGAACCTTGCCCCTTATCCTGTGCCATCCTCACCATCTCTGATACTTGAGTGCATGTTTAGTCACATCCATCTTGTTGAGGGTCTTCCTCTCTTGCTGACCCTCTACCTTGCCAAGCATGATGTCCTTTTCCAAGGACTGGCCCCTTCTAACAATGTACCCAAAGTATGTGAGATAACGTTTCACCATCTTGGCCTCTAAGGAACACCCAGGTGACACTTCCTCCAAGACATATGTTTATGATTTTGGAAGTTCATGGACTGTTCAGTACTCTTCTCCAACACCACAACTCAAAGGCTTCGAGTTTCTAGCATCATCTTTAGTCATTGTCTTAACTTTCAGATGCAAAGCAAGTCATCAACAGATCAGGGCTTGAATCAGATGCAACTCAGTGTGTAAACTGAAATCATTGCTCTTCAACACTTTGGAGAGGTCTTTGACAGCACATTTTCCCAATGCAATATGTCTTTTGATTTCTTAATTACTGGTACCAAGAGTGTTGACTCTGGATCCAAGTAAAATTAAATCTTTGACAATTTCAGTATTTTCTCCATCTATTATGAGGATACCAGTTGGCCCACTTTTGTTTTCTTGAGGTTGAGATGCAACCCATATTGAAGGCTGTGAATATTGATATTCTGCAGCAAACATTTTAAGTCTTCCTCTCTTTCAGTAAGCAAGGTTGTGCCATCTGTATAACACACAGGTTGTTGATGAGTCTTCTGCCAACCTGATTCCACATTCTTCCTCATAAAATCCAACTTCTCAAATGACTTTCTCAGCATTTAGTTTGAATAGTTACAGAGAAAGGATACAGTCCTGACACACAACTTTCTTGATTCTACACCATGCAATACTCCCTCACCCTATTCACACAAGAGCCTCTTAGTGTAGGTGTAGATTTTGCATGAGTACAATTTAGTGTTTTGGGATTCCCATTCTTCTCACTGTTAGCCATAATTTGTTGTGACCCATATAGTCAAAAATGCCTTTGCATAGTCAGAAGAACACAGACATCTTTCTGACATACTCTGCTTCTAGCCAAGATCTGTCTGTCATCAGCAATAATAACCCTGGTGCTGTGACCTTGTCTAAATCCACTTTGGATTCCTGGCATTAGCTGTGGAAAGAATAGAAAAGCTCAATATCTGTAGCCAAAATCAGGCCAGGTGCTGACATGAACTTGACTCATAGGCAAGTTCAAATTGAAGCTGAACAAAATGAAAAATGAGTCCATAAGAACCAAAATAAGGCCTTGAGTCTGTCTCACCTAAATCTAAAAACCATTTTAAGGATAAGTTTGAGGCATTGAACACTAATGACCAAGGGCCAGATGAGTTGTTTGATGACATTAAGGATATCATCCAGCATGAATGCAAAAGATCCTAACAAAGACAGGGAGAAAAGAAAAGATCAAAATGGATATAAGAAGAGACTAGCACTAGAATGCTGAGAAGCCAAAACAAAGGGAAGAAATGGTGAAAGAAAAGATTTCAAATGGCAGCTCAAGATGATTAAACAAAGTAATTTGTTTGTAGGTTTGGTTTCGAGTTCTAAAATTTTCTTTTATATTGCTTTCCTCACAAAGTTTGTATACATTTGTGTTTCACACTAGTCCACTTTTGTATTGTATTTCATACAATCATTCCCATGCGTTATGTTTTATAAAATCTAGCACCATTGGACCTTACCCATCATTATCCAATCTTTTCAGGTCCCCACTGGATCCTTCCCATTTCCTTTACCCTGTCCCTCCACCCACCAAACTGTGCAACCTTGTGGTTTTGCCCCTACTCACACTTATCCCTCTGCTCCCACTTTTTCCCTGCCTTGCACCCCCATACATGTTTTACTAGTTATCCTTCTATTTTTACAGTAATATTCTTATGTAGTATTTGTCCTTATGAGACTGAGTTAGTTTACTCAGCATAATGCTCTCCAGTCTTTCTCAAGTTATGTAATATTTTTCAAAATTGTTGCTCCTGAGTGTTGTGTAGTATTCCATTGTGCAAAAGTTCCCAATCCCTTCAGTTGTGGTTGGACATTTGGGTTGTTTCCATGATCTTGAGATGAATAATGCTGCTGTGAACATTGTTGTACAGATTTCCATTTGTGTCTCAGTTCTAATGTCCTTGGGATATATGCCTAGTAGTGGAATAGCTGGGCTGTACAGAATGTCTATGTTCTACTTATTAAGAAATGCCAAACTATCTTCCAGATTGGTTGTACCATTTTATAATCCCACCAACAGTGTATTGTTGTTGTTATTGTTATGTGCCGTCGAGTCGTTTGCGACTCATAGCGACCCTATGTACAACAACCCTAAACCCTGCTCTATCCTGTGCCAATCGCATTGCCTCTGACACACCCATCCCGATTACCCCAGTCACTGCATCAATCCACCTCATAGAGGGTCTTCCCCTCCTGCGCTGTCCCTCTACCCCACCAAGCATGATGTCCCTCTCCAAGGACCTGTCTCTCCTTACAACATATCCAAACTATGTCAGACGGAGCCCCAGAATCCTTGCCTCCAAGGAGTAGCCTGGTTTAACCCTCTCCAGGATGGATCTGTTTGTTTTCTTGGCAGTCCATGGAACATTCAGTACTCTTCTCCAGCACCACAGTTCAAAGGCATCAATTCTCCTTCTGTCCCCCCTAGTCATTGTCCAACTTTCTGATGTGTAACAAGTGATTGCAAAGACCATGGCCTGTATCAGGCGCACCTTATTCTCCAGAGAGACACCATTGCTCTTGAGTACTTTAGAGAGGTCCCTAACAGCAGACTTTCCCATCGTAATATGATTTTTTATTTCCTGGCTGCTGGTGCCAAGAGTGTTGACCATGGAGCCGAGCAAACTGAAGCTGTGGACAATCTCAATCTCTTCGCCATCCATCCAGATGCTACCAAATGGTCCAGTGGTGAGAATTTTTGTCTTCTTGACATTGAGCTTCAGTCCATACTGAAGGCTGCAGTCCTTGACCCTCTGCAGTAAGTGCATGAGGTCCTCCTCAGTTTCAGCGAGCAGGTTTGTGTCATCTGCATAACGCAGATTGTTGATCTTTCCCCAATCCTAACGCCACGCTTCTCCTCATAGAGCCCAGCCTCTCAGATAATCTGCTCTGCATACAGGTTGAAAAGGTATGGAGATAGGACACATCCCTGGCGTACACCCTTCCCAATTTTGAACCATGCAGTGTTGCCCTGCTCTGTTCTGACGACTGCCTCTTGGTCCAAGTATAGGTTTCACATTAGCATGATTAAATGTTCTGGGATTCCCATTCTTCTCAGAGTATTAAAGTTCCCATATCTTCACATCCTCTCCAACATTTATTACTTACAGCACTGCTAAACTTTGCCACTGCTACTGGGGTGAGATTGTATCTCATTGTGGTTTTGATTTGCATCTCTCTTATTGCCAGTGATTTTGAGCATTTCTTCATGAATCTGTTGGTCTTCTATATGTCTTCCTCTGTGAAATGTCTTTCCATTTCTTTTGCCCATTAGTATTATATAGAAATGTGCAAAAAGCTGCAGTTAAAAAATAAAAAGCAAACAACTCACTAGGCATTTCTCAAGCTGAAAGAACGGGAACATACAAGCCTCAAGTTGCAAACTTAGAAATGCTATGGGCAAAATGATGAATGATCCAGGAAGCATCAAAAGATAGAAAGAACAGTCAGAGTCACTGTACCCAAAAGAATTGGCTAACACAGAACAATTTCAGAAGGTAGCATATAATCAAGAGCCAGTGGAACTATGGGAGAAAAGGTGCACTGAAGGCATTGGCAAAAAATAAGGGCCTTGGAATTGATGGACTAGGAATTGGCATATTCCAACAAACAGATGGAGATGTGCTCACCAGGCTGTGCCAAAAAAATCCAGAAGACAGCTACTTGGTCAACTGATTGCAAAAGGTCCATGTTTGTTCCCATTCCAAAAAATGGTGATCCAACAGAATGTAGAAGTGATCAAACAATATCTTAATATCAAATTCAAGCAGAACATTGCTGAAGAATATTAAAAAATGGCTAGGAACATCTATCAATAAAAACTGCTAGAAATTCCTCAGATATATTGTTATGTGCCGTAGAATTAGAACTGACTCATAGCTGACCCGTGACTAGTGGCTTCTCAGAGGCGGTAAATCACACAGGAGGAGACTGCCCATCTTTCTCCTGCAGAGCAGCTGGTGGATTTGAAACGTGTGCATTTGGGTTGATAGCACCAAGTCCTGACCACTAAGCCAGGACTAGAGCTAATGATGAAAGATTAAAAATATGTATGATCTTTGTTGGGTCTATCTTTTTCGAATAAGATCAAACTAAGATATATAAAAGAGACAAGCCATTTCCCTTCTTAATATTTGGAAGAGACTGCCACCTTATTCCCTCCTCTCCGCTGTGACTTGGTGGTGCCAGGTCCAGGACTTGTGCACCATGGTTTTCCCTGTAACATCTGAGTCAATCCTTTGATAACCTGACACCAAAGTTTATTATCTATGCAAAGGCAATGCCTCTCCAGATGACTGCTTCCAGTGATGACTCATGTTCTGTTTGAGAATGTTGTTGCTTCTCCTGTACAGGTCCCTGCCCTGCAATTCAGCATATAATAAAGAAATTGTTGAGAAGCATGTGAGGAAGCACGGATGAAGAGTTGAGGGCACAGAGCTGACCTCCTTCTGACTCAGCCTACACATCCTACTACATAATTATTGTGAATGTAAAACTAGCCCTCCAGTCCCCAGTAATCTTCTTCTAAAAAGCCATATCCTTTATCCTTTTACTTTCACCGTATAAATGAATGATTGCACTCAGTGTTGAATTTCTGCTTACAGCAGACACAAACTCAAAGACCCTCAGCCTGGGTTTAGTGTGGTCCCTGGGCTTTTCTTTTCTCCCTTCCACAGCCTCCCCTCACCCCTCTGCAGCCCTTTCCTTTAGAACACAGCTTAAGGGCATGAATACAGGCATCCCAAGTATTGGAATCCTGCTGCTAGGTGCAAATGCAAATAGTAGAGGTGTGTCTTGGGCCATTGATTTGGGTAACACCCATTGTAAATCCAGCCCAGGATGTTTGTGGGAAGTGTATGGTTAATGCCCACTTTGAGCATTAAGAGTCACTTAATAATCCAATAGAAAAATGGGCACAGGATATGAACAGGCACTTCACCGAAGATGACATTCAGATGGCTAACAAACACATGAAGAAATGCTCAAAATCCCTAGCCCTAAGAGAGATGCAAATTAAAACA
>NW_006399858.1:5914175-5946255 GCF_000299155.1 Elephantulus edwardii
AAAGAGTCACTTAAGAGTGACCTTGGGCTCGCCCTGTATTGCCTCTGGCTGTTTTTTACCTTAGAGGAAAAGGGCTGATACTGATTGGATTCTGAAGGGTCTCAAGTGAGGCCTGAGACACTCCCCACAGAATCTCCTTGCACCTTCACCACCCTGCCCTCTCTCCATACCAAGCATCTTTCGATCTGTCTCTTTCCACAGGCCCTCACCTAGTCTTATGATGTATGGGAAGCCTGGAGTCAATGTGAAGCTGTGGCTTCTAGGGCTATTTGGTCTCACCACAGTCAGCCTTGTTGGACAATTCAGATCTCATCTCATATCATAGACTGTTCATGGTTTAAGGCTTATGAGATAATATTGTGGTTCTTCATGTTCATTCCACTCATTCTTTCATTCCTCTTTCTAACAACTCTTTGAATGCCCAGTGGGTGGCAGACATAACACTAGTGGTACCAAGAGCATTGGCAGCCCAGTAGTACAATTCTTGCTTTGTATGAAGGAGATCTGGGTTTGATTTGGGACAGTGTGCCTTGTTACACTGGCGTCAGTAGGTGTTTGTATGTGGCTATGCTGCTGAACACATTTCAGCTGAGCTTCCAGACCTAAGACTGACAAAGAAGGCCTTGGAAGTCTATGGATCATGAGGGTCTGTTCTGCCATTGGCGCTATGAGACTTGGGTGTGTTTACCTCCGTTGTGCATGAGGTTGGCATGACTCTGACCCACTGGACAGTAGTTAACATCAGCCTTTATGGAAATAAAGATGTAGTACAGAGAGTGGCCTGGGGATTTACCCATTGTTATTAATTTGCTTGGCTCCACAGTCAACACGCTTGGTACCAGCAGCCAGGAAATCAAAAGACAAATTGTACTGGGAAAGTCTACTGTCAGGGCCATCTCCAGAATACTGAGGAGCAATGATGTCTTTCTGGAGACTAAGGTGCACCTGATCCAGGCCATGGTCTTCACAATTACGTGCTATGCATCAGAAAGCTGGACAATGTCTAGGGGTGCTAGAAGAAGAATTAATGCCTTTGGGCTGTGGTGCTGGAGAATAGTATTGAGTATATCATGGACTGTTAAGAAAACAAACAGGTATGTCCTGGAGAGGATGAAACGAGGCTGCTCTTGGAGACAAGGATTCTGAAGCTTTGCCTGACATACTTTGAGGTATGTTGCAAGGAGGGACCAGTGCTTGGAGAGGGACATTGTGCTTGTGGGGGTTGAGGGGTAATGCAGGAGGGGAAGACCCTGGATGAGGTGGATTTACTCAGTAACTGGAGTAATGAGGTTAGTTGTGTTGGAGACAGTAAGGTCTGCTCAGGATAGAGCAGAGTTCAGAGCTGTTGTACATAGGGTCACTGTGAGCCACAAGTGACTCCACGGCATATAACAACAACAACTGGAGCACAAACAGTGCTTGACATTTTGACTCCAGGGGGCAAGCTTAACTCTTTGGGGTGTAGAGAAGAAGAGACATCTTTCCAGGAGAGGTGATATCTGTGATGAACCTTTTAGACTGAAGTATGCACAGCCTGACTTCTGACCTCAGCTCTCTGTGTTTGCACCAATCACCAGTCATTTGGCTTGTCACTGATTCCCAGTTTTTCTCATCTCTGATGTGTCCTCTCAGAGATGGGAGGGAGGTAATGAGGGGAAGGCTGGGGAGCACACTCCTGTGTCTGGAAGTTCTTCCTCATGCTTCAGCTTTGTCGTCTTCCAGACGGGAGGCGAGAGTTTGGAGCTCTCTCTGTAGACGTGGGCTCCAGAGTTCATATTCCTTTGGGCTGCTGTAGCTCAGCTTCCAGTTATCACCAAGACATTTTATTTTTTTATTTTTCTGGAATCTCAGAAGACCCATCTTTCTTTCACTAGCCATGTGACCTTTCAGAGATCGCTTGGTCAGCTTACAGCCCCTTGCTTAGTCCCTGCCATCCTCCCATCAGTCCTGGCTCCCTGGAGCCAACACCACCAAGAGAGGCTTTCTTTCTCAATATGTCCTTTTAAAGCCTGTGGAGTGTGCTGCTTCTCACTTGGGTTTTTGGCTTACTTTCCCTTACAGGAACTGGTGAAAGTGGAAAAAGCACCTTTATCAAGCAGATGAGAATTATCCATGGATCTGGTTATAGCGATGAAGACAGAAAGGGCTTCACAAAGCTGGTTTACCAGAACATCTTCACCGCCATGCAAGCCATGATCCGAGCAATGGACACCCTCAGGATACAGTACATGTGTGAGCAGAATAAGGTAATGCGCTTCCTAAACCTCAGGAGAATCTCCTGAGCTCTCTGAGGTGGAGTTACTCCAAAGGCCTGTGAAGAGAAAAGCTTCTTTTTTCCATCCTTGCTCTTAGGACTTTAGCTAGACTTGCGATCTTATCTTTGCTTTTATGAGTTTAGTTAGAACTGTACTCTTAGGAGCTCTGCTGGCCTTGTGGGTACAGAGTTGCACTGCCAACCCCAAGGCAGTCAGTTTGAATCCACTAGCTGCTCTGCGGGAGAAAGGTGAGCAATCTCCTCATGTGAGATTTATCACCTTGGAAACCCAGGGCAGAATCAGCTATGAGTCGGTCCTGACTCTAAAGCAAGTAATTTGCGAGCAGTCTCATTGGCGTAAGAGTAGCACAGGTGACTACCTTCTGGGAAGGCTGGATGTTCGAGTCCTTTTAGAGACATTATTGAAGAGAAGCATGACTGTCGATTTCTGAAAACTTAGCATTGGCAACCCCTAAGGAGCCAAGTTCTGCTCTCGCACATGAGGGGGCCCTGATTTGGAGTCAAGTGCATGGGAACTGGTTTTGGGGTTTTCTATCTTACTTCTGTAAGAGTTCTACCATGGCTGTCGCTGTGGTGCCACCAGGCATCTAGGAGGGTTTCAAGAATGTGTGTATTTATTTAATGCTCTTCCTTCAGGTCTTGAGAAAAGGAAGAAATATTTTTTTTCTTTTTTCTTTTTTTCAGCAAAGATGCTCAGCTCATTGTATTAATGGAAATGATGGGTTTACAATAGTCACTATATATATATATATATTTGTGTGCGTGTACCGTCAAATCAGATCTGACTGGTACAGGAGGAGATTGTCCTTCCTTTTCCCGGCAGTGCATCTGGTGGATCCTAACCGTGAGCCTCTGGGATTGTAGTTGCAGCTCCTTGCCAATAGGCCACCAGAGCTCCCCACAACAGTCACTTTTAGAAGATTTTTCAGTCTTAGGAACTATTTTAGTAAGTGCCCTTTGTACAACTCAGAGAAGTCAGTGCTATTGCTTGGTTATTTTAGGAGCTAGCTCTTCTTGGGAACTAAGTGATGGTTTATGAAAGCAGTGCTTAAGTCCCATCTAGATGGTTGCTGTCATGAAATGAGGGAAATCAAGCCGCAGTTTGCGTTTCTGTTACCACTGGTTATTTAAAATGCAGATCTGTTTAAGATCATAAGAAAATTAAATAGATGAGTGGGACGATGAGCTAAATAAAATTTAAATAGTGTCTTGCAATGCAAATGCATAAGAAAATAACACAAGTTATTGTTGATGTTGATGTGTACTGTAGAGTTTGAACTGACCCATAGCTGACCTTCCAGAGGGTTTCCAGAGGCAGTTAATTGCACCAGAGGAAATGAGGCAAATAAAATTGTATATGCTATACAAACCCATAAGAAAATATCACCAAGTTAGATTTTAAAAATGGGGTTCTGGTGTCTTAGTACATAAGAAATTATGCTGATAATCCAGGAGTGGTACCTCTTTAGTGGTTCAAATCCCCCAGTAGCTCTGTGGGAGAAAGATGGGCAGTCTCCTTCTTTGTGATTTACAGTCTACAGAAAATCCAGTGGAGGGTCATCTGTGAATTGTGTCTGACACAATGGGAAAGAGAGAGAGAGAGAGAGAAAGAGAGAAAGAGAATGAAAACAGCATGGTGTTAAAGTTATAAATTCTGTATTAGGTGGATCACGCAGGGAGTCTGTCTAAAAATAACTTAAATACCAAATGCCAGAATTGCATAAATTTACTCTGGATTTTAGAGGCAAGGATGGTGAAACTGTGGGAGGGGCCAGTCTTCGGAAAAAGACATCATACTGGGAATGGTTGGAGGATCAGCAAAGAGAGGAGGACCCTCCGTGAGATGGATTGGCGGGGTGACTGTAACAATGAGCTCAAGACTATCAGAGACGATGGGGATACAACAGGATAGGGCACACACCTGCTGTTCATAGGGTCACCATGGGTTGTAGTCAATTCAACGGTGCCTAACAAAATAATACTGTAAACCGAAAAGGTCCCTTCATCGTGAGCTTAAGGTACCTGCATTCATGTGTATTTTATACATATGATGTATGAAGAGTTACAAAACAAGCCATTTAAGCTTTTATTATTCAGTACCTAAAGTACATAGAAAAACACAGTATGTTCTAAACCACAGACAGACCGTTACATTTAGGTCTAGAACCTCATACCTTGAGGCTTCCTCACAGCATTGGGGACATGAAGGATTGTATACTGCCTGCAGCCTTTCAGTAGTGTTACGCTGAAAAAGGAGTGAATTCCCCACTGTGTAAAAGTACCAAAGAATCTAAAAGGTACTGAGTGAGCCCTCAGAAGATTTTAGCTGGAAATGGCTACAATAATTCCTTTATATGACTGTTTTTAGTATATGCTTCATATTCCTTTTGTAAGCGTAGAGTTCTTACTTAATCAATCTATTCAATATAATCTAAAAAGTATAATTCTTTTGCAAAGATTTGAGGTTATTTCAGAAAAGGGATGTAGCAGATGGCCCTGGTAGTGTTTTTAGTTCAAGTCTCTTTCTGTGTTGTCAAATGTGTTTTGTTTACCTGTTAAGATGTGATGACAGGAGGATGGACGCTGGAAATCTTAATTGACCTAATAGGGGAATCAAATGCTCATGTGTCAGCTCCGCTTGCCTTAGCTGTGTATGTTTGTGCAACCCAATCAGCTTTCCTAATCCACATATCTGGTTTTTTCTTAGCTCTTTAAAGGTGCCTTTGAGCTTATATTTTAAGTAAAAAGGTTTTAGAGAATGCCTCATTCCATTATTGTATGGGCTGAATTCTTCAGAATGCCATGGCCACTTGTTTTTTCTCCTCTTGCTCTGTCTGACTCTGGCCACAGTGCTTTTCTAGTAGTTCAAGTAACGAAATTCCTGGTCTATAGACTCCCTCTTATCCCTCCAACACATACCTGAAGGAGCCACCTCCTGAAATGACGTAAGAGGAGGCAGAAGATTGAGCGGAAAGGACTCTAGACTGCTTCTCAGAAATTTCCGCTCTGCTCATGCCTCGCCCATGGGTCTGTGAAAAAACGGACACTGTTTTCCTGGAAAAAGCAAGAACAAATCCTTTCCTCTCTGTGGCCATATTGTCCCTGTTGTGACTACTTAAGTGGGTAATAGTAGTGCAGAGACCACCATAGACAGATACACAAAGGAATTGATACGGCTCATTTGGAAACTTTATTTCTGAAATGTAAAAAGCACTTGTAATCTATTGTTGTTGTTGTTGCTGTTGTTGTTGTTATGTGCCGTCAAGTCACTTGCAACTCATAGCAACCCTATGCGCAATAGCCCGGAAACCTGCTCTATCCTTTGCCAGTCTTATTGTCTCTGACACACCTACCCCCATTACTCCAGTGACTGAATCAGTCCATCTCATCGAGGGTCTTCCTCTGCACTGTCCCTTCATCCTCCCAAGCATGACATCCCTCTCCAAGGACTGGTCCTCCTTGCAATATGCCCAAAGTATGTCAGACAAAGCTTCAGAATCCTTGCCTCCAAGGAGCAGCCTGGTTTCACTGTTTCCAGGGAGAATCTGTTTATTCTCCTAGCAGTCCATGATATATTCAATACTCTTCTCCAGCACCACAGCTCAAAGGCATCAATTCTTTTTTTATCACCTCTAGTGATTGTCCAGCTCTCTGACACATAGCAAGTAATTGCGAAGACTATGCTATCAGGCGCACCTTAGTCTCCAGATATCATTGCTCTTCAATACTCTGGAGAAGTCCTTGACAGCCAACTATCCCAGTGTAATTCATCTTAATCTATAGGCTGTACAAACATAGACCACAATTAGAACCAGCCTTTGGGGCATACTTTGTCAGCCCTGTAAAATGTGTACCTCACCTTCCTGGGTTTCCATTACTCTACCAGGTTAATGCAGGTAACACAAATTACATTTCATAAGTCAACATGATCAAAAGGATGTGCTTTTACAAATTAAAAGACACTGGAGAAGCAGAATGATAAAATTATTATTACTGGGACAAGTAAAAAAATACAAGTAAACTCATCGTTGCTTCTATTACTTGTCTAAGGCAATTTCATCCATTTCTTCTTTATTGTTTCTAAATAATTTTGTCTGTAGGGTAGTCCTTATTCCAACAGACAACATGGTAGTGTGGTTCAGGCTGTATTGTGAGTATATTTAGAATACACAATATAGATTATTATCAGTGATGGTACAGATGGTTGATGTACTGGGATGCTAACTGAAAGGTTGCAAGTTTGAATCCACCCTAGAAGAAAGACCTGCAAAGACCAGTCATTGTAAAGTCTGTGGAGCGTGGATCTAGTCTGACACCCATGGGTTTGCCATGAATCAAGATCAACTCCACAGCAACTGGTAGTGGTAAGCATGGTATATGTTACCTTTCTTACAAAGATTAGGGCGCTCTGGCAGCCTAGCCCACAAGGAGTTGCACTGCTAACCCAAAGGGTATGTTGGCATTTTGGATCCATCAGCAGTCTGAGGGAGAAAGATGGGCAGTCTCCTCCCATGCAATTTACAGCCTCAGAAACCTTGCTGGATGGTGAGCTATGAGTTGATTTTTACTAGACGGTGGTTGATTTGAGTGAGGATGTCCGAAGATTGCATAGATTGAATAAAAATTTAGTAGTTAATGTTGTTTTGTTGTTGTTCAGTGCCATCAAGTTGAGTATGACTCATAGAGACCCTATGAACGACAGAGCTGACCACTGTCCTCTCCTGTCCCATCCCTGTTATGCACCAACCCGTTGTCACAGACATTGTGTCAGTCCATCTGGTAAAGGATCTTCCTTTCTTTCTTTGACCTTCTACCTTTCCCAACATACTACAATTTTCCAAAGACTAGTCCCTTATAAAAACAAGCCTAAAAATTATGTGAGGCAAAGTTTCAACATCTTAAATTCCTTTAAGGAGCACCCTGGTTACATTTCCTCCAAGACATACTTGTTTATTCTTGAGCTAGTCCCTGGGATATTCCATACTCTTCTCCAATACCACAGTTCAAAGGCATTGATTCTTCTGTCATCCTCATCCATTGCCCAACTTTCAGATACATGAAAGCAGTTGTTGGATCAGACACATCATGGTCTTTAAAGTGACATCCTTGCTCTTTGGCCCTTTGGAGAGGTCCTTGACAGGATGTTCCCATTGCGGCTTGTCTTTTGATCTCTTGAATGCTTTACTTGGACCCACAATATTGCCATGGATACTGATTGTGGATCCAAGTAAAATGAAATTGTTGACAAGTTTTATCTTTTCTCTATCTATCATGATGCTGCCTATCTGTCCAGTGGTAAGGATTTCTGTTTAGATTTTGAGCTGTAACCCACTTCTTTTTACAGTCCTCTCATTTTCTTGTTGCTGGGTATGTTTCTATTATCCATTCCTTTCAGAACAGGAAACACTCTTTTTTAAACTTAATTCACCTTATTTCTGTTATACAAATACCACTGTGTGGTGGCCACAGATGGAGCCTGAATCCTCTGCACGGAGACTCTGGTGTGGGTCTTTATAAGATGGTCAGTGAATTCCTGGTGGGGAGACTTGGTGAACACAGTTTCCAGAGGTCTGAAGTCAGGTAGCTGTAGGTCTTGGAGATGCATCAAAGGTGGCCTTGGTGAAGTTGCCCAGGGTAGATGTGCAGGCCCTGGCTGAGGTGTAGCAGTCGTCAGTTCCAGCTGTCAGCAGCAGCCTCTCAGGCACAGGGGCCAAAACGATTCCAGTGCCTCAGGGTACAGGGATCAGGTGCACCAGACCTGAGCCATAGCATATGGTAACCATGCAGGGAACGGTGTGAGGCTTGCCAATCTTTTTCCCCCAGTGGCCATGCTGCACAGGGACAATGGAGAGCTTGGCCAGGACAATGCCCCCATGGGTGGTAGTAGCTACCTCCTTAGAGCACTTAATGGCCAAGCCAACGTGGCCATCGTAGTCTCCAATGATGATGAATGTCTTGAACCTGGCCCGCTGGCTGGCACATGTCTGTTTCTGCATGATTTTCAAGACCTCATCCTTAAGGGACATCCCCAAGAAGAAGTCAGAGATCTCAGACTACTTGATGGGCAGTGAGAAGAGATAGATCTCCTCCAATGTTTTGATCATCATGTCTTTGACCAGATGGCCCACCTTGGTGACCAGGAGCCAATCCTTGTCCTTGGCTTTGCCTCCGCAAGCTCCACACAGAATAAGTACACTTTCTTAAAAGTATGTAAAGTGATATTAAATTATTATCCCTGAGTCAAGTGATTGAAAAATTGACCTATCATTTGAAAAATAAGAAAAGAAAAAAAATCAAAACAAGTGCATGACTAAGTCGAGTCGATCCTAACTCATAATTTCTCTATCTGGTTTCCAAGATTGTAAATCATAATGGGAAGAGATTACCGATCTTCCTCCCCTGAAGCCACTGGTGGATTCGAACTTCTGGAGATACTTGGCCTTTACTTAACTTAACCTTTGGCTATCCACCCATATTTCTCTGTTATTTTAAAGAGTTCTTATTAAGAGAAACATATCAGGAATTAGTTTACCACTTGGTTAGACCCAAGAGACTGTGGGTATTATTAAATAATATTACTAATATCACCTACTAGCAAAATCCTGTTTAAGATTATCCAGAAATGACTGGAACAGTACATTGACAGAGAACTACCAGGAATACAAGCTGGGTTTAGAAGAAGTCATGGCACTAGAGACATTATTGGAATGTCAGATGGATCTTGGCAGAAAGCAAAGAGTATCAGAGGAATGTCTATCTGTGTTTCATTGACTCTGTGAAGGAATTTGACTGTGTGGCTCACAACAAATTGTGGCTAACCTTGAGGAAAATGGGTATCCCAGAACACTTGATTGTGCTTATGTGAAACCTATACTTGGACCAGTCCTCAAAACAGAGCAAGGAAACACTTCCTGGTTCAAAATCAGGAAAGGAGTGCATCAGGGATGCATCTTGTCTCCATATCTTGTCAATATATATGCAGTACAGATCATTTGGGAAGCCAGGCTTTATAAGGAGGAATGCAGCATCAGGATTGGAGGAAGATTCATCAACAACCTATACTATGCAGATAACACAACCTTGATTGCTGAAACTGAGGAGGACCTGAAATGCTTGCTGCAGAAGGTCAAGGACTGTAGTCTTCAATATAGATTGAAGCTCAACATTAAGAAGACAAATATTCCCACCACTGAGCCAATTGGCAGCGCCATGATGGATGAAGAAAAGATTGAGGTTGTTAACAATTAAAACTTGTTCAACTCCACAGTCAACACTCTTGGCACCAAAGATTAATTGCATTGGGAAAATCTGCTGTCAGGGACCTCTCCAGAGTACTGAAAAGCAGTGATGTCAGTCTAGAGACTAAGGTGCACCTAATTCAGGCCATGGTTTTTGCAATTACTTGCTATGCATCAGAGAGCTGGACAATGGCTAAGGATAACAGAAGAAGAACTGATGCTTTTGAATTGTAATGCTGGAGATGAATCTTGAACATACCATGAACCACCAAGAAAATGAATTGGTCTGTCTTGGAGAGGATGAAACCAAGTTTCTCCTTGGAGGAGAGGATTTTGAAGCTCCATCTCACAGACTTTGGTCATGTGGCCAGGAGAGATCGGTCCTTGGAGAAGTACATCATGCTCAGAAGGTTGGACGGACAGTGCAGGAGAAGAAGACTTCAGATGAGATGTGTTGATACAGTGACTGAAACAATGGGGGTCGGTGTGTAAGAATTAGTGATACTGGCTCAGGATAGGGCAGGTTTTCAGAGCTGCTGTACATAGGGTCGCTATGGGTCACAGGTGACTCAACAACACATAACAACAACAATAACAGTTAAACCCTTATATCTTGCTAGTTTGTATTTGAAGAAATGATTCATACATATTTGCTTATTCTGTTGACAAAGCTTTAATTTTTATGAAAGTCTCATAAGAGTATCTTATGAGTGCACATTAAAATTTATGACTCCTTGAATAAATATGGTGAACATTTGCTTGGCGTCATGGTTCCTAAGTCTGAGTTTGCCTATAACTCATGTTTACTAGTGCTGATTTCATGGGAGCCAGGGGAACTTTTTTTTCTCTTGGAGGAGTTTGGAATTTGGGAAATCCTACTCTCTGCCTTTCCTGTGGTGAGGGAAGCCTTTTTTGAGTCCCTTAAACATTTTTAATAATCCTCTTGGATGACTTAGATAATGAGTTTCCCAAAAGCAGCGAACTGCCTAGCTTCTTAATAAGCTTTTGTTTCTATAGTCACTGATGTCTGAAAAAAAGTTTGGAGACCGTCTTGGTAACTGGCTTTAACTTCTTCTCAAACTTCCCTACTGATTACTTAAAACCAAACAAATAGGAAGCTTACCTGATTATCTCTGAGTTGATTCCTAGTAGGAACAACTCATGTGTAGCAGAGTCACGGTGCTCTGGGGGTTTTTAAGATTGAGACCTTCCAGGTCTTTCAGAAGCAGATCATCGGCATTGCTTCTGGGTTCCATCTAAGTGGGCTTGGACCACTGACATGACAGTTAGTGTTTGTGACACCCAAGAATTTCTGTTGCTTGTGTGGTTGTTTGCCATCAAGTCAGAACCAACTCATAGCGGACTGTCCAACAGATTTTCATAGGCAGTAAATTTCCCAGGGGGAGATGATCCATTTTTCTCCTGCTGAAGGGCTGATGGATTTGAACCACGTGCCTTTGGGTTGGCAGGACAACTCCTTACCACTAAGCCACTAGAGCTTTCTGTAGCTTGTAGGAATTTTTAAAACTATCTAAAAAAACAAAACAAAACAAAACAAAACAAACCCAAAACTATCTAACATTCACATCCTATTTATAGGTTACTTAGCCAACTGTAGGGAGCTTAGGTGGCCTTGTCTTTAGGGAGTTGAACCACTCACCCAAAGGTGGCACCTGTCGGGAAATTCAACTCCGCTACTGCTCGGAGAAAGACGAACAATCTCCTCCTTTGTGATTTCAGCCTCCAAACTCACTTGGAGGGTCAGCCATGTGTCTGTTCTGACTCAACAGCAATGAGCTTTAGAGTTTGCATTACCACTGGGCCAATTAGGAGCACCATGATGGATGGAGAAAAGATTGAGGTTGTTAACAGTTACAGCTTGCTCAGCTCCACTAAATCTGCTATCCAGGACCTTTCCAGAGTACTGAGAAGCAACGATGTCAATCTAGAGACTAAGGTGTGCCTGATCCAGGCCTTGGTCTTTGCAATTATTTGCTATGCATCAAAGAGTTTGACAATGACTAAGGATGACAGAAGAATCGATGCTTTTGAGTTGTGGTTCTGGAGAAGAGTCTTGAACATACCATGGACTTCCAAGAAAATAAATAGGTCTGTCTTGGAGAGGGTGAAACCAAGTTTCTACTGGGAGGCTAGGATTTCGAAGCTCTGGCTTGGATACTTTGGGCACATGTCCAGGAGGGACTGATCCTTGGAGAAGGACATTATGCTCAGAAGGGTGGAGGGACAGCACAGAAGAGGAAGACCCTGGATGAGATGGGTTGACACAGTAACTGGGGAATTGGGGAGTAGATATTTCAGAGTCAGTGAGAGTGGCTCAGGAGAGGGCAGACTTCAGAGCTGTTGGACGTAGGGTCACTATGAATCACAGGTAACTCGATGGCACATAACAACCACCACTACCACCATTATTGTTATCTCATCACAAGAGGAACTCATCATAAAAACAAACAACAAAGACAAGAAAGCTGTAAGAGCATTATTTTGCCTACCAGTTTACCCTTGGAAGCAGGAGTGGTATCCACAACATGCCTCTGTAAACTCTATAAACATAGCGAAATGACAATAGTTATATAAAACAGGGTTAAGGTCTTTTGTTTATATGGTCGCTATGAGTTGTGATTGACTTGACGGCACTTAACAACAACAACAACAACAACAACAACCAGTCCACCCAGAGTGCTTAGTACATAGAACAGGAGTTTTCTAGATGTTTGAGATCTGAATTTCCCTTTAGAAAATATCTTCTCTTTTCTTTGGAAGCTTTTGCTGAATCAGAGTCCCCACTGAGACTTATGGGTATGGGTCCTACAGCCAACTGTGCACTCAAACGGAATCTTTTCTCTGAATCTCCAGGCTAAAGTTGACTCTCTGGGCTTTGTTATTTCTGTTTCACATTTTGTAGGTGCTTCATTTGAGCACTGAACACTCCATGGACGGCCAAGAAAATCAATAGATATGTCTTGGAGAAGGTGCAGCCAGAGTGCTCTTTGGAGACAAGAATGATGACGCTTTGCCTAACATAATTTGGACATATTGCTAAGAAGTGCTATTCCTTGGAGAAGGACATGATGCTGGGAAGGGTGGGGCGTTGGCAAAGGAGAGGAAGACCTTCAAGCAGGTGGATTGACAAAGTGACTGTTGCAGTGGGCTCTTGTATGTCAGGAAGTGTGACGATGACGCAGGATAGGACTGGATTCAGATTTTTTGTTCATAGTGTTGCTATGAGTCATACTCGACTCGATGACACCTAACAACAACACCACCAACACATTTAACTCCTGGGTCAACCTTCTCTGCTGCACTCCAAGTTAAAGATCTGAGTCCAGCCGGAAGCACCTTGGAAGACTTGGTGATCTACTAAAAATTCGGGCATCAAAATCCTTATGGAGAACTGCAATGCTCTGGTACTCATGGAGTCACTTGACAATTATTTTTATATATTTTATTGTGATTAGTTTTTCATTCAATCATTCATACACCTTTTCTTCATTGGTTATATGATGGATTTTTGTTTCTTATATTAGTTTATTTTTCACATTTGGGCATTCATTTTACATTTGAAGTCCTCCTTCCCCAGTGCCTTGGATTTTTGTGCCCTGGTATTCTTCCTTCCTGACTGCTGGGTTTATCAGCGAACAGAATGCACAGACCACAGGTTCTCAATCTTAGCTCTGTATTGGAATCACCAGGGGAGATTTGATGCTAATACCCAGGGTACCACCCCCAGACACTTGCAATGAGATCTTTTCTTCTGAAAGGCAGCATTACCATTAGGCCTGGTTTTTAAAAAAGCATTTGTCATGACTCCAGCTGGGCAGCTGTGGTGCAAGCCTTGCCTTATTATTTGGATGGATTCATTTTGGATCTTGCTTTCTCGTCAGTATCTTCATGGCTGGGAGGGGGCTTTATGTGATCTTCTTTACAGAAGAAAGTGGTAAAAATCCCTACCTAAAGGAAAACTGAGTGGCCATCATTGAGGTAAATTGTTTTGTTCAGCGGTACTGATGCTTTGGATAAATTAGCTGACAATAGCCTTGGCGTCTTGTCTGAGCGACGGCTTCAAAGCAAGGAGAGATTCTGCGTGGTTTCTTGAGTCACTCTGAGTGTTAGCTTGGCATGGTTAGGCTGTGATAGTCTTCTGCATGCTGTCCTTTTAACGACACACCAGTGGTGCCTTCTTGCATTTTTTTCCCTTCTCTTGCTCTTTAATTTTATTTTTTTTTTTTTGCTTGTGTGAGAAAACTTTGTAATTAGAATTAGCCAGCTGGACTCAGTTTAGATGATCCCAATTTTGTTGGCAACATCTGAAGAATCATAGTCAGGAGCAAGTTGAACATAGGCCTTCTTTTCTCCATCAGGTCTAATCAAGGTGTTGACCTTGGCCACATCTGTGTCATAGAGCTTAACAGCTTGTTTAATTTGGTGCTTGTTGACCTCAACATCCACAGTGAACACAAGTGTGTTTTTCTCTTCTATCTTCTTCATGGCTGACTTGGTGGTCAGGGAAACTTGATGATGGCATAGTGGTCAAGCTTGTTTCTCCTGGGGGCGCTCTCCTGGGGAATATGGGCTGCCTTCGGAGACTGCGTCTTAGGCCGCTGGAAGGTGGGTGGCATGCGGATCTTTTTTTTGTGCCTGTGGATGCCCTTCAGGATGCCTTCTTGGCTTTCAGTGCCTTTGTTTTGGCTTCAGTTTTTGGAGGAGGCAAGGGCTTCCTTTACTTTCCAAGAAACGGTCTTCTTTGCCTTTTAGAAATGATGTATTTAAAAAAGAAAAGAAAAAAAAGAAATGATGTATCTTTGTTCAGATAGGAGAATAAAGGACATAGATTTATATCAATCCACCCTTGCCTCCGTAATAAAATGCACTGTGATTTTGTTTGTGAATAAATGGAGACATCTCATTAGGAAACTTTGTGATGTATGTGCTGATCCTTGATAGATACTTTTAATTTCTTGAGATCATTCCTCAGGTGTGAAAGATACACTAAAATAAACTAAAAAAACAGTGTTGTGTGTTTCATTTATGCTTTGAGTCCCTGGATGGCACAAACTGCTAAAAATTCCACTACTAACCAGAAGATTCAGATATGCCTATGGGTGTCTTGGGGGGGGGGGGCGGAAGGCCAAAAGTCACAGCCATAAACTCTAGGACCTGCACTTATGCTCTGACTCATTATGGGTTTCCAAAGTCAGAATCAACTCAAGAGCAATTACTTGATTGTACTTTCCCAGTGGTAAGGAGTTGCTCTGCCAACCCTAGGGCACGTGGGTCAAATCTACTGGTTGCTCTGTTTTGGACAAAGACAAGCAGTCTTCTCTCATGCAACTTAAAGGCTCTGAAAATTTGTTGGAGGGTCAGCTATGAGTGAGTTCCAGCTCAATGACACCCAACCACAACGACAACAATACAGCTTTTTCAGTTTAACTTTTCATTCTCAGAAAGGGAGAGGACAAAGCCCCTAGGAGATTTTGGTAAAACCTCTTAGGAGGAAACCAAGTCCAGTTAAGTGGAAATGGTCAATTTATGCCACATTTTATAATCAAGTTTCTCAGGGCTTGAAGTATTTTAAGGCATCCTATTTCTCTAATGTTTAAAACATCTGTTTAAGTCTATTTTTCTGTCCCACTTCCTCATCCAATTTGAAAAGTCAGATCCTGCGTGGACCTTTGGGAACAGAGAGGCCAATGTTCAGCCTCTGGCTGTGGCCCAGGACTGTTGGTTTTCTGGCAAATGTTAAACTTGGGGCCCTTCTCATATTCTGTTGAATATTAAAAGTTTCCTGGTATGTTTTTTACTTTACCAAGAACTTGTAGTTCTAGGTGGTGTCTCCACAACAAAAAAACCCAAGACCCACCAAAATTATTCACCAAAATATTAGGCTGTAGTGGTTCCATTTATCTCTAATTATACTTCAGTGGTATATGTGCTATAATGAGAGCTTGAAATGTAAAAATTAAGAAAATGAGAAGAACAAAAAAGAGCCCATTTTCTCTTTTATCCTGGCTTGGAAAATGAAGCAAATTGGAGATCAGGTTGATTTGATCATTTGTTCTTTGTCTACCTTAGTACCGATTATGAGTTCTCCAGATCCAAAGAAAAATGTTATTAAAAGAAGAAATTCCATGATATTACAAAGAATCCAGAAAGCTAGACTATCAATATCTTTGAATATCTATCCATGCATCTAATGTTGTTATGTGCTATTTTGTCAGCTATGGTTTATAGTGACCCTAGAAACAATAGATTTGAACTTTACCCTGTCCTGTGCCATCCTCACCATGCCCAACACACTTGAGCTTGTTACAGTCATTGTGTCAGTCTGTCTTGTTGAGGATCTTCCTCTCTTTCTCCAACCCTTCACTTTCCCCAGCATGATGTCTTTTGCCAAGGATTTTCCCCTGATAACATACTGAAAGTATGTGAGATGAAGATTCACCATCCTTGCCTCTGAAGAGCACCCTAAAAAAAATATCGAGAACTCCCTACTTGCCTGAAGGCACACAGTTCAATCCACCAGCTGCTCCCCGGGAGGAGGATGGGCAATCTCCTCCCATGCCAATAGTTGCCTTTGAAAATGCGCCAGAGGAGGGTCATCTTTGGGTTGGTTCCGACTCTATGGTACACAACAACAACCACTTATATAGACACACACACACACACACACACACACACACACACATATATATATGTGTGTATATATATATATATACACACATACATACATCTATTATAAACCTACATATATTTATATATACATACACACATACATACATCTATATACATATATACATACATCTATATATCTATATGTATACATGAATATATATGTGTGTGTGTGCGCGCACATATATATATCATAATCCTAAAATGTAAAGGTGAACCTGTAAAATGCTTCATGATTCAAAAATTGACAATAAACACTCAATAAAGGAGAAATTCAATGATACTGCAAAGAATCCAGAAAGCTAGAATGACCATTAATATCTTTGAATATCCATCCATGCATCTGTTTATTCTCAATAAATCTCACTGCATCTCAATCTTTGTAAGTTACTTGTTCCTATGGTAGAGCTGCACTCTTGTTTTCTGATGGTAGTGAAGTGAGGTGAATTCTCCCATGGGTTTGTACTGGAGTCCTGACAAAGGATCTATGTGTTTACCTGGTGTTATTAAGATAGAGGCATATTGTCTTATTAACTGTATAATAATGTTATTTTTGTTGTTAAGTGCCAGAGTCCTGCATGACTCACAGCAATCCTATGAACGAAGAACCTGAAATCTTTCTATAACTATTGTCATTTCTCTTAATTCAAAGAGTTTCCAGAGGCATGTTGTTTAGGAAGTGGATGTCACTCCTGCTTCAAGCCTGTATTAATCTGGGAGTTCCACCAAACACTGTCCACCATGGGTGACCGTTACAAAATTTGACATTCTAGTGGCACAGCGTACAGTATCACAGCAACCCCAAGTTACCGCAGTAGAACGAATTGACAGACCAGCACCACTTAGAAGACTGTTCATTCTAAACCCAAGTAAAACCAAGCCTGGGGGCACAAGCTCTCCAATATTAAGAATTAGGTTTAAAGATAGTGGAGAGGGAGGAAACCAATAAGCAAGAGGCACGCAAATGCTCACCGTAGGAGGCTCTGGGTGTAGAAGCGCTGGGCACTGAGAGGATTATAAGCGGAAAAAGTCACAGGGGAAAGGCCAGTGGTGCTGCTTCTGAAAAGGTCACAGCCACTGACAGCCCTGTGAAGCACAGTGCCACTGACACATATGGGTTTCCAGGAGTCAGAAGTGGCTCCATGATATTATTTTTGCCCTTTTGTCTTTGCAGAGTGTTTTAGTACCTAGTGTTGCTGTAACAAGAAAAAGAAATATCACAAGTGAATGGCTTTCACAAACAGGAATTTATTCTCTCAGAATTTAGGAAGTCCAAAGTCAGGCTAGCAACTCTAAGAGAAGGCTTTGTCTGTTAGCTCGGGGGGGAAGCGTCTGTTGTTGGCATCTCTGAGGCCAGCATTCCTTAGTAATCTTCATGTGTCTTGATTTTCCCCTGGATCTAGGCGAGTCTCAGCACAGGGTCCAAAGGCCCTACTCTGCTCTTAGCTCTTCTTTGTTGGTGACAATGATGTTTTTCTCTTATGAAAACTGATGCAGGTTCTAGAGAAACTCCCTTTGCATTATATTAGGGCAGTGACCTGAGGAAGTGTGTGGGGTCCTACCCTAATTCCCTTGGGCCTTATTGGCTGATCCCATTGGATCACGTCAAGGAGGATGGTCACAGTTTTACATTACTACCAAATTATATCACATAGCTTCCAAGCAACTAAGAACCATGGCCTAGCCAAGTAGAAACACAATTTGAGGATACACAAGGCCAAAAGGATAAATAATTCTGCTTGGAGGAAGTGCAACCAGGTGCTCCCTGGAGACATTGATGGTGAAACTTCCTCTCCTGTACTTTGGACATGTTGTCAGGAAGGGTCAGTCCTTGGAAAAAGACATCATGCTTGGAAAGGTGGGGAAGGTCACAGAAAGAGAGGAAGATCCTCAACAAGATGGATTGACGCAGTGACTGTGACTATGGTATAGAGCCCCTCGGAGGTCACCAGCGTGGAGCAGGAGAAGGAACGGTGCAGATCAGTTTGTATAGGCGCAGTTTGGGCTAGCTTGCTGGATAACTTGGGATTTTCTGGATCTGGCTTCTCAGTTGTAAACGGAGGAGCTGAACTACATAACTTAAAAGATCCAAATAAAGAAGGAATGTGGGCTCTATGTTAGAATTGGAGTAAAAGAATTAATGAGGAAATATTAAGACTTTTACCATCACCATAAACTTTGCAAGGTTTTCTTGCTTTAAATGTTTTTTCTGTTATTAAAAAAAGATATCATCAATGAGATTTTCCCTCAGTTTTGAACTGTGATTTGAGTTAAAGCTTACAAAGTTTTGGCTTTTCAGCCAGTCATTCATGCATATTAAATGAATAGATAGATGTCTGATCATCCATTCATTCCATATTGTTTTCTCCTTCACCCATGTCATTAATCCACATTAATAATTATTTATTGTTATTATTATGAACTGTTCAGTCACCTGTGACCCATAGGGACCCTATCTATGTACAGCAGCTCTGATCCCTTCCCTGCCCTGAGACAGTCTCACTGACCCCCATTATCCTGTTACTGTATCAATCTCATCCAGGGTCTTCTTATATTACAATATCCCTTCCCTCTTCTGAGCATGATGTCCTTCTCCAAGGATGAGTCTCTCCTGATCATGTGCCCAAAGTATGTGAGACAGAGCTTCAAAATCCTAGCCTCCAAGGAGAAACTTGGTTTTACCCTCTCTGAGACAGACCTATTTGTTTTCTTGGCAGTCCATGGTATGTTCAAGACTCTTTTCCAGCACCACAACTTGAAGATATAGATTCTTCTTCTGTCATCCTTATTCATTGTCCAGCTCTCTGATGCATAGCAAGTCATTGCAAAGACAATGGCTTGGATTAGGCCCAGCTTAGTCCCTAGACTGACATCACTGTTTCTCAGTACTCTGGTGAGGTCCTTGACAACAGATTTTTCCAGTGCAATTAATCTTTAGATTTCCTGACTACTTGTGCCAAGAGTGTTGATTGTGGTGCCAAGCAAGCTGTATTTGTTAAAAACCTCAATCTCTTCTCCCTATGTATTCATTTTCTATTTTCCCCCTTCCTGGTCCCATTATTCCACTACTAAATCAACACTCTTGGCACCAGCAGCCAGGAAATTAAAAGACGTATTGCAATGGGAAAGTCTGCTGTGTGGGACCTCTCTCAAGAGCAATGATGTGTCTCTGGAGACTAAGGTGTGGCTGGTACAGTCCATGGTCTTTGCAATCACTTGTTATGTGTCAGAGAGCTGGACAATGACCACGGAGGATAGAAGGAGAACTGATGCTTTTGAGCTTTGGTGTTGGAGAAGAGTGCTGAGGGTGCCATGGACTGCCAAGAAAACAAACAGATTCATCCAGGAGAGGCTTAAACCGGGCTGCTCCTTGGAGGCAAGGATTATGAGGCTTCGTCTGACATACTTTGGTCATGTTGTAAGGAGGGACTGGTGCTTGAGAGGGTGGAGGGCAGGCGCAGGAAGGGAAGGCCCTCTTGGGAGATGGATTGATTTGGTGACTGGGGCAATTCGGATGAGTGTGTCGGTGACAGTGCCATTGGCACAGGACAGAGCAGAGTTTAGGGCTGTTGTACATAGGGTCACTGTGAGTCGCAAGTGACTCAAAGGCACATAACAACAACAACAATGAAACAAAAGCTGTGATATGAAAATGGATATTTTGGGCTTTTTTTTAGGCCAGAAATTATCTTATGTCCTATGATCTTGGGACTTGGGATCCCACAGTACACTATTATGGAAAGAATATTACTCTGTCCTGAAATCACATCTTCTTCCCTATAAAAACATGACTATGTAATCCCTTAAAAGACAATCTGAGAACCATGAAACATATTCAGACCACATGCTGCTTCTCACTCTTTCCCTGCTTCTCTGTGTGGAACCTCTACAATCCAACTCCCTAAGCATCTGTAGCTGCCTCCTGATTCTATTCTAGGTGCCTGCTATAGAAAGGACCAAAGGGAACATTCCGTCTCCCTCTTCTTGGCTGCCCCAGGGGCATCATGGGTTGTGAGCGGTGGCCAGTTCCGTGGTAAGACACCCAGCAACCATTGGCTGGGACCTATTGGGACCCATCTGAGATGGCAGAGCTCTCTTACTAAGGGGATACTCTATTAAGGACCTTGAGGTTTTCCTACTATATTTGAGTCCATCAGCTTAAATAAAATGGGGGGGGGGAATCATGATAATATGGAAATAGTCAATCCATCTAAATTTCTATGGTGAAAAAACTCTACAGTACTCCCCCAGTAAAAATAGAAATGAAGGATGATTTTGTCCCAGGCTACACCCAAGAGTACCATGACAAAGCCATAATATTTTAGAGCTTTAAGGGATCCTCAAATAACTTCCGGGTCAACCCAGATCTTCTATGATATGCACAACTAATTGAGGTCTGAAGAAATTAAGTGACATGTCCAATGGAAACAAGGAGAGTAACTGAAAAGATGTCCCTTATGATTCTGTTGCATGTCAAGCCAGCATGAACCAAGAGGAGGTATGATGTGCTTTTTTTAAATCATCAGCTTGTTAGAATTTAAGATTATTCTGGAGAAATTGAGATAGTATCTCAAAAGCATTTTCTCTCTTCCATCATTTTAATTTAATAATTCATGTTTTTCTGTAGGGTGGAGAGTTAGTTTTTGTTTTCATCAAGTTATTTTTTCAAAATCACTGTAAATCCCCTCAACCTTTGTAAAGAAATATGTTAAGCCTTGAAAACAAGTTGAACACACAGTGTAATGAACACACATAAACTCCACCAGTTTTAACATTTGTGAGTATTTGTTTTCTTTCCTTATATTATACACACACACACACACACACACACACACACACACACACGTACCCCCCCATCCCACCAGCACCACCCCGACACTTTTTCTTTATGTAGTTTCACTCCTTGCTTTGAAGGAACAGCCTGTTTGCACTTCCTTTAAGATAGATGATGTATTGGTCTTTTCATAGACCATGAGAATTTCTGTGTTCTTCTCCAATATCACAGCCCAAAGGCATTGATTCTTCTTCTTCTGTCCTTACTCATTGCCCAACCTTTAAATGCATAAGTAAACCATTGAAAAGACCATGGCTTGGATCAGGCACACCTTAGTCATTAAACTGATGTCCTTACTCTTTATAACTTTGGTGAGGTCCTTGACAGCAAATTTTCTAAATGCATTATATCTTTTGAGTTCTTAACTGCTCCCATCATGGGTGTTGATTGTGGATACAAGTAAAATGAGATCTTTGATAACTTCAATGTTTTCTCCATCTATTGTAATGTTACCTGTTAGTACAGTGGTGAGGATTTTTGTTTTCTTGGTGCAGACTTGTAATTCATATTGAAGGCTGTAGTCTTTGATCTTCCGTAGCAAGTATTTCAAGTCCTCTTCACTTTCTGCAAGCAAGGTTATGTCATCTGCCTGACGTAGGTTGTTGATGAGTCTTCTTCCTGTTCTGATATCACACTTTTCTTCATATAGTCTACCTTCTCTGATGGTTTGTTCAGCATACAAATTGAACAGATATGGGGAAAGATGCAATCCTGACACACACTTTTCCTGATTTTAAACCATTTAATGACCTCTTGTTTTGTTCAGACAACTAATTCTTAGTCTATGTACAGGTTTCACATGAGCACAGTTTAAAGCCATAATATTTATGGCTTCTGATACTTAGCATTACTTAATGGGGATTGCAAAAGAGGTAACTGAGAGACAAGAGGAGAGGTGGGTGTGGTGCACACACACGTGCACACACCTTCTCAACATTTAAAACCTTCAGATGAATAAACCCATTCAGTTGGTGTGATGTATGTAAGAATTAGAAAAAGTGGAACCATTGTTTGTTTTAAGAATCTGCTTTCCTGACTGTTAAATGCTCTGTTTGTTGACTTATATGAAAAATATTACATGAGCTTAGACATAGTGACAATACAGACAATGACTGCTCCTTTTATGAATTCTGATAAGATTTGATTCCGTTTGGGGATCCACTTGCTGTCCTTGGCTTTGATGGTGACATTTTCTCAGACGTGGCATTTGTCCCAGTGTACAGCCTCTGTGTAGTGGTTCTTGAAATGAGGAATTGATTTGTTTTTAATAGGTTCTCCCGCCTTTGAAGAGGACCAAATACTTCTTTCAAGTTGGGTAAATAACTTCCTTTTGAGACCTAACCTCTTCCTCACCCCAGGAAGCCATTTGGAAGTTTGTGTAGGAGTTGAATAAGCATATTAAAACGAAAGGATTAGTTTTGTAGTTTTTTTTTCATTATTTAAATTTCAAAGAAGTTGTTTTCCTCTGCTACTCGGTATTTTAACTACTAAGGGAGACAGTGAGATGGAAGCAAAGACACATAGGGATGGGCCTCAGACCCAGGTCTCTTAGCTCTCAAGCTCAATTCTATTTTTTTAATTTGGAATTTAAGCCTTACATACTCCACCAAAAATATTACAGGTGACTTAAAATCGATGCATCCTAATAAATCAAAACTCTTGGTATCAGCAGCTAGGAAATCAAAAGACAAATTGCATTGGGAAGGTCTGCTTTCAGGGACCTCTCCAGAGTACTGAAGAGCAAAGATGTCAGTCTGGAGACTAAGGTGTGCCTGATCCAGGCCGTGGGCTTCGCAAATGCTTTCTGTGCATCAGAGAGCTGGACAATGACTAAGGATGGTAGAAAAATTGATGACTTTGAGTTATGGTGCTGGAGAAGAGTACTGAATATACTATGGGCTGCTAAGAGAACAAACAAGTTTTTCCGGGAGAGGCTATTCCTTGGAGCAAAGAATTTTGAAGCTTTGTCTGACATACTTTGGGCATTTTTCAAGCAGGAACCAGACCATGGAGAGGGACATCATGCTTGGGAGGGTAGAGGGACAGCACAAGAGAGGAAGACCCTCAATGAGATGGATTGATTCAGTGACTGGAGTAATGGCAGTGGATACGTCAGAGACAACGAGGTTGAACAGAGTAGAGCAGGGTTCAGAGCTGTTGTACATAGGGTTGCTATGAGTCACAAGCAACAGAATGGCACATAACAACAACAAAAGCAACAACTTCTCTTACAGTGTCAGAATATAAGTGCTTCAGAGTCGTGGATGTGTGGAAGAAATAATAATACTGGAAACCCAGTCTAAAAGTACTTGCCCCACATGAAGGCTAAAATCATTCTCTAGCTCTTGGCTGCCCCTTACTGGACTCCCGGGCCCCATGAGGCTGCTGAGCCTCTGGAATGTGATTAGTTTGAATCAAGATGCTTAAGACAGAAACTGGGTTTTAAAAACTTAGTCCAAATGAAAAAAGTAAAAGATCTCATTAATAATTTTTTAGAGCGGTTACATGTAAAATGATAAAATTGTAGTTATATTGAGTTAAATATCAGGTTTTAGTAAAACTAACTTTTCTTGTTTTTTTTTTCTTTTTAAGAAAAAGGAAAGGTGGCTTTGCGAGATTTAAAAGTTCTTAGTAGCTTCTTGTGCTATTTCTATTAGACAGGGCTATTCTCACAAATTTTCATCCAAGTTCAAAAAGCACAACTCATTTCCTCTGAGTGTAGGTGTGGTGGTATAGTCCATAGCAAGGTGCACTGCTAGTCCAAAGCTTGTATGGCTCTGGCAGATCAAACAAATCTCTGCTCCTTGGACAAACAAGGCACCTCCACTTACCACAGAGCCTCGGAAGCCCAGAGGAGCAGTGCTATGGGTGGAAACAACTCAGCTGAATGAGAGAGAATGAGAGAGTGAGTGAGCGAGTTAATTCCTGATGAACTCACAGAGTGGTGCTGGAAAAAGGCCCTGGAAAGAGGATTCTTTAAATTAGTTTCTAATTCAGCTAAGAAAGCCCTACGGAACAAGTTGTTGTTATTGTGTGTACCGTAGAGTTGGAACCGACCCATAGCTGACCCTCGGGTGGCAGTTAATCGCACAGGAGGAGACTGCCCATCCTAGCAGCCTGAGAGAGTGGACCAACACTATTGAAGTTGGAGCCTTAACTCTGATTCTACGCCATTTCTGGTAGGATCTGAAACTGATGGTCCAGGATTTTCAACTTTAGAAGACCCGATGAGAATTTTAGAAGTAGACCAGACTCAACCAGCTCTCCCACAGAGCCCATGGTCTTTATTTACTTATTTATTTATTACATTTTCTTAAATATGACTTGAGTGAAAGTTCACAAAGGACATTGGTTTCCCATTCAGCGACTCCTACACATTTGGGTCTGTGACACTAGTTACAATCCCCACGATGTAACCACACTCTTCATCCTACTTGTGAGTCTCATTGCTCATAATCCTTCCACTCTGCCTCTTCTTTCCTTCTTAGTCTTGTCCCTTGCGAACGCTGCCCTTTTGCATTTATATGTGTGATTTTTCTGAGGAGCGAGCTCCCTGCTGTTACTGTTTCCTACAGGCCTGTCTATCATTTGGCTAAGAGGCACAAGGGTAAGATTTGTTCCAGCTTCGAAGGGGCGATAAGAGCCATACTTTAAAGAGTCTCTCTTAGACCAATATGGTTGTTGAACTTCATGTTTTTGAGTTTTGCTTACATTTCCTCACCCACTTAACTCAGGACCTTAAACTGTCGTCCTTCATAGAGTGGTCAGCCATGGTAGCTGGGAAGCACCTCCTCCTGCCCATCATGGAGGCCGAGGTCCACATGGTCTATTCGTCTCATGGACTAATGACTTCGATGCATCTGTTTCCTTTGGTTAACAACAGGCTGAAAACTTGTGTGTGGTAATGAGTCATCGGAGAGACTTTTTTCCTGTTTGAGAATTTCTGGCTTTTGGTCTGTGGAGGAAAGGTCTATGTGGTCTTAAAAGTTGCCTGCAGGCTGATGCCTTTAGAGGAAAGAAGTTCCCTGAGAAAGCAGGTCTTATACAAAGTCTTATACAAATGCAGGCCTTGTGAACCTATGAGTTATAGAGTCTCAATCTGTGATCAGATATTTACACCCCTTTTTAATAGGAGGAGATACTGTTTATAAAGCACTTGAAAAGCTCTGCTGATAGTGAAAAAGATTTGTTTCCATTAGTCATAGCTTAAGTCAGTCGTGATGGGAATTGTTTACATTTTCACTTCTCAGATTGAAACTTCACAAAAGTGGGTGATGAAGCCTGTTGAATGGAGTAATTTTTGGCCAGAATAATCAGAGGGGAGGTAGGACTTCTGTGTACTTTGCTTACACACACACACACACAGCTCTATTGCTCCCTGCGTCGGTATCCTGGCATTTGGATCTGTGTGGATGTAAATGTCCTTATGAGCTAGCTCTGTCAAGTCAGGTGTTTGCTATAGAACAGCTTTAGGTTTCATATAAGCACAAAGCTCATGTCTAGAGGAGGTGGGGAGCGCTGACACCACAGATTTCCTGTCGTCACTTTCTATTTGCAGTTCGGTAGAAGTGGTTACAGAAGTGGTACTTGTACGTCATCATGCTTGTACATCATTGGTAATGACACCTCAGTGGTCACAGCCGATTATCCTACAAGGACTAGTGTTCAGAAAAACCATACCTTATTTGTATATTAAACAGAAATGGTACTAGTGTTTCCAAAAGATATAAGTACACCTTCCCCTCTTCCTCCTAATGTCCAAAAGCTCTGGACATTACCTACAAAACAAACACAGAAAGCCTCCAAAAGATGGAGAAAATAAGGAAGACCAGTAGATCTTCAGAGCCTAAGAAGAACACAGTCGTGAGTACCATAGGTTTTCTTAATCTTCACCACTGGACCTATAGGCAACGTCATGATGGATGGAGAAGATTGGAACTGTCAATGACTTCATCTTACTTTAATCCAAAATCAATAATATACTTGATGCCAGGAGTCAGGAGATCAGGAGACATATTGTACTGGGAAAATCTGCAGACAAGTATCTCTCTAAATTACTGAGGAGCAATGATGTTATTATGAGGACTAAGGTGCACCTGATTCAGACCATGATCTTTTCAATGACTTACTATGCTGCTGAAAGCTGTACAATAAATAAGAATTACAGAAGAAGAATTGATGTCTTTGAGTTGTGGTGTTGGAGAAGATTACTGAATATCCCATAAAATGCCAAAAGATGAAAAAAAAAATCTATCCTGGAGAAGGTAAAGTGAGAGTACTTGGAGGCAAGGAAGGCAAATCTTCATCTCTCATGCTTTGGACATGTTGCTAGGAAAGGCTATTCCTTGGAGAGGGTCATCATGTTTGGAAAGGGGGCTTTGGAACAGCAAAGGAGAGGAATACTCTCAACTAGACAGATTGACACAATGACTGCAGCTGTGGGTTCAAGTGGGTCAGAGATTGTGAGGATGGCACAGCACAGGGTTCAGATCTGTTGTTCATAGGGTCTCTATGACTTGTACTAGATTCAACTGTACCTAACAACAACATCATCTATCCCAGGCTGATAGGTGATGGTATTGAAGGTGGTAGCAGACTGGAAGCAGCGGTGGGCATAGTAAAAAATGCCTCTGAAAGGTGTGCTTTCTCTACCCAGAGACCAGGAAAGGGCAGGCCTATCACAGCAGAAGCAACAACTTCTCTGTTTCAGTCAAATATCAGGGGGGGAAAACCCCTGTAGCTTTACCTCAGACCATACTAGGAAAGGCAGGAAGTGGAGCCTGACCTTCCACCTTTACCAGGTGTAACAAGATGCCCCTAACCTCCTGGTGGATGATGTCAGAAGGTAGAGTAGGGAGCTGGACCTTTGTCCCCACTGCAGGGTAGCAAGATAGTCAGGATTGTGCAGTATTGGTGGAGGGAAAGTACCAGAGATCTGTGTGGACAGAGAACCCAACCTGTCATTGTTAGCTGTCACTTCATCAGCCCCAAGACCAGACAACCGTTCATGTGCTGTGCAATAGAACGATTCCACAGGTTGTTCATGGCTGCAGTTTAATGAAAGCAGATTGCTAGAATTTTCTTTGCCTGGATGCTGAGTGGATCCAAACCACCAACCTTTAGCTTAGCCCGTGATTGCGAACAACTTGCATCATGGAAGGATAAAAACAGAACTGTGTAAATAAAGAACTTGAAACTAGACCCACACAGATATGGCCTCCTGACTTTTGAAAAAGAGAAACATAGACTAAAGTGCGCCTGATCCAGGCCGGCCATGGTCTTTGCAATGACATATTATGCATCAGAGAGCTGGACTATGACTAGGGATGATAGAATAAGAATTGATGCCTTTGAGCTGTGGTGCTGGAGAAGAGTACTGAATATACCATGGACTGCTAGGAAAACAAACAGGTTCATCCTAGAGAGGGTTAAACCACGCAAGGATTTTGACGTCTCATCTGATATACTTTGGACATGTTGCAAGGAAGGACCAATCCTTGGAGAAGGACATCATCCTTGGGAGGGTGGGGTACAGCGCAGAAGAGGAAAACCCTCTATGAGGTGGATTGATTCATTCACTGGGGTAATCGGGTAGGTGTGTCAGAGACAGTAAGATTGGCACCGAATAGAGCAGTATTTAGGGCTGTTGTACATAGGGTCGCTATGAGTAACTTAATAGCACACAACAACAACAACAATCAAATGGAGGGAACATAGCCTTTTCCTTTGCAACAAAAGATATTATAACAGCTGGCATGCATAAGCAAACAAAATGAACCTTAATCTAAGTAGCACATCTTACAGAAAAGTTCATTAAAAAGGAATTATGAAAATAAAAATAAATTTTAAAACTATATAATTCATAGGGGGGAAGGGAGAAATTTCCAAATCTAGATCTAGATCTAAACTTAATATCTAAAGCACTATTTGTAAAAGGAAAAACTGATAAACCAAACAGTCAAAATTGAAAATGTGTGCAAAACCCAAAACCTAATCCAGCCACTCTCATCAATTCATTTTGGACCATGGCAACACCATGCTTGTCAGAGTGGAATTGTGTTTCTTGTCTAAGAGAATGAAAAACACACTAAAGCCTAGGAAAAAACAAAATGAAACAAAAACCCAAACATATGTCCAGTAAAGGACTAAATCCAGAAGCTCTCAACTCTAACAGTAAGAAAACCTGAGAATTTAATTACAAAATAGGCAAAAGACACGACGAGATAGTTCACTGAGAAAATATACAGATGGGAAATTGATAAGCACATGGAAAGTTGCTCAGTATCATTAATCATAAGAGAAATGACTATTAAGACGACATTGATATCTGTCTGCATGTAGCTGTCAGAATGGTCAGAATAGAAAATAGGGGTGATGCTGAATTCTGGGGGACGTATGGAGACAATAGTTTCTCCTACTGATGGTGGGATTGTAGAACGGTAGAGCCACTCTGGAAAACAGTTGGCAGGTTATATGTTAACTTTATGGACTTTGTAAGTAAATTAGTATAAATTTTTTTTTAAAATTAAAGATAAAACAATACCACCTATTATCATAAAAGAAATTAAAACCACAACTAAACATATGACTACTACATGGACCAACAGTTACAATCATGAACATTTATCCCAGTGAATGAAGACTTATGTTCACACAAAAACATGCATACAAAAGTTTATACCAACTTTCTTTTTAATGACCCAAAATGGAAAACAGCCCAGCTGTTCTTCAATGGGTGCGTAGTTAAACTGTGGTATATTTATGCATATTACACTATGCAGTAATAGATAGGAATGAACCATTAATACAGAAGGGCTCTTTGACGGCACAGTCAAAGCATAGTGTGGGGGAGATGGGCTGTGGTTTCCCTTGCAATGCAGTTTCTGGAAAACCATTGAAAGGTCAGCTGTGACTTTGTTCTGACTAGATAGCAATGAGTTTGGGGTTTTGATTGATATACACATCAACCTCGATGGATTTTTAAACAACTATATTGAGATA
The DNA here is from genome assembly GCF_000299155.1 of Elephantulus edwardii. NCBI lineage: Eukaryota > Metazoa > Chordata > Mammalia > Macroscelidea > Macroscelididae > Elephantulus > Elephantulus edwardii. The sequence goes on from NW_006399858.1 coordinate 5,943,211, forward strand.
TGAAAGCGATACTTATCACATGGTAAGATGGCGTCTATGCTGTATGCATGCATTGTTTGATATACCTTTCCCCTTTATTGAGATTTTAACACACGTTTACAGAAAAGTTGGATTTTCATTGTTGCACGTTTCCCTCTCTATTCCTTCCCCCATTTCACGATATTCTTGAAATGGCAAAATCATAGAAATTGACGACAACTGAGTAATCACCAGGTTCTTTCAAAAAGAGGAGGAGGTGGGAGGAAAGTAGGTGCAATCCTAAAAGGGGATGTGAGCGATATTGGTAGGAATGCAGACATTGTGTGTTTGTAAGTCTATAGATCAGTGTCCTGGTTGTGTTATTGCATTATGTTGTTATTAGAAGAAACCGGGTAAGGATCATACAGAGTTCTATTATTTCTTCCAACTGCAGGTGAAGTCACAATTTTATCAAAATAAAAAATTTAGCTGATAAAATGATAACATATCTTTTGCCTCAGTAGATTTCCTTCCAAAATCTTATTCTAAAGAAATAATCATAGTGGCAAGAAGCTGCACTGCAAGCCCAGAGGTAAAGGTTCAAATCCACCAGATGCTGTGCTGGAGAAGGAGGGGCACTCTACTCCTGTACCAGTCAGATCTGATTTGACAGTACACAAACAAACAAACAAAAAATTAAAAAGAGAAAAGACATAATCAGATATTTGTACACATTGTTGATGTTCTTGTGTACCACTGAGTTGGAACCAACCTATAGCTAGCCCTCTACCTGGTTTTCAGAGGCAGTAAATCATATGGGAGGAGGTTACCTATCTTTTTCTTGCTGGTGGATTTGAAGCACATGCCTTTGGGATGGCACTGCCACTCCTTATCACCAGGTCACCAAGCTCCCTTTTGTGTACACAGATTCTCAAAAATGAACAGGACAAATGATAAATTATGGCACATCTTAAAGTTAAATGTTATGTAGTCAGTTTCTAGGCTATTAATTTTATCTCCTTTATACTAGTTTTATCTCCTTTATCCTAGTTTTTCAAATGTGTGTGTGTGTGTCTGTGTGTGTTGTGTAGTCTCTTTAGTATTCATGCTTTGCTTTACAACAGAGCAAAACATTAAAAATTTTAACATTTGTTGATGACAGGCTCAAATGTGCACAATCTAAGTGTAAGTAAAAAAAGAATCCCACTATGCTGAGCAAATTACCCAAGAAGCTCTATGAATAGGAGTGTGGCACCAGGATCGGACGGAGACTCGTCAATAACCTACATTATGCTGATGACACAACCTTGCTTGCTGAAGGTGAGGAGGATTAGAAGCGCTTGTTGCAGAAGATCAAGGAATGCAGCCTTCAGTATGGAATGTGTCTCACTATCAAGAAAACAAAGATTCTTACCACTGAATCAATAGGCAGTGTTATGATGGATGGAGAGGAGATTGAAACTGTCAACAGCTCCATCTTGCTTAGAACCAAAATCAATACCCTTGGTACCTGCAGTCAGTAAATAAGGAAACACATTACAATGGAAAAATCTGCAGTTAGGGACCTTTGGAAATTATTGAGGAGTAGTCATGTCAGTTTGATGACTAAGGTATGTTTGATTCAGGAAATGGTCTTTCTGATTACTAACTGCATCCAAGACCTGGACAATGAATAAGGATAACAGAAGAAGAATTGATGCCTTTGATCTGTGGTGTTGGAGAAGAGCACTGAACATCCCATGGATGGCCAAGAAAACAAATAGATATGTCTCGGAGAGGGTGCAGTCAGAGTGGTCTTTGGACAAAAGAATGATGAGGTTTCACCTAACATAGTTTGGACATATTGCTAGGAGGTGGTATTACTTGAAGAGAGACTTGATGTTGGGAAGGGCAAAGGGTCAGCAAAGGAGAGGAAGACCCTCAACCAGGTGGATTGACAAGGTGACTGCTGCAGTGGGCTCTTGTGTGTCAGGAAGTGTGAGAATGGTGCAGAACAGGACTGGTTTCAGGTCTCTTGCTCACAGGGTCACTATGAGTCGTACTCGACTTCATCACACTTAACAACAACAACATTCCCAGTTCTTTCCAGTAAGTCACAAATTTGTATTTTATGAAACACCACTGAAGGAGATTTATCAAAATGTTAGCAGTGGTTATTTCTGTGTGGTGAAATGTTCGTGATCGTTAATCATTCTTCTGGTATTTTCCAAAGTTTTATAAAGAGCGTTCATAATCAGGAAAAAATGAAATGAACTTTGAAATAAGGAAAAAGCATCAACATTACTTCAGAGATCCGTGAACAAAGGGATGCTTTGCAAATGATGCTGGGTAATCACATGGCTTCTCTGCTTACCCTTTGCTTCATGCCGTCTGGTGTTCCCAGTGTGTGTGTGTGTGTGTGTGTGTGTGTGTGTGTGTGTGTGTGTGTAATTCCCCACATAGTAGGACTTTTCCCATTGGTCTCCCCCATCTGGAACAGGCTTACCATTTGTTTGCTCCACATCAGGCCAAAGTGTCAGAAAATTCCACTCATGTAATTTCTTACAGCTGTTAGCATTTCTCTATTGTAGATTCTTGCTGGATGTGTGTATGCCCAGGAAACTTTCTAGAATTAGGGGGGAGGGGGGTGCTGAAGGAATTCAGGGGAAGCCACTCTCTGCTTTCTCCTTGAGTCTTTTCATTCTGTTCCTCTAGGATCTGAACCACACAAAGCCAGGAGGGCCAGCGAGACCCTGTGGTAGCTCTGAAATAGCTCATTGTGCTAGCCATACCCCGGGCCCCCTTGATGTGGAGAAAGCTGGGATTATGAGACAGAAACCCAGACAGATTGGTATAGTGACATTCCCCCAACCCCCTGTTCTTGAGTTGGTTCTCACTCATAGTAACCCTACAGGACAGAGTACAACTGCCCCTTACAGTTTTTTTGGTAGTTGTTGTTGTTGTTGTTACGTGCCGTCGAGTCACTTGTGACTCATAGCGACCCTATGTACAACAGCCCTAAACTCTGCTCTGTCCTGTGCCAATCGCACTATCTCTGACACTCCCATCCCAATTATCCCAGTCACTGAATCAATCCACCTCATAGAG
>NW_006399858.1:5947539-5958795 GCF_000299155.1 Elephantulus edwardii
TATTCCTGGAGCCTTATTTTTTGCCATTTCCTTCAAAGCAGCCTGAACTTCTTCTTTCATCACCATAGGCTCTTGCTCATATGTTGTTTCATGAATAATCTCGAACCACTCACTTCTTGGTTGGCAACCCAGCACTCTGTCTACTGTGCTACATGGCTCTGGACAGTCCTGTAAGCCATGATATGATAATCAAAATACCTCTTTTTAAAATGTAAAAAGTGAGCTCAGTGCTTACTAGATATGGGGTATCAAACTAGCACTTTCACACAAATTAAGCCATAAATTCCTATAATGGCCCTACACTATAAATCCTGTGTCTGTCAACTCACTAATAAGTCTATTCAATGATTTTACTTTAAAGACTAAGGTGCACCTGACCCAAACCATGGTCTTTTCAGGTGCTTCCACTGCATCTAAAGTTGGACAATGAATAAGAGTGACAGAAGAATAGATGTCTTTGCACTGTAGTGCTGGAGAAGAGTACTGAATATCCCAGGTGATTCTTCAGAAAGAGCAAGCAAGTCTGTCTTGGAGAAAGTGCAGCCAAGGTTCTCCTCAGAGGCAAGGTGGTGAAGCTTCATCTCACATACTTTGGGCATGTTATCAGAAAGGGGTGCTGTCCTTGGAAAAATACCTCATGCAAGAAATGATCAGAATAAGAGAGGAGGACCCTCTACAAGATGGATTGACACAGTGACTTTAACAACGAGCTCGCGCAGGCTAGAGAAGGTTCAGATCTGTTGTTCTACACAGAGTCACTATGGATCATAGTTGACTTGATGGCACCTATCAACAACCACCTTCCCTCACTTAGCATGTGGAGTGCCTTCTGCAGGCCCGTGGGATTCAGTGGCTAGACCTGGTTCCTGGCCAGGGTGGCTCACGCATCACCACTGCCATCTGTTAGTGGGATGCGCATGTTGCTAAGATTCTGGGCGCATTTCTTTGTTTCCAAATGAAGGCTGACTTGGAAGGAAGGCCTAGCTCTCTACCTCTGAAGGGCAACCAGTAAGAACCCTATAGATGGCAAAGGTCTGATCCACAACCGTCATGGATGGCAGCCTTTTGTTGTTAGGCATGTTGTTGTGGTGGTGGTGTACTGTCCAGCCTAACTGACCCCTCTGGAGAAGGCTCTGGAGGAGAATCCTTGTCTCCTTTGAGCTTCTTCTCCTGAGTGACTTTCATGTGGTTTGACATTTGTCTTCTCTCATTTCTCCTTCTCTCACTTGCTGGTTTCAGTCCCTTCCTATCTCAAAGGAGTTTCACTTAGTGCACACTCTGCACTAATCCTGCCTCATTTACACAATGACATGGTATTGCTGTTGTTAGGGGCTGTCTATGCAGCTGTGACTCCTGGTGACCCTCCTCCCTGTGCAGCAGAACAAACCCTGTCTAACTCTGCCCTGTCTGCACAGTCTCTGCTGTGCTTACGATGTGTTGCAGCAATGTGCTAGTTCAGCTCTCTGAAGGTTTCCTCCTCTTCACTAACCCTTCACTTTCCCTGCATGAAGATGGCCTGATTCCTCCTAATAACATGCTTTGTTGTGTCCAGATGTCCTCATGGCGGCTGAGTCTGTTCCAGCTGAAAGTTGACCCTCCCTTGGGTTTCTGAGGCTGAAAATTACACAGGAGCAGACTGCCCACCTTTCTCCTTCAGAGTCACTGGCTTCAAGCCACCAGGAAGGGGTACCTTCTGGGTTAGCAGCACAATCCACTGTGGACACCAGCAGGTCTACCTATGTCCAAATATGGGAGACATGAATCAGTTCACCATAGCAGGCAAAGAGCCATCTGGGCTTAAGGCCAGACAACCCAGCTCCAGAGTATGTCACAGACATTTTCAGATGTTGGGATGAAAATATCAACACTAACACGGGACTCTAACTGACTATCAACATTATTTATGCTTATTTTGTTGAGAACTGAACACTAAAACTGCAGGCTGCGGAACATGAAGGAGATTTGGAATACTTGTTGATGAATCTCAAACCCTGTAGCCTTTGATGTGGATTACACTGTAACATAAAGAAAACAAAAATTTTCATCAATGGACCAGTAAACAATTTCCCAATAAACAGAGAAAAGACTGGAGCTGCCCAGGACTTCCTTTTCCTTGGAACCATAGTCAACATGCATGGAAGTAGCAGTCAAGAAGTGAAACGACGTATTGCAAAGGGCAAATATGCTACCAGAGACCTTTTTAAAGTCCTAAAGAGCAAGGATGTCGCTTTAAATCTAAAGTGCACCTGATGCAAGCCGTGAGATTTTCAATGGCTTCACATGCAAGTGAAGGTTGGACAATGAATAGAAAGACCAAAGAAAAATTGATGCCTTTGACTTGTAGTGTTGGCATAGAACATTGAGTATCCACAATCAACACTCTTTGTACCAGCATCCAGGAAATCAGGAGACGAATTTCAGTGGGAAAGTGAGCTGGCAGGGACCTCTTCAGAGTACTGAAGAGCAACAACGTCAGTTTGTAAACTAAGGTACACCTGATCCAGGCCATAGTCTTCACAATTACTTGTTATGCATCAGAAAGCTAGACAATAACTAGGGATGATGGAAGGAGAATTGATGCCTTTGAGCTGTGGTGCTGGAGAAGAGTATTGAATATACCATGGACTGCTATGAGAACAAACAGGTTCATCCTGAGAGGGTGAATTCAGGCTTCTCCTTGGAGGCGAGGATTCTGAAGCTTCGTCTGACATGCTTTAGATATGTTGCAAGGAGGGACCAGTTCTTGGAGAGGACCATCATTCTTGGAAGGGTGGAGGGACAGCACAAGAAAGGAAGACCCTCAATGAGATGGATTGATTCAGTGACTGATGTAATGAGGATAGGTATGTCAGAACCAATGAGGTTGGCTCAAGATAGAGCAGGGTTTAGGGCTGTTGTACACAGGGTCACTCTGAGTCACAAGTCACTCAATGGCACATAACAACAAGAACAACAATAAGTATGTTCAATCATAAAGTATAATCACTTTAGATTGCCATCATCTGGGTATATCGGAATGGTAAAATACAAAAATGTTGGGCAATGCTTACAAGGTAAGGAAGGACATGTGTCTTGGGAGTCTCAGTGTCAGCTGGAGGGGCCTCTGGCTTCTGGAAGAGAGGCCAGGATGGAATGCTTTCTTTTGTGGCTTACTTTTTACAGCAAGTGGATGTCAGCAGAGCGGATTTGCCAGACGAACTGGGTATCTCTGGCCCAGAGGTTGCCAGCATTTGGGCGTGCCTGAATGGTAAAATACTGAAGGGCCCTCTGGCCTGCGACCCTCAGGCCTGTTTTTCATTGTTTTTGTTCAAACATTCTTCTAGGTTGTTTAGCCCTGGTGTGTCCACTTGCCCTTCAGAGGTAACTTGTGGTTGCTGTGAAGCTGAATACTGTGACACTGATGTGTCAAATGCGTTAATGGTTACCCATGGCAGACAGTGTTTGGTGGAGCTCCCCGATTAAAACAAGCTTGGAAGCGGAAGTGACATCCACTTCCATACTAGCTTGCCTCTGGAAATCCTATGAACCTGGAGAAAGGATGAAAGTCATATGTGCAAGTGTCGAGGACTCTCATTCATAGAGTCGCTATGAGTCACCTATGACTCGACAGCACTTAACAACAACAATGTGACATGTTAGGCGAACAATCCCTCTTCTCAAGAAGTTCACTGTTCAAGGAAGAAGGCAAATATGTCAGTAATTATTGTACAGTCATGAAATGCTCTAAGAAGGGTAAGTTTAAGATACCAAGAAGGCATATGGCGGGCATGTGGAGCTCCAGTGTTGAACTTACCTCATTTTTCAGGTACAGAAATGTGCTCAGTGAGGTGTCACATTGCTAGGAGCCGGAGGGGCTGGTCTGAAACCAGATGTCTGAGTGTTGATTATCTTTAATCTCCGCTGAGGTGAAATTTCTGGCAGATGCCTGTCAGGCCCACATCGGCTGTTGTACATCTAGAGGGGCTAAAGAGTAGGTGAAACCCAAGACTCTCTCCTTCACAGGTTCTAAGCATCTGGAAACAGCTGCAGTTAGAGGCAAACCCAGCAGGCTTTCTCTTTCTCGCCACATTCACTCAGTTCGAGCCTTGGGTGGGAAGCTCCTCTAAGGTTCATGAGAAAGAATAAATAATCCACTTGCTACCTCTGCTATGGAAAGGGGATAAGAAGCAGAGGGATTCAGATTCTAAATTAGAAAAAGGAGTGCCATTTTTTAAGAGAGTAGTTACCTCTGGAGAGGAAAAAAGGGGAATAAGAGAACAATGCGTAGGCAGCTCCTCTGTGGTATCAAGACCTAAAGGATGTGATAAGGCAGGATCATGAGTATAAGATGTTTGTTATATCATTCTGCAAGAGCCCATGCATAGCACGAACATTTAAGCAATTGACTGCTACACAAAAGCTGGCTGGTTTGGTCCCACTCAGAGACACTTTTCAAGGAAGGCTTCCAGAAGGTCTGAAGCACTTCTGTTCTCCTGAGGTCACCACCAGACAGAATCAACGTGATAGCAACGTATTTGACTTATACCCTTGGCAAACTTGAAATATTAATGTGAACGAGGCCTTAAAACGTGGACTCATTCTAACCCAGAGTAGTAAGCATGTACTGATTTATGATGACCTTGACCTTTCCTGAAGAGACGCCTTGTTATTGTAAGGTTCCAAGCAAATGCCACTTCCTCCGTAAAAACGGAGACAGCTGGCCCCTGAATTCCTGCCATACTCAGGGTGCCTTTTCTTAGCAACTCCGGGCTTCACCCGCCTCCTCCACGGTTTGTTTTGCTTATTTTCTGCTTTCAGCTCAAGCCTCTGATGCCAAAGAAGGAACCAGTCATTAGGTAGTGTAAGCCCTGAGAGTTTCTAATTTGACTCCCATGGGTGGGTCACTATAGCTGAATGCTGAGTCAGTGTAAAATCACTGGCAGTAAACTCATTTGTGTCCAGCTCCAGCGGCACTCCAAGAGGAACTCGTGCAGATGAAGGGCTGGGTGCCCTTTCCTGAGGCAGATCTTCTGTGCTTCCCTCCCGGCCACCTCAGTGGCCTGGCCATGGAAGTACATAGGGCTGACTAAGGCGTTTATGCTGTTAATGCTGTCCGGAGGGTATTAAAGGATGCTCCCCAGTGCTGGCTGGGCCATCAGCAGCACCAAAGTTTATAACGCCTTAAATTTTTATGGAGCTGGGTTCCAAAAAGCAAGATGTTCCAGGTTGAAGCCGTTCTTGAACAGACTAGGAACAAGTTGTTGAAAAATCTGGTTAATATTTGACTCTTATGCCTGAAACACTAGTTTAGTCAGTCAAAATATAAGGAGTGTCAATAGCAGTTGCTATTTTGACCATGTGGGCAGATTACATAAACAGTTCCTAAAAGACAACTGCTTCAAAAACGGTACTTTTCCAGTATCATCATTTGAAATGCCATTATTTGCCAAAGGAAAGAAAACAGTAAATTCCTTCCCTGTTTACTCATGTTCAAAGGATACAGTTAAAGATTCCAATGACTGTGAAGATACGGGGACCTCCCCCGGAGCTCTTCCCAACAGAGAACACGGTGTGGGGATCATGCCTGCTCAGCTTCCCTGGCATCAGTCACCTGGTGTCACGAAGCCTCACCCTTTCTGGGAAGACAGCTTGTCAGTTAAAATGTATGATTTTTAATTGTTTACCAGAACAGGCAGCTGTTCTTGTACATTTTGGCTACATGATCTCAGAACAGCGTCTTTATGAAGACATGTTAGGAGCTGTAAAGTCAAGGACTACTTATAGTGACTCTGATAACAGATCTAAATTCTGGCCTACTCTGTGCCATCTTCACCATCTCTGATATACTTGAGCCCATTGCTGCAGTTATCTTGTCAACCCATCTCATTCAGGGTCTTCCTCTCTTTCACTGACCCTCCACCTTTTCAAGTTTGAGGCCTTTTTGCAAGGAATAGCCTCTCCTAGCAAAATGTCTAAACTACGAGAGACAGATGAGGCTGCACCATCTTTGCCTCCAATGAGCACTCTGGCTTCACCTTTTCCAAGAGTTTTGTTCTTTCGGTCGTCCATGGGATTTCAGTACTCATCTCCAACACCACGACTCAAAGACATCAATTCTTCCTCTGCCATCCTCCTTCATTGTCCAGCTCTCATATGCCTAACCAGTGATTGGAAAGCCCGTGGCCTGAATCAGGACATAGAATGTTAGAATACAGTTTAAGATTCTGCACCGACTTCCTCTTTCACATTCTCTTCTTCTCCCAAACTCTGCCCTCTAGTGTCTAAAGGCTTTGAACGCTCTGGTTTTCCTATTTATTATAACTTGTAAGCATAAAGTAAAAGAAGAGAATGTAATAAGTACCTTTTGTATCCACTGCTCTGCTTTGTCAGAACTATTTGTCTTATGTGCTATTATGGGAGTAATAATACCTGCTGTAATAAATGCTCCGTGCTTCAACATGATTTGCTGTTGTTGTTAGGTGCTGTAGAGGTCACTGCACAACCGACCATGTAAACCACAGGTCTGAACCTTGCCCTGTCCTGCACCACCCGCATGATCTGACCAACAAGCTCCAGCCCATCGTTCAGTCCTTCGTGTTGAGTCTTCCTCTGTTCTCCGACCCTTTCCTCTGAGCAATGACTTGGACATTTGGGCTGTCCTGCTATTGCACATCTGTATTCTCCACAGAGCTTTCTCCAAATCGCTGTGGCAGAGACACTAATGATTATGTCATTATTGTTTACAGTTGAGTGACTTCTTTTGCTTTGAGTCACTATCTTGTTTGAATACATCTTAAATTTTTAAAAGAAGGTTTCATTAAGTGCCTATAGTAACTTATCTCCAAGTTTTTGCTTTTAGGGAGCTCTGGTGACAAAGTAGTAAGAAGCTGTACTGCAATCCCAAACGCATGTGGTTTGAATTCACCAGCTTCTCCCCTGGAGAAAGATGGGTGCTCTCTTCCCGTGTGATTAACTGCCTATGAACCTGCTGGAGGGTCAGCTATGGGTTCCAACTCAGTAAAACACATCAGAATTTTGCAGAGAATTATAAAATTTTCCTCAGTGTGATAAAACATGCCACATAGATTGTAAACTCTTCTTTTTCTCTTGTGGCTACATCTGACTTCAAGCTTCTGTATCTCTTCCAAGTTGGGTGGTTTATTCTCTTGGTCAGCTGGATAACTCTGATCTTAAAGACTCCTCCGTCTTCACTGTTTCTGCTACATCATCAGTGTTTCAGGTATTACATCTTCTTTCTGGGTTCACCCCTCGTTTATATATCCTTCAATGACTTCCTAAGGGAAGGGGCAGATGTTCTTTTTAAGATTTTTGAATGTCTATAGTATTTTTAATCTACCTTACACATGATCAACATTTGTCTGGGTATTGAATTCTAAGTTGTAAGTAATTTTTCCTCATATTTTTAACGTATGACTCTGGTGGCCTAGTGGCAAGAAGCTGTGCTGCGGTCTCAAAGGCATGCAGTTCAAGGCCACCAGCTGCCGCTTCGTGGGTGGGAGGAGGATGAACAATCTCCTACCAAGAGATTAAGTGCCTCTGAAAACTCGCCAGACTCGACGATACACAACAACACGAACAACTTTCTATTTTAACTTTGTGAGAAATCCAGTGCCCTTCTGATTCTCAATTCTTCATATGTTATCTTCTTTTTCAAAGAATGTAGTTATCTTTTCTTAAGAAACAAATATTTTCCATTCATTGTTTTAGACTGTTCAATGTAAAGATTTGTATTCTGTAGCCCTGGGGAAGTTTCATATGGAATTCTTTTGAAAAGGTCTCTCTGCATGTTCATCGCTCTAGATTTCTAACCTCTTATTAGCCAGCTATACATCACCTGGACTGGTATTCTCATTTTCTTATTACTTAGTCCTTATTTTCTAGATCTTTCTTATTTTTTTTTCTTTTGGGAAAAAGTCTCTTTCTTTTCCCCTGCCAGTCCATTGAATTGCACTTAAAACCTCTTTTCACTCTGTAAATGTTCCTTCTTTATAACGCTCTGGTTGTTTCAGATATTTTTCTCCTTATTTCTAAAGATATTAAGTATAAGGTTTTATAAAATTGCATTGTTCTCTGTATTGCTTTTATTTACATTAATTTTTAAAATTATTTCTGTATCTTCCTTTTTTATGTTAGAGATACTCTTTCTCTGATAAACTTTGACTGTTATTGTTGTTATGTACTGTCGAGTCACCTGCGACTCCTAGTGACCCAATGTCCAACAACTATGAAGCCTGCTCTGTCCTGAGCCAATCTCATTGACTCTTACAAACCTACCCTCATTTCCCTAGAAACTCTGGCAATCCATCTCATCCAGGATCTTCCTCTTCTGTGCTGTCCCTTCTCCTCATGATGTCCTTCTCCAAGGACTGGTCCCCTCTGGCCATGTGCCCAAAGTATATGAAACAGAGTTTCAAAATCCTAGCCTACAAGGAGAAACTAGGTTTCACTCTCTCCAAAACAGACCCATTTGTTTTCTTGGTGGTCCATCATATGTTCAAAACTCTTCTCCAGCACCACAACTCAAAGCCATTGATTCTTCTTCTGTCATCCTTAGTCATTGTCCAGCTCTCTCTGATGCATAACAAATAATTGCTAAGAACATGGCCTGGTTTAGGTGCACCTTAGTCTCTAGACTGACATCATTGCTTCTCAGTACTCTGGAAAGATCCCTGACAACAGATTTGCCTAATGTGATTTGTCTTTTGGTTTCCTGACTGCTGGTGCCAAGAGTATTGATTGTGGAGCTGATCAAGCTATAATTGTTAACAACTTCAATCTCTTCTCCATCTATCATGGTACTGCCAGTCAGCCCAGTGGTAAGAATCTTTGTCTTCTTGATGTTGAGCTTCAATCCATATTGAAGGTTATGGTCCCTTTATATTTAAGAGTGAATGATAAGGTGTCCTTTGAATGGGTGGTGAGGTCTCACTGTTTTGCTATGAGGTTTCAATTCTTATAGACTTTTTTCCTAGGTTATTTTATGCTCCTGGGGAGGACTGTTTGGATATCATGTTTGACTTCAAGAATTCTGAATCCCAGAGATATGCGGTTCGAATCCACCAGATGCTCTGCCAGAGAAGGAGGGGCCATCTCCTCCTGTACCAGTCAGAACCAATTTGACGGTACACACACACAGAAAATAATAAAATAAAATAAAATAAAAACCCAAGAATTCTGAGCCGGAAAATGAGGCTGGAGTCAGCAGGAATCACCATTCAATTTGTAAACTACTTAGTGGACCCACTTTCTGATGCACTTTCTTCCCACCAAGTAGTGCTTGGTGGTCTTGTGCCCAGTGACTGGGAAAGGTGAGATGAGTGAGGAGGACTGGAGCCCCCTGTAACTCAAGGCTTTCCATTTGTCAAGCCCCCTACCCTCAGGAGCACTTCCTTTCTGAATGGTGAGCCTCTCATTTCAGGACCCTGTCTGGGGTTCTGGGATATAAGTCTCATTGTTTCTTTGGAATTGTCCCTTGGAGAGTATGAAGAGTCAGGTTTCTCTGCTCTAATGCCATATGCTTAGAACTCATTCATCTTGTACCTGCCTTCCATTCCCTACAATGTCCTTGTTACCTCTCCATAACTCTAACATATTTTGTCCTTGGGGAGTTGTAGTTTGGGCTTTTTAAAATTTTTTGCTATTTTAAAAAAACTACTGCTGGTGGAGTAGGAAAATGGGTGGGTGAAGACACATGTGGCATTGTGGGTACAACACTGAGTCTATTGGTCATTTCTCTTGGTAAATGTCTTTCACCTGCTCCTTCCTGTAAAATGATTATCTGTCAGATATTATTATAAAAAAAATTAAGACAAACTAGGAAGAAGGATTGGCAGTCTACTTCCAAAATAACAGGACTTTGAAAACCCTATGTACAATAGAGCACACTTAGACTAGCAGACATGGCAATTGAGGCTGAGATCTCAGATATGAAAACAAAAAGAAGGAGGAACAGCTGTAAGCAGACACTAGTGATTGGAACATGGAATGTGAGAAGCATGAATGTAGGCAAGTTGAACATTGTTAAGAAAGAAATTGAATGCATAAATATTGACATACTAGCTATTGGCAAAGTGAGGTATTTTGGCATGGGACATTTTAAATTGGATGATCATATGATCTACTATGCCAGGGATGAAAAGGTGAGAAAAAATAGGGCCGCTTTCGTAATAATAAAAAGTCATTTCTAGATACATCATGAAATACAATGTAGTGAGTGATAGGATAATATCCAAATGAATACAAGGAAGTCCAGTGAATACCACTATCATTCAAATATATGCACCGACAACTAGAGCCAAAGAGGAGGAAATAGAAGATTTCTACCAAATTTCGCAGTCAGAAATCATTCGAACATGTAATCAAGATGCATTGATAATACTGAGTGACTGCAATACAAAAGTTGGGAACAGGGAAGAAGGATCAGTAGTTGGAAAACATGGACTTGGTGACAGAAATGAGGCTAGATAGAATGATACAATTCTGCACACAATGATTTTATTCATTACAAATACCTTTAAAAAGAAAGACAAACACAGGCTATATAAGTGAATTTCACCTGATAGTATCCATAGGCCTCAAATCGATTACATCTGTGGAAAGAAGTGCTAGAGAAGCTTAATACCAGTTGTGAAAACCAGGCAAGGTGCTGATTGTGGAACAGACCACCAATTACTTATATGCAAGTTCAAGCTGAAGTTGACAAAAATTAAGTCAAATCCACAGGAACCAAAATTTGACCTTAAATCTATCCTGCTCGAATTTCAAAACCATCTAAGGAACAGATTTGAGGTCTTCAACACCAATGAGCATAGGCCAAATGAGCTGTGGGAGGATACCAAGAATATCTTACATGAAGAATGCAAAAGATCATTACAAAGGCAGAAGAGGAAGAAAAGACCAAAACTTATGTCAGATGAGACTCTGAATATTGCATTAGAGCACCAAGAAGCTAAAGCTAAAGGAAGAAATCAAGACGCTAAAGAGATGTACAGAAGATTTCAAAGGGCAGCTCAGGAAGACAAAGCAAGGTATTATATAATGAAATGTACAAAAAGCTGGTAGTCAAAAAATCAGAAGGGCTGAACTCGCTCAGCATTTCTTAAGCTGAAGGAAATGAAAAACAAATTCAAGCCATGAGTGGCAATGCTTAAGGGTGCTTTGGACAGAATGTTAAATGATCCAAGAAGCATTAAAAGAAGATGGAAGGAGTATACAGAGTCACTGTATGAGCAGGAATTGGTTGACACAGAAGAATTT
>NW_006399858.1:5960825-5962547 GCF_000299155.1 Elephantulus edwardii
CAATGACTAGGGATGGTAGAAAGAGAATTGATGCCTTTGAGCTGTGGTGCTGGAGAAGAGTGTTGAATATGACATGGACTGCTTGGAGAACAAACAGGTTCTTTCTGGAGAGGGTGAAACCAGGCTGCTCCTTGGAGGCAAGGATTCTGAAGCTTTGTCTGACATACTTTGGGCATGTTGCAAGGAGGGTCCAATCCTTAGAGAGGGACATCACATTTGGGAGGTTGGAGGGACAGCACAAGACAGGAATACTCTCAATGAGATGGACTGATTCATTGAATAAGGTAATGGGAGTAAGTGTGTCAGAGACAGTGAGGTTGGCACAGGATAGAGCAGAGATTAGGGCTCTTGTATATAGGGTTGCTATGCGTCGCAAGCGACTTGATATAACAACAACAGCATTATAATTTTAGCAAGATTTGGGGAGAAGGCTTATGTGTTCAGCATACCACGTATAGACTAAGGTGCATCTAATCCAGTTGTTTCCTATCTATCTGAAAGCTGGGCTGTGAATAAAGAAGACAGAAGAAGAATCGACACCTTTGAATAGTGATGTTGGAGAATAGTCCTGAATATGCCATGGACAGCCAAAAGAATAAACAAATCTGCCTTGGAGGAAGTGCAGCCAGGATACTCCCCAGAGGCAAGGATGAGGAGACTTTCTCTCATGTACTTTGGGCATGTTGTCAGGAGGCGCGAGTCTTTGGGAAAAAACATTATGCTGCGAAAGGTTACAGACAGAGAGGAAGAACCTCAACAAGATGGACTGACGTAGTGACTCTAACAATGGGCTTGAGTGTGGCAGAGATCGGAGAGGATGGCACAGGATAGGGCAGGGTTCTGATCTGTTGCCTGTAGGGCTGTTAAGAGTTATGATCGGCTCAGAAACACCTAACAAAAACAAAGAGAAAGTCTAGAACCATGGTCTTTTCACACTGTGTCTTTGAGACAAATGCATTTATCCAACTCATGTTTCCTCTCAAGGTGTGAAAACCTATGCTCACCTTGGTGTTAACTTCCACATTCTGTGTGTAAATTATAATTCTGGTTTTGTTGATTCAAATGACAATTTTATAAGAGTGGGAATTGATACAGCCATTTTAAAGGAAAGTAAGACAGTTTTTTTTACAAAATGAAGTACAAGTTGACCATAATGCATTACATGCTGAGCTGACAACCAAAAGCTTGGCGGTTTGAAGGAACCACAATGGCAACAGGGGGAGTATGGGCAGTTTCCTCCCATAAACGCTTACATCCTTGGAGATTTGATGGAAGGTCACTATGAATCCCAGTTGGCTCTATGGCAGTGAGTTTGGAAGGTTTTGGCTCATAGAACCCAGCAGTTACACTAAGTATTTGTCCAATTGAGTTGTGCATATATGTTCACCTAAAACTACACTGGAATGTTCATAGACATTCTATTTTTATTTGCCAAAACCTTGGGAAAAAACACAATGTCTTTCAATGGGTAAACGAATAACCAAACAGTGCTGGATCACTTGGTGGAGTATAACTCATCAATAAAAAGGAGATGTGCTAATGCGAAACTTATACTTGAACCAAGAGGCAGTCGTCAGAACAGAGCAAGGAAACACTGCACGGTTCAAAATTGGAAAGGGGAAACGCCAGGGATGTGTCCTGTCTCCGTACCTTTTCAACCTGTATGCAGAACAGATCATCCGGAGGCTGGACTCTATGAGGAGAAATGCGGCATCAGGATTG
>NW_006399858.1:5963327-5967874 GCF_000299155.1 Elephantulus edwardii
TAACAACAACAACAAAAAGGAGATGAGTGATCAAGCCACAGAGTAATGAAGGAAGCATCAACACATTGCAGAAGGGGAAAAGTCAGTCTGAAAAGGCTGCTCAATGGATAGTTCAAAACATGACATTTTGGAAAAGGCAAAACTGTAGAGGCAGTAAGATCAGTGATTTCCAGGGTGCTTACCAGGTGGAGAAAGAGATAATAGATCAAAGAGGATTGTTATTGTTGTTATGAACTATTGAGTCAGAACTGATCCATAACTGACCTTTCATTGAGTTTTCAGAGGCAATAAACCACATAGGAGGAGATTGCCCATCTTTCTTCTATGGAGCAACAGGTGGATTCAAACCAAAACACATTAGGATTGGCAGATCAGTTCCTTACCCCTAAGCCACCACAGCTTTTTGTCCTATATGATAACATAATCATATGATATGATGACGCATGACATCATACATTTGTTGAGACCCACAAAGAGAAAACTCTAATGTAAACTACCAATCTTAGTTAATAAAAATGTATTAACCCTGGGCCAACATTTGGAGCCATTATAAATGTAGGGTACTACTAACAGAAGAAAGTATAGAAGGTATATAGGAACACTGTAGAAAGCCTGGCTTTTCTGTAAAGTGTCTCTTTCATACTTTGGACATGTTGCTAGAAGAGGCTATTCCTTGGAAAAGGAGACCATGCTTGGGAGGGTGGAGGGTCAGCTAAAGAGAGGAAGACCTCCATTAAGATGGATTGACATGGTGATTGTAGCAGTGAGCTCAAGCGTATCAGAGATGGTGAGTGTAGAGATGGCACAGGACAGGATGGGATTCAGGTCGTTTGTTCATAGGGTCACTGTGAGTTACACTTGACTCGACGGCATCTAACAACAACAACAATAAAGGAACTGTCTCCATAAGCAGGTATGGCAGTTGATATTTCTCTATTCATTTAATATCTGATATAAATACATCTAAGCATATGTAAAGGGGGGTGCTATTGTAGAAACACTTTAATCATAACCCAATTCCTTCTGAGCAGGAGAATGAGGCTGAAGTTGGTAAGAATCTGCATTCAATGAGAGAAACGAATTGCTGGCCCTGGGCCCTTATACTACAGACATGGAGGAATTCAGGGCCCATTGGCATAGAGTGGTCCGCAGAGTGTTCGACCTCTTGCTCTGCCTGTTATTGGGGTTTTTTTAAGTGTGCAAACAGTCATCTGAGGTTAAGCTACTGAGGTGTTTCTTCAGACACAAGAAGGAGGAGGGGAAAGCAAAGGTGCAAAAGAAAAGAATTCGTGCAGAGGGCTGATGGTCCCCCAGGACCCCGAGACCAGAAGAACCACGCAGTGTCCAGCTACTGCCGCTGACCACTCTAAAAGGAATCGTAGTATAAGGCCATAGGCATAGAATGGAAAAAAAGGGGGAACGAAGCCTTGTTGTTGTTGTTGTTGTTGTTGTTGTTATGTACCATCAAGTCGTTTGCGACTCATAGCGACCCTATGTACAAGAGCCCTAAACGCCATTCTATCCTGTGCCAACCTCGCTGTCTCAAACACATTCATTCCCACCACTCCACTCACAGAATCGATCCATCTCATCGAGGGTCTTCCTCTCCTGCACCATCCCTCCACTCTGTTACCAAAAGCATTGACTGTGGAACCAAGTAAACGAAAACTGTTGACTGTCTCAATCTCTTCACCATCCATACTGATGCTTTATTTTCTTGATGTTGAGCTTCAATCCATATTGAAGACTGCAGTCTTTGACCTTCTGTAGCAAGCACTTCAGGTCTTCCTCAGTTTTAGTGAGCAGGGTTGTGTCATCTGCATAACGCAGGTTGTTGACGATTCTTCCACCAATCCTGATGCCACATTCCTCCTCTTAGAGTCCAGTGTCTCAGATGATCTGTTCTGCATACAGATTGAAAAGGTATGGAGACAAAATACATCCCTGACGGACTCCTTTCTTGATTTTGAACCATCCAGTGTCTCCCTGCTCTGTTCTGACAACTTCCTCTTGGTACAAGTATTGTTGTTTATTGTTATGTGCCGTCGAGTCGCTTGCGACTCATAGCGACCCTATGTACAACAGCCCTAAACTCTGCTCTGTCCTGTGCCAGTCGCACTGTCTCTGACACTCCCATTCCGATTATCCCAGTCACTGAATCAATCCACCTCATAGAGGGCCTTCCCCTCCTGCGCTGTCCCTCCACCCTCCCAAGCATGATGTCCTTTTCCAAGGACCAGTCTCTCCTCACAACATGTCCAAAGTATGTTAGATGGAGGCTCAGAATCCTTGCCTCCAAGGAGCCACCCAGTTTAACCCTTTCCAGGACAAATCTGTTTGTTTTCCTAGCATTCCATGGTACTCTCAATACTCTTCTCCAGCACCACAGCTCAAAGGCATCAATTCTCCTTCTGTCCTCCTTGGTCATTGTCCAACTCTCTGATGCATAAGAAGTGATTGTGAAGACCATGGCCTGTATCAAACGCACCTTAGTCTCCAGAGAGATACCACTGCTCTTCAGTACTCTGGAGAGGTCCCTAACAGCAGTCTTTCCCATGGCAATGCGCCTCTTAATTTCCTGGCTACTGGTGCCAAGAGTGTTGACTGTGGAGCCAAGCAAACTAAAGCTGTGTACAATCTCAATCTCTTCACCATCCATCCTGATGCTGCCAATTGGGTTTCGCATTAGCATGATCAAATGTTCTGGGATTCCCATTCTTCTCAGAGTCAGCCACAGCTTGTTGTGATCCACACAGTCAATGAAGTACAGATAGACATTCTTCTGGTATTCTTTGCTTTCCGCCAAGATCCATCTTACATTAGCTATAATATCTCTAGTACCTCTTCTAAATCCAGCCTGCACATCTGGCAGTTCTCTGTTGACATATTGTTCCAAAAGTTTTTCAGCAGAATCTTGCTTGCATTTGATATCAATGATATTGTTCGATAACGAAGCCTAGGAATGGGAAAATGGCCAGACTTGCTGGTCTGAGAGAGATGGGTGGGAACTGAGACTGTGACCCTTTGAACCTGGAGTGCAATTTGACCCCCCTAACTCAATTTCCAGGCAAACAATAGACAGACCCATAAGGTAAACAGTAACAGGGAGAGACACTGGTGCCTTAGGATACTCAGCCACACAGGATCAAAGGGGCAGCATTTGCAGAGAGACACCGCTCAGAAGGCAGGGGGAGGGAGGATGGAAGGATGAATGACAACAGAAATCACAGGGAGGGTGTAGAGAGAGTGCAGGGACATTGGGACGTAATTAACGTCACAAAGGGGAATATGTATGGTTGGCTGAATGGAAAATTTATTTGCTTTTAAACGTTCACTCAAAATATAGTAATAGAGAAACAAAAGTGAATGTCTGTTATTAATTTTTAAAAGATAGTGATCAACCAGCTAATATGCTGCGCTTTGTCAGGTAAATTCACTCAGAGACGAATAAGAAGTTTTCTATTTTCAAAGCACCACCTCCTCATTTGCCAAAGATTATAAAGAAATTTTTTGTGTGTTTAGATATTCTGTACTGTTGTATTTTTGTTGATATAGTTCCGAAATCTGAGTCATTCTCCCAAGGGTGTTAAACACGACATTGTTTTCTTTCTAGAACACTCTGACCCCATTTGTAAGCTAAGTTATTATTGTTTGAATCGACATCTCCCAAATGAGTTGAAGGTAGAATGTCGCTTCTTGTATTTCTCCTTCCATGTATTGAAGGTGGTGTTAGCTGTCATCAAGGCAGCTCCATCTCGTGAATGAAATACTGCCATGTTTATTTCCCTAGAGCCAATTTAGCTTTCAGAGACTCAGTTCTAGGTTAAAGGACTTCACTTAGACCTGCTCTTAAGGTAAGAATATTAAAGGGCTAATGAGGCACGCCCACCTGGAACCCAGGCCCTGTATTGGGGCCACTCCTGGCTGACCGGGAACCCAATCTCTGCCCAAGAGCGCTGAGCCCAGTTTCAGGGCCTGTGCGGGCGGGCGTCTTCTCCTGGTGCGTCCACTGCGCATGTGCACTGCTAACACCGGGAGGGTTGTGCGTTTCTCAAGAGTAACTGATAAAGAGCTTTGTGTACACTGGTGGGCCCACTGGCAGCCGCCTAGAAGCCAGCTCTGGGCCCTAGGAGTGTGAAGGAAAGAAGGAAGGAAAGTAGTAAGGACTAGAGAAGAGAAGGAACAAAGACAGAAGTTCTCAGGTCGATCATTCCTCCTCTGTTCCCCAGACTGCATTTTCCTCCTTACTTGCTACCACATCCTGGGGACAAATTGCAGACTACACCAAATAATACTCAAGGAAAGGAATTGTGGCTTTCCTTCAGTAGTATTGCTACTGCTGTCATCCACCTAAGCCTTTTCAAAATGTGGTCCCAGCGGGCAGGTTTTTGTTGGGAGCTATCTAGTGGGTTAGAGCTGCATGCACTGCCAACCCAAAGGAAAGCAGTTTGAATCCACCAGCTGCACCTAGGGAGTTGTTGTTGTTGTTGTTATGTGCCATCGAGTCGCTTGTGACTCATAATGACCCTATGTACAAGAGCTCTAAA
>NW_006399858.1:5968314-5983026 GCF_000299155.1 Elephantulus edwardii
CTTCAGTACTCTTGAGAAGTCCCTCACAGCTGACTTTCCCAATGCTGTTTGTCTCCTGATTTCCTGGCTGCTGTTACCAAGAGTGTTGACTGTGGAACCAAGTAAACTAAAACTGTTAACTATCTCAATTTCTTCACCATCCATACTGGGAAATCTCCTCCTGCATGATTTACAGCCTCTACAAACCAGCTGGTGGGTCAACGATGAGTCAGTGTCAACTAGATGGCAATGGGTTTTGTGTTTTGAGTATCTTTACGGAAACCACGTCTGACTCTGGGTTATGATTCAGGTATGAACAATGTGGCTGCATCAGAGGGGTAGGGCAGACTTGACCTAGTCTGCCTTTCCATTGTCATAAGCAGTGATTCAGGCAAGCTGCTGCTCCCTTGCCTATAGGCTCATATGGACTAGGGAATGTCACTGGACACCTTTTATAATATAGCAGCAGTTCTCCAGCATGAGTGTGCAGCATAATCACTCAGATAAACATCAGTTGTAGAGTGGACATATAGGCAGACAGGCTAGATGATCAGAGAGGGACAGCTCTAGGGCCCGCACTCCTGACCACACATAGGTTTGGCAGATCATATTAGTACATTCATACTGTCTTCACCTTTGCACCAGCGCAGCCCACTGTGCACTGTCACTGGTGCTCTGTATTAAAACAAAACAAAACAACAAACAAACAAAAAACCCATAAAAAAACAAAAACACAAAACCCACTAATAATCACCCAGGACACTTATTGTTACATGGATTTGGCATGTTATAAGAAGGGGCCAGCAAGTCTTTGGAGGACTTCATGTTTGGAAAGGTGGAGGGGTCGACACACGAGAAGACCCTCAGCAATGAGATGGTTTGATGCAGTGACTGTTACAATGAACTCAAGTGTGATGGGGATGGTGAAGACGGCACAGGGTAAGGCAGGGTTCAGATCTGCCCTCCACAGGGTCACTAGGAGTCTACTCAATGCGATGGCACCTAACAATAACAACAATCGCTTTTATTGTATATCCTTCCTTTCTGAGATGGACCAACTATAAGCCATTTTCAAAGCTCAAGTGTCAGGTTGAGGCCTTCTCACGTCTTATCTCTTTTTGACCTTTCATCCTTTACAGTATCTCTGTCCACAGCTGCAAGGTTCTCTGATTTAAAGGACCCATGTGCTAAGATTGAGTTCACCCATATAGCCCAGGGCAATCTGCTCCTCTCAAGGTCAACAACCTTAGTCACACTGGCCAAGTGCCTTGAGCTGAATGTCGGTGCCACAGATCTGAAGCTTGTCCAATCCTGTGCCAGCCTTATTATCTCTAACACACTTGAGCCCGTTGCTGCTATCACTGCTGCTTTGAGACAAGCACCCATGGTCTTTTTAATCACTTGCTACACATCTGAAAGCTGGACAATGAATAAAGATAATGGAAGAACTGACGCTTTGAGCTGTTTAGTATTGTAGTACAGAAGATCCCATGGACTTCCTAAAGAACAAACGTGTACGTCTTGGAAAAGGTGCAGCCAGAGTGCTCCTTGGAGACTCATCTCACTTAATTTGGACAAGTCGCTAGGTGAGGCTATTCCTTGGAAAGGAACATCATGCTTGGGAAGGAGGAGGGTCAGAGAAAGAGTGGGCTGTATAAGGGCTGCTTAAATATTGAATCAGATTGAGAGTTGAATTAGAGGGAAGCATCTCAGATTCTTAGTCCCTTCCTGGTATCTTTTTAAAAAGAAATGTAACCTGCAGTGTTTCTCCTAGAAGTAGGGGGACAAGGAGGAAGTGCGCTCCAGGGGGGCTCTCTGTCTTCGGAGGGTGAAAGCACAGGGTGTACACGTTCTCCATAACCGTCCCTCATTTCTACTAAGAATCCTTCTTGTACAAGAGAGGGGCTTTGTGGAATTGATGTTACTGTGGGTCTATTATTCCTTAATCCAAATGTAAATTAAAGTTATTGATAAGAAGATCTATGGATTAACCTACTTTCCCATGATGGTATTTTAAAACATCTTAGACCAGAGCATGCCGATACATTGTCATTCATTTGACAGATGATGACCATTTTTCTTGGACTTTGCAGTGGTGATTCATCTATAACCGATTATGGTAACAGGGCAGCAGCGCTGATGGGAATCCACAGGGCGACAGATTCAGCTGGGCAGCCATAATCAGTTGCAGCACTTTCTCACAGCCTAGAAGACAAAGGCAACTCCCAGAGCATTAAGCAGTAATACTCTACATTTTGTTACTGAGATGATTGTATGAGATAGGCCTCTGCCCACAACTCTGATAACCTGTGTTGTACTTAGATGGCTCCACCTTCTACGTATGTGTCTCATTGGTCCCTACACGAGTGCTTTCTCCTCCCATTGCACTGACAACAGAAACTCTTTCTACAACCTTTATAAATTCTGGTGTTGCCATCGTTAAGTTCTATTCTGTCCTATCCAGTTACTGTGAGTTGGAATCATCTTGATTTGGGCATCCTTAAATATCTGTTGTGGGACTGTGTACAGTTGTGTGCGTCGTTCACCCTAACTCGTGAGCCTACCAGATGACCTCCGTGGATGGTTTGTGTTTTTAGGCCCAGCTCTAACTCTTCACCTTTGATCTCCTCTTGCATTCTGATTATCTCTCCCCAATGAATCCCTCACAGGCTATAGCAACCTGAACTCTCAGAGCCCCTCCTGAAGTGTCTTCCTTTTCACAGTGACATCTTTATCTTTGTTGTCTATTTCCCATGTTTGCCTGCTGATAATGCTGCTTTCCATCCTGCCTGCTTCATCTGTTTTGTAATGGGTCCCGTCGAACCTACCAGTTTGGTTTCTATTTAATGTGCGCACTTTCTCTTTCCCCTGCATTCTCTCACTCCATCACCCACAGGTGGTTGTTGTTGTTGGTATGTGCCCTCGAGTCACCTGTGACTCATAGCAACCCTATGTATGATATAGCTCTGAAGACTGCCCTGTTCTGAGCCAGTCTCACAGACTCCGATACACCTACCTTTATTAACCCAGTCACTGAGTCAATCCATCTCATCCAGGATCTTCCTCTCCTATGCTGTCCCTCCACCCTTCTGAGCATGATGTCCTTCTCCAAGGACTGGTCCTTCCTGACCATGTACCCAAAGTATGTGTGATGGAGCTTTAAAATCCTAGCGTCCAAGGAGAAATTTGGTTTCACCCTCTCCAAGACAGTTCTGTTTGTTTTCTTGGTGGTCTATGGTATGTTCTAGACTTTCCTCCAGCACCACAACTCAAAGGCATCAATTCTTCTGTCATCTGTAGTCATTGTCCAGCTCTCCAATTACTTCACAAGTAATTGCGAAGACCATGGCCTGGATTAGATGCACCTTAGTCTCTAGACTGACATCACTGTTTTTCAGTACTCTGGAAAGGTCTTTGACAGAAGATTTATCTAATGTAATTTGTCTTTTGAGTAGTCCAAATTTTGAGTGACCCCTATCATCTGGTTTTTCATTTCATGTTAATTTTCTAGCCCATGTTAATAAGACTAGCAACGAATGTAAAAATTTCCAAGCATTGCTCTGCTCAACTCACCTTCTTGTTCCAATAGCCTCAGTAATTCCTGACGACTTATACAATTTAGCTCAAATGTCTTTGCATGCAAAATTTCCCATGAATTTACGCTGTTGTTTCTTGTCTGATTTCTTACTGGGGCCAAACCCCAATACTTTCCATTATTTTTCCTTTGCATTCTTTCTACCTGACCTTTGCTGACCCTGTTCATCACCTCAAATACCTTCCCAGTTTTGGCATGCATCCAGCCTGTTGCTTTCTTATAACTCATATCAAAGCTACTTTCTCATGGAAACTTCTCTTGATCTCTCCAATTAATAGTCATCTCTTGTACTTTCCAAACTCCTGTCATACTTTAGCTTTGTTAAACATTTTTTACTTTCTATTTTAAAAATGAGTAATTCCATACATGTGTGTAGGCTAAAGATGAGTTATCTCCTCCTGTGTGATGTATGTCCTCCCAAAATCCTACTGGAGGGGTCAGCTGTGATTAGGTTCCAACGCAACGACGGTGAGGTTTTTCCAGTATGCTCTTTCCAAGGAGATGCTTGCTTATGGAGTCCAAGAGAGCATAGTTATAACCATCATGATTAATATACTCATGTGGTGGATCAGATCCAGACAATTTCCCATAAATATTATTTATAATCACCTTGATTTACCTCTTAATTTCCCATTTTTCTCTTTCCAGTTTATTCCCATTGAAAATATCTGATCAGGTCTCTCTTTTTCCCAATATTACTTGATGCTATTCTGTGTCCTCCAGACGCAATCCAAGGTCCTTGGCCCTCCCAGCCTCTGTCTTTCTATGTCTCCTCCTCAAGTATATTGAATATCTTTGACTGTTCTGTATTCTTTTTTCAAAATTTTTTTTTATTTTATTACTTTTTGTGTGTGTTCCATCAAATTGGACATGACTGGTACAGGAGGAGATTACCCCTCTTTCTCCAGCAGAGCATCTAGTGGATTCAAACCACATACCTCTGGAATTGTAGTGCAGTTTCTTGCTACTAGGCCACCAGAGCTCCCTGACTATTCTGTATTCTTAATTGTCCCCCAGTTCTTGCAATGTCTAGGTGCCCTGATCACTCCTTCCTGTGCCTCAAATAGAAAAAAAAAGTGATTTTTGAGTCTATTCTATGTTCCTTCTTTCTCTTCCCCTTGCTGAGTCAAAACATTATTAGCTTCTTGACCATTTACCATTGCTGGCCTTTGCTGACCTTTGCTGCTTTATGCTGCTGAGTTGAAATTGACTTCATAGCTGACCCTCTAGCAGGTTTTCAGAGACTGTTAATTGCACAAGAGGAGATGTCCCGTCTTTCTCCTGTGGAGCAGCTGGTGGATTTGAACTGCTTGCCTTTAGAGTAGCAGTACAGCTCTTTATTATTAGGACACCAGAGCTCCCATAGCATTGACAGAGCTTCCTACAGGTAGCTTTTGAGGCCCAGTTGTGTTGTCAATAAAATCAACAGCAACAACAACATGGCCTGGATCAGGCACACCTTAGTCTCCAGACTTACATCATCATTCTGCAGTACTCTGGTGATGTGTGTGACAGCAACTTTCACTATACAATTTGTCTTTTGATTTCCTGGCTGCTGGTACCAAGAGTGTTGACTGTGGAGCCAGGCAAACTAAAGTTTTTAACTATCTCAATCTCTTTACCATCTATCATGATGCTGCCAACCGGCCCAGTACTGAGAATCTTTGTTTTCTTGATGTTGTGCTTCAATCCATATTGAAGGCTTGAGTCCTTGATCTTCTGCTGCAAGCTCTTCAGGTCCTCCTCAGTTTCATCAAACAGAATTGTGTCATCTGCATAATGAAGGTTGTTGATAAGTCTTCTTCCAATCTTGATGTCACATTCTTCCTCACAGAGCCCAGCCTCCCAGATGATCTGTTCTGCATATAGATTAAAAAGGTATGGAGATAGGATGCATCCCTGGTGTACAACCTTTCCAATTTTGAACCATGCAGTGTTTACTTGCTCTATTCTGATGACTGCCTCCTGGCCCATGTATAGGTTTCACATATAAGCACAAACAAGTGCTCTGGAATTCCCATTGTCCTCAGAGTTAGCTGCAGTTTGTTTTGATCCACACATTCAAATGCCGTTGCATAGTCAATGAAACACAGACAGGCAATCCTCTGGTACTCTCTGCTTTCAGCCAAGACCCATCTAACATTAGCTATAATTTTCCTAGTACCACAGCCTGCACATTTGGCTTTTCTCTGTTGATATGCTATTCCAGTTGTTTTGGGATAGTTTTCAGCTGAGTCTTCTTTGCATGTGATATTAATGATATTGTTCGATAATTTCCATATTCGTGTCACCTTTCTTTGGAATGGGAGCAAATATGGATCTCTTCCAGTCAGTTGGCCAAGTGGTTATCCTTCAGACTTCTTGGCACAACTTGGTGAGCGCATTCAGGGCAGCACCTGTTTGTTGAAATTTGTCTATTGGTATGCCATCAATTCCTGTCACCACAGGCTCGTACATTGTTTCATGAAATTCTATATCCACCAATTCCTTTTGGTACAGTGATTCTGTATACTCTTTCCATCTTCTTTTAATGTTTCCTGGATCATTTAATATTCTTCCCAAAGCATCCCTAAGTATTGCATCTTAAAGCTTAAATTTATTCTTCAGTTCCTTCAGCTTAAGAAATGAAAAATTTGGCCCTTTGATTTTCTGACTCCAGCTCTTTGTACATTTCATTATAATGCTTTACTTTCTCTTCCCATGCTGCCCTATGAAATCTTCTGTTCAGCTCCTTAATTTCTTAATATCTTCCCTTTGCTTTAGTTTCTTGGTACTTTAGTGCAATATTCCGAGTTTCATCTGACATCCATCTTGATCTTTTCTTCCTCCTCTATCTTTATAATGACCTTTTGCATTCCTCATCAATGATAATCTTGATATCCTCCCACAGCTCATCATGTCTTCACTCACTGGTGCTCAAGGCCTCAAACCTGTTCCTGAGGTGATTTTGGAATTTGAGAGGGATAGACTCAAGGTCAAATTTTGGTTCTTGTGGATTTGATTTAATTTTTATTTTCATTTTCTTTAGCTTCAGCTTGAACTTGCAAATGAGTAGTGGGTAGTCTGTTCCACAATCAGCACCTGGCCTAGCTTTTACAGCTTCTCCAGTGATTCTTTCCACAGATGTAATTCATCTGATTCCTGTGCATACCATCATCAGGTTAAATCCACGCTTATGGACTGTGCTTATGTTATTTATAAAAAATATTTGCATTGAATAAGTTGTTGATTGTACAGAATTCTATCATCCTATCCCCAGCCCCATTTCTGTAATTAAGTCCATGTTTTCCAACTACTGATCCTTCTTCCTGGTTCCCAACTTTTGCATTTCAGTCACCTATTATTATTAGTGCATTTTGATTGTATGTTTGATCAATTTCTGACTGGAAAAGTTGGTAGAAATGTTCTATTTCCTCCTCTTTGGATCTAGTTGTTGGTGCATATATATCTGAATGATAGTGGTATTCCCTGTACTTCCTAGTATGCATATAGATATTATCCTGTCATTCACAACATTGTATTTCAAAATGGATCTAGAAATGACTTTTTTTTTAAAAAAAAAGAAAAGCAACCCCATTTTTCCTCACCTTTTCATTTTCCAGCATAGTAGATCATATGATCATGTGATTCAAAATGTCCCATGCCAGTCCATCTCATTTCACCAATACCTAGTATGTCAATATTTATGTGTTCCATTTCTTTCTTAACAATTTTCAACATTCATTAACATTTTCCGATATTCATGCTTCTCACATTTCACATTCCCATCACTAATGTCTGCTTACGACTGTTCCTCCTCCACTGTGTTTCCATTTGTGAGGGTTCAACCTCAGTTGCCATGTATACTAGCTTAAGTGTGTTCTATTGGACATAGGGTTTTCAAAGGCCTGTTATTTTGACAGTAAAACGTAAGTCCTTCTTCCTCTTGTTGTTGTTGTTGTTGTTGTTAAGTGCCATCGAGTCACAGGCGACTCATAGCGACCCTATGAAGGAGAGTCCTTGACGCTTGGGTGCCTTTCCTCCTCTCTCCAAGTTCATAGGGTTTCCGGAGGCAAGCTATTATGGAAGTGGATGCCACTCCTCCTTCCACGCTTGTTTAATCGGGGAGCTCCACCCCAATCTCAGTCTGCATTGGGTAGCCAACCATTAGTGATCCTTTGGCCAGAGAGGATGGTGCTGTGTATGTGGGAGTCATACATTCAGTGTTGCTCCCCACCCTTGACACTTGACACATGTGTCTTGACCCACCCCTTTCCCTGTTCCACCAGCATCCCATTCTACTCTCATCTACACCATTCAACACCTGTCTCCTCCTATCCAGCCTTTGAAATGATAACGTAGGTCTCAGTCCTTCTGGTTTCTTTAATTCTGAACACCTCAATGCTGCTGCCAGTCCTTTATGCTGCAACCAGTATTGCTTGAGTTCAGGAGTCTCTAAGTCCAAATATCAGGTACTAGTATCAGGGAATGTTTCCTTTCTCAGACGGTTCTGAGGAAAAGCCCTTTGCCTTGAACTTCTGCTCTAGGACTGATTTCTTATGGCTTAGTGTCTCTTTTCCATTTACAGTATACTGCTGTCACAAGAGTATAGTTTCCCAGGAGAGGGTGGTGTGTGCGGTCTTGTATGTAATTGTTGTTTTTCTAGCCTGAGGGCCTGTGGCCCAAGAGCCCAAAACTATTTTAACACTCAAGCCCTGCCCACTGGACTTCTGGGTTTGTGGACATACCTGTGTTGAATGGGACCATCCACAGAAACAGGAAATATACTGATGTAGCCTTGAACTGAAGGAATTTACACAAAACAGGTTTCTTTTCAAAGTGAAAAAGACATTCTAAAATTGTGATGGCAGACAAATCTGCAGATATTCTAAAAGTCAGTGAATGAACAGCTTGAATGAGTAAATTGTATGTTGTTGTTGTTGTTATGTGCATCTAGTGGCCTGTGACTCATTGAAATCATATGTACAAGAGCTCTGAACCCTGACCTACCCTGAAACAGTCTCACCTCCATTACCCCAGTTACTTTATCAATCCACTTCATCTGAGGTCTTCCTTCCTCTCCTGTATTGTCCCTCCACCCTTCCAAGCATGATGTCCTTCCCCAAGGACTGGTCCCTCTTGGCTACATGCCCAAAGTATGTGAGACAGATGAGATGGAAATGTGTACCAACAAATTGTTCAAAACTATGAAAGAGAAACATATTTTCCAATTTTTTAAAAGGAAATAGGAGAACTTTGCATGGCAGACTTTTAAAAAATAAATACTAGGTGAAGTCTTCTTGACATACAAAGATTCTCACCACTGGACAATTGGCAGCATCAGGATGGATGGTGAAGAGATTGAGATTGTTCACAGCTTTAGTCTGCTTGGCTCCACAGTCAACACTCTCGGCACCAGTAGCCAGGAAATTAAAAGACATATTGCGAAGGGAAAGTCTGCTGTTAGGGACCTCTCCAAAGTACTGAAGAGCAATGGTGTCTCTCTGAAGACTAAGGTGCGTCTGATACAGGCCATGGTCTTTGCAATCACTTGTTAGCCATCAGAGAGTTGGATAATGACTAAGGAGGATAGAAGGAGAATTGATGCCTTTGAGCTGTGGTGCTGGAGAAGAGTATTAAGGGTACCATGAACTGCTAGGAAAACAAACAGATTCATCCTGGAAAGGGTCAAACTGGGCGGCTTCTTGGAGGCAAGGATTCTGAGCCTCCATCTAACATACTTTGGACATGTTGTAAGGAGGGACCAGTCCTTGGAGAGGGACATCATGCTTGGTAGGGTGGAGGGACAGCGCAGGAGGGGAAGGCCCTCTATGAGGTGGTTTGATTCAGTGACTGGGATAATTGGGATGGGAGTGTCAGAGACAGTGCAATTAGCACAGGACAGAGCAGAGTTTAGGGCTGTTGTACATAGAGTCACTATGAGTCGCAAACGACTCGACGGCACGTAACAACAACAACAGGTGAAGTTTTCTTAGATAGAAAGGCTGTATGTTGCATGTTGTGGGTCACTCTACTGCAAGGTATCAAGGCCTGAGTTGTGTGCCTAGGCTCAGGAGCTTCTTTGTGCCGCCCCTTCCCCCATATCTGCACAAGGCAGCACCCCAACCCAGGTGCACTCATACCCTGGTGACTGACAGAACCACTGCCTGCAAGGTGGAGGGGTTGAAGTTCCAGTGTGGTCCAGAGCATGCTCCTGTCCAAAGCATTAGACCACTACCCCAACACCTGGAGCACTAGACCACTGCCCTGCTGCCTGGAGACTGCTTTCCACCCTGCTGCCACCTCATTGTCCTGCACCAGGAGCACTAATAGCACAGATGAAGCCATTTCCTCCCCCTCCCACCAGTATTTGAGCTGTGGACCCTTTGGACCCAGCCTAGCTGTGGCAGTTGCCTGGCTGAGAAGGCTGCTAATTCACACACTATCTCTTTCCCCAACTGAAGCAAGTCTTCTCTTGATTCAAAGGATCAGAGAGAAATTCAGATAGGGTGAGCTGCTCTTTCCTCCTCTAGAGCAGTCAGAACAAGGGCCTGCTAAGGCCTCGGGGGTGGGGGGTGGAGCAAACAAAGAACAACAACAAAAAAAAAAACCCAAACCCAAACTACCACAGAAATGGCATGGAAGAAACAGGCTACCTCACACTTTACACAACAGAATAAGATGTCACAAAAAAAAAGGAAAAAGTTATTATAAAGGATTTCCTATAGCCAGAAAGTCTGATGGGACTTTCTGACACAGAATTCAAAGAACAATGATAGAATATTTTTAATGGATCAACGATAAACTTGAACAGGACTCTGCAGGCAAAACCCAAGAGGAACTTAAAAAATATAATCCAAGACAATGCAGATAAAACAAACAAGGCATAAAAATATCTGGAAAAATAAGAAACCACATTCCAGAATATGAAGAACAATGCTTCAGAAACTATTGACAGGTTGAAGGGACTTATGAGCAAAGTTGAAGAGAGAGAAAAAAGAACAAGTGAAATACAAGACAGAATTCTCAGTACTGATCTGCTGCACAAAAAGTAGAAAAAAAAAGGAAGCAAAAAGAAGAAAGCCTAAGAATAATGTAGGACACCATCCAGAAGAATAACATGCATATAATTGGAATCCCAGAACAGGAGGAAGCAAGTAAAGGCACTGAGAAAGTTGTGGAAGAATTACTAGAAGAAAATTTTCTAGACATAATGAAAAATGAGAAAACATATATTCAAGAAGCTGAGCAAACATGATACAGAATAGATCCGTAAAGAAAAACACTGAGGCATATTATCAAATTTGCCAGAATCAAAGATAAGGAGAGAATTCTGAAAGTAGCTAAGGAGAAATGAACAATAACCTACAAAGGAGAACAAATAAGATTAAATTCTGATTTCTCATCAAAAACTGTGAAAGAAAGAAGATAGTGGAAACACTCAGAGAATACAACTGTGATCCAAGAATACTGTACCCAGCAAAACTGTCCATCAAATATGAAGGATAGCCTAAAATATTATCAGAAAAACAAAACCTAAGGGAGTTTGTAGAAACAAGGCAAGATTGCAGGAAATACTGAGGGAAGTCCTTCTTCTTCTTCTTCTTCTTCTTCTTTTTTTTTTAGGGAAGTTCTTCTTACAGATATGCCACAGAAAACAGGATGGATCAAAGTAATCAGCAACAACACCAAAAAGAACTCAACAAAATGATAGGAATAAAACTTTGCCTTTCAATAATTACACTGAATGTGAATGGTTTAAATGCACCCTGAAGAGAAAGAGTAGCAGATTGGGTAAGAAACCAAAACACATCAATATGTTCTCTACAACAGATACACTAGAAAGTGAAGATTAAAAAAAAGACTAAAAAATAAAACAGTGAGGAAAAATATAACAACCACATGGCAAAGAGAAAAATGCAGAAATATAAAAAATTTTTCTTAAAAAATTTCAGCGCTAAAACCATCACAAAGTACAAGGACGGTCACTATATAATGTATAAGGGTCAGTAATTAAACCACACAATAAGCCAACTTCATCTCATTGAAATATACAGACTAATGCACCCCCCAAAAAGCAAAAAAGTTTACCTTCTTCTCCAATGTGCCTGGAACATTCTCCAGAATAGATCACATTTTAGGTCACAAGACAAGCATCAATAAATTCAAAAACATAAAAATAATTTAAAGCATCCTCTCAAACCACAGTGCTACCAAATTAGAAATTAATAAAAAGAGGATAAAGGCGAGAAAAACCACACTGTCCGTGAATGGGTGCCAGAAGAAATAAATGAAATTTTAAAAGTTTCTTGAGACAAATGACTATGAAAATACAGCTTACCAAAACCTCTGGCAAACAGTGAAAGCAGTAATTAGAGGCCAATTTATAGCAATAAGCAAATACATCAAAAGCAAAACACATCTCCAGGAAAATAGACACACTCTAAAAATGAAATTATAAAAATTAGGGCAGAAACAAATAGAAAAACCAATTGAAACCATCAACAGGACCAGGAGTAGGTTCTTAGAAAAGGTCAATAAAATTGACAAACAACTAACAAAGGAAAAGAGACAAATAATCTGAATAAGAGATGCAAGGGGCAATGTCACAACAGAACCAGCTAAAATAAAAAGGTTTAAACAAAAAATTATTATTAAAAACTATATTCAAACAAACATGAAATACCTAGAGGAAATGGACAAATACTTAGAAACTCACAAAATACCTAAACACACAGAAGTTGAACACCTGAGCAGACCCATTACAAAAGAAGAAATTGAAAAGGTAATAAAACAACTTCCAACAAAAGAAAGCCCTGGATCAGACGGTTTTACTACTGAATTTTAGCAAACATTCAGAGAACAATCACCAATTCTGCATAAACTATTTTAGAAAATACAAAAAGATAGCATTCTCCCAGACTCATTCTATGAAGCAAACATATCCTTGATACCAAAGTCAGGTAAAGACACTACCAAAATAGAAAATTATAGGTCAATATCTCTCATGAACATAGAAGTAAAAATCCTGAATAAAATCCTGACCAAGAATCCAACAGTACATAAAAAAAATAATTCACCATGACCAAGTGGGATTTCTAAAAGATATGCAAGGTTGGTTCAACATAAGAAGAACGATCAGTGTAATTCATCACTTTAACAAAGCAAAGAACAAAAACCATATGATCTTATCAATTGATTCAGAGAAGGCCTTTGACAAAACCCAACACTCTTTCCTGATTAAAATACTCAACAAAATAGAAATAGAAGGGAATTTCCTCAACATAGTAGAAATATATATACAAACTCAAGAGCTGACATTGTTCTCAATGGAGATAAAATAAAGGCATTCCCTCTACAAACAGGAACTAGGCAAGAATGTACACTTATCACCTCTTCTATTCAATATTGTATTGGAAGTCTTAGCAATAAGACAAGCAAAGGAAATAAGAGGTATTCAAATTGGCAAAGAGGATTTAAATTGTCTCTATATGCAGACGCTATGATAGTATACTTAGAAAACCCTAAAGAGTCAGTGAGAAAACTACTACATAGTTGATCAGTTCAACAAAAGTGGCAGGATACAAGATCAACATACAAAAATAATTTGGATTTCTCTACAGTGACAAAAAGAAAACAGAACTGGAGCTAAGAAAAACAATACCCATCGCAATAGCTAACCACAAGATGGAATACTTGAGAGTAAATCTTACCAGAAACACAAAAGATCTATTCAAAGAAAATTACAAAAGCCTACTACAAGAAACAAAAAGGGACCTGGAGGAATGGAAGACTATAGCATGCTCATGGATAGGAAGCCTCAACATTGTGACAATGACAGTTGTACCAGACAGTCTACAAGTTCAATGCAATCCGAATACAAACACCATTCTATTCTTCAATGAGAATGAAAAGGCAATTTCCAATTTCATCTGGAATAGAAAGAGACCCCGCATAAGCAAAACACTCCTGAAAAGGAGAAACATGGTAGGAGACATCTCACTCCCTGATCTCAAATCCTAATACACAGCCAGTGTGATCAAGACAGCATGGTACTGGTATAGTAACAGACACACAAATCAATGGAATAGAATTAAGAAACCAGAAATCAGTTCATTTACCTATGTTCAACTACTTTTTGACAAGGAGAGGAAATCAGTTAAATGATGAAATTATCTGTAGAAAACTCAAGCAACATTCACACCACACATCATCCACAAAAACCAACTCAAAGTGGACCAACGACCTAGAAGCAAACCCAAGGACTATAAACTTCATCAGAGAAAAGTTTGGAAGAACTCTAGAAGCCCTAATCCACAACATAAACAGTCGTGCAAGCATCTTGAAAAACCTACAACCAGGAGAGAATAAAATAGACGAATGAGACTTTCTAAGAATCAAATCACTATACACATCAAAAAAATTCTCCAACAGGTAAAAAGGAAATCCACAGACTGTGGAAAAAGAATTTGGTAATGATATGTCATGCATCATATTTGACACATCAGTGTCACAGTGTTCAGCTTCACAGCAACCACGAGTTACCTTTGTACAGCAAGTGGGCAGACCAGGGTTATATGACCTGGAAGAATGTTTGACCAGAACCAATTAAAAACAGACCTGAGGGCTGCGGATTAAATTCACCCACCTTTGGCTTGATAGCATCACTTTCTGTCCATTAGGCCAACTGATCTCTCTCTATGCTGTTGTTGTTGTTAAGTGTCATTGAGTCGTAGGTGACTCATAGTGACCCTTTGGTTTGGTAGGTCGTATAGCCCTGGTCTGTCCACCTGATGTACAGAGGTAACGTGTGGTTGCTGTGACGCTGAATACTGTGACACTGATGTGTCAAATGTGATTATGTTTACCCATGGTGGACAGTGTTTGGTGGAGCACCCCAATAAGAACAAGCTTGGAAGCAGGAGTGGCATTCACTTCTGAAATAGCTTGCCTCCAGAAACCCTATGAACCTGGAGAAAGGATGAAAGTTATACAAGTGTTCAGGTCTTTCATTCGTAGTATCTCTCTAAGTCGCCTATAACTTGACAGCACTTAACAACAATGATGATATATTTTGTTGTTATGTGCCGTCGAGTCGTTTGCGACTCATAGCGACCCTATGCCCAACAGCCCTAAACCCTGCTCTATCCTGCGCCAAC